>NC_052143.2:30678764-31017730 GCF_016086655.4 Lepeophtheirus salmonis | reverse complement strand
CATTTATAAAGCTGTGTAGTAAAGCAGCACGTTAAAAAAGAAAAGAAAAGGGACTTATATCTACATACTATTACAGCAAAGTTAATTAAAAAGCTAATAGTTCCGAGCAATGCCGAGTACTCCTGCTAGAATATAACATGGGTTGAAACGTCCTGAGCACATAGATGACACTATTTAAAAAAAAAAAAAAAAAACCTTCATTTTCAGATAGTACTAACCTTCAAAAGACAGCTGTCAAAATTACAGGACAATTTGTGCTCAGTTTGTGATTTATTGTATTATGTGTGATGCTACTTTTTTTATTTCCAAAACAATGGATGAAAGACAATTTCGTATTACATCTAGTATGCAATATACTTAGATTTATTTATTTCCTGGGCCAAGCACAATGCCTTGTGGAGGCTGCAAGGGTGGAGGTAGAAATAATCTTTATTAATGGAAATAGAATTTAGATAATCAACTTCTATTTCTCAAAATTACCACCTTTTTCCTCAACCATGGCGTTAATTGCGCCCTTCTAGGGATGGCACAACCTCATAATATAGTTGTCCAGCATTGCAGCCCATTACTACTTAACAGCAGATTTAAGGGAGTTGACAATCGAGTAGGGGTTGGTACAGGCTCCACTTTCCACATACCCTCAGATTTCATAACCTTGGGGAGCATAGTCAGGGGATGAGGGGGAGGTCAAAGTTTGCTGATATTTTCTTCTTGCACATGAGGTAATACCAAGGTATTCCATCGACAATAGGAGGACACTGATATTCCGCCGCAGTGCAAGTCAGCTACTTGTTATCTTTTTGCTTCCATATCAACCACTTGTTGTTATCTGATTTGACCAAAACAAATATCATTTGTTTTAATCTTAAAATAGATTCATAGATTTTTTTGTGATATGCTGACGCACGGTGTAGATGCATTTACTTAAAAATCACATATTGTCTAAACAAAGTTACGTAAAAATTATTCACTACGTTTATAATATGCCTTATAAACAGTTACCTAGGATATTATAATTTACTTTAACTGAGATTGATATAATTTGATTACTGCTTTGTTCTATGCATAAGTCGATTTTGTGATATAAACTTAATATATTTTGCAAAATCAAATTATGCTAAGCTTTAAAGATAAACGTATCAAGTGATTTAATTAAATATTAACGGCTTGTTTTATCCTTGCATGTCAATCTAGAATGTCGAAAAACAAAAACAAAATAATCCCCAAGCAATATGTTTTTTCTTATAATAGAATCAAATAAACCATTTGTAATAACTGATTTAACATATTTGGTGCGTCAATATACAAGCAGGCTAGAATATTTTTTTTCAACATTTAGTGTAGATTACATTTTTATTCTTTGACGAATATTTGTCAACTTTCATCGACAAATTATTCTTGTTGAGCCTTTGGGTGTTTTGAAAATGGTACTTATATTATCAAAAATTGATCAAAACAATAAAATAATGAAAATGTAAAATTTTATTTTAAATTAATCATATAAATCTTTTTTTTAACGCCCTAAGTAAAGTAGGTATATAAGGAATCCCAAAAATATAACGTATTTAATTACGTGATAAACAGGTGAATGAATATTTCATTAATAATACTAACGATTATTGTATTAATATAAGACATCGAGAAAAAATAAATGCTTATTTTAAAATTATCTTACAAATATGAGTTTGGAATTTCAACAAGATATAACTTGTTATTCTTATAGTAAAAATATTATACATATATTTATTCGGAATAAAAATTTATTTGGAATATTCATTATTTTATGTGAATTTTTGGAATCAAAATATTAATCATCTTTTCATGAGATTGCGTGAATTATATGTAGTAATAGCCACAATATTATAATTTAGTGGCTATCGTTGTATGTCTCAGTCGATAAATGTAATAGTTTTATCTGACATTTAACTACTAATTTTCCAAAAAATCCGAAGCTAGAATAACGAGTACTTTTTGTAAAATACCTAACAGAAATATGGTTCGCTTATTAACACTAATCTTCCACAAAAACCGAAACATATAAAAAACCCTATTTTTTTTAAATCTATACAATATACAGACAGCTCAATATTCCACAGACCTATTTAAGTTAATGAAAAGCTTTTTATTCACAGCTCGGAATAGGTCATTCTACTTTAGAATTGTAGCTATGGTTTAAAATCTATATTTGAAATAAGAGATATTTATTGCCCCCAATATGTCCTTTTTCAAATAAATTTTACCCACTTATTATTATTATATTGTGAAAATCAGTTTTGATTACTTTAAGTACAATTTGTGGAAAATAATGCAAATGTAATCCGCACTCAATTTTGAGAAAAATCATCCTGCTAGCTTTTTGTTCACGGCAACATGTTTATTTTTATCAGTAAATGAACATCTTTCTATGTCAATTAATAAATAAACCACATTTCTTAATTTTGTAAGACTTTGTTGAATAAACGTGGAGTAAAAATTATAATTTATTGATAAATACAGAGCTATAATACTCCGCCCCCTTTCCCAAACAAATCTTGCTCAGGGGTAATTGGGTAACCTCAAATGGACCTACCTTGTAATTAACGGATTAACTCTTTTATATGATTAAAAATACAATACATTAATGAATATCCCAACTTGTGTCTATCTTTACAAAAAAACACACAGAAAAAAAATACATTTTTTTTCTGTGTGTCTTGAAAGCTAGTCATTATTATTTTCCCTTTTTCATTTAGATAAATAATATACCCCTTTCAAGACCCTTTTATAAAAATATAATAATACTGAAGTATTAAGCTCACATTCATACAAACCTTGATTCAAAAGCACAAGAATAATGGCTTGAAACAACAACAACAACAACAAATATAATTTGACAATTTGTAAGCCTTACTTTTTATGTATATTTTTTACGTCTGTAAGATAATTTATTATCTGAACAAAAAAAAGAAACTTTTTGAGTTCTAACGTATAAAGATTATTAATTATAAGTGAACGTTATGTGAGATTGAAAGGGCTTTAAAAAAAACAGGATAAAAAATGTACCAAAAGACCCCAACAATTTAAAATTGGAATGTCATAGTTTAATTTATTAGTAGTTATATGATCCTAACATAATTTCTTTCACCATATCAGAAACACTTTAATTTTAATACGATAGTCACTAGAATGACATAATATCAAAAAAATTCACATAAATTAGACTTTTTACAAAAATTACAATGAAAAATATTTGTTTTTTGATATTTATTTATTGTTAATTACGGAACTGTTCTAATGGCGCCTTTAACTTAATTGCATTTTCAATTATTTCTCTTAATTATTCTGAACCAACAGAAAGTGCAAATATCAGGAGAAAAATATTTTAATAATACAAAAAATAAAGCACTTTAAATATTAGCTGAAAATGTTTATAAAATCTGTGTCATTTAGAGGTCCTGAAGGTGTACATAGTACACGATCTCTCCCTGATGGTACGTGCATAAACGTTATAAATGGATTTAATATCTGCTACAGTATATTCAGTTTCTTCGTATACAATTAGAGATATTTATGTTATGTAAGGTGATATACACTGTAAAATTTTGAGATCCATAATTTTAGGGTGAGATTGTTTGGCTTTGTTGTAAATTAAACTTTTTTTTTTTAAACTCAATAATCAAATATTTCAATATGTCCTGTCGATTTTTAAAGAACTATTATTATATTAATTGTACTTTATTATTAAATTCCATGAAATTTTATAAGTAATTGGATTCGATGCTTGATATTCACCATCCTGTCATATTCATTTTTTTAGAACAACAATAAAGTTTGATCCTAATATGCATGCTAATTTAAAAAAATGAATAAAAAAAGTTGTGGAAAGTATTGTCAACTAATTTTTATTTAATTAATTTATTTATCTGTATACTAATAAGATTAAATACAATGGTTCCATTTAAAAAATGAAAAAAATAATGTAATCAAAATTTAGTAACATAACAGACATATTGTGTTGCCGAAAGGGTGAAACACAATACAAGGTATTCCGAAATTGACAAATTTGTTTAAATATTTTAGGAAAAACATTCTTCAAAAATACTAAATCACCCTAAGAGCCAATTTCATTTTTTATGTCACTGACATTAATTAAAAAAAAAGTTTTTCAAAAATGATGATTTTTCTATTTTAGTTTGACCCAAAATATGACATGAAAATTAAAATTTTCTTTCTTGAAATCCATAGCAGACTATTTTCTAAAATTATATTTGAAATATCATGGAAAGAACATATTTTAAAAGATTGATGTGCTTAAAAATAATTCTTGTAATATATTTCAATAATTACAAATGAATAATTGTATTAAACATAAAATAAATATTTATTGGTTTTATAGTTACAACATATGTATCCTCTATCAAAGTCCTTGTAATAGTTGGAATAAAAAGAATTTTACTATAAGAAAATACATATGATTTGATGGCTCTGATAGAATAAATACCATAAAATCTTTTTATTCCTATGGTGGGCTTTAACGACCATTGAGTAAATTTTTACTGGATTAATTATTTTTTTAAATTTTTTATACGTTTCTAAATTCCTTTATTAAATATATGATAACACTTTATTTCCACTAAAGAAAATATATTATTCCGATATTAAAGTTTGATTAATTATTAGAGAATATGGATCGTTTATATAAAAAATAAATGTGAAAATTGTATATATACCATGAAAAACTTTTCATCTAAGTTGCTCCAAAATATTGGAGAAAAAATCAGAGGAGTATGGTTAAATAAAAATCTCAAGGATATTCCCACACCAAGACTTGATTTGTCAACTGTGGAACTTTAAACCCTCCATTTTTTTAGGGGGGTAACTATCCAGGAACTTTAGCAATATAGAACATTAGTTTCCTTTAGTAATTGTTAAACATCTATATTAATAAAGGAAAGTTTATATGTTTGTATGAAAAATAGTGTTCCCTGCTGTATATCATAAACATATTTTGATCTATGAAATACAATGTAGTCGTATTAATGAAATATTGTAGATGTTTTAATATAGCACCCACTTTGTATACGGGATGAACTGTTTATATATCTAATATAAATATTTTTGATATAAGAAATAACAATTTAGTCATATTTATGAAATATTGCAGGGGTGTGCGTATAACAAGAGTCTCTGTTTGTTTTTGTCATTGCTTTCAGATGTATAACCTAATTCATTTGCATCTTCAAACATCAACAACTCTCATTTTCAAAAAAAAAAAGAGTATTTTTTTTAAATTCCATTATCACACCTAAATACCGATTTGCATAAAAATATATACAAATAAATAAACATCTTTAATTATATTTGAAGATTCTGTGTAAGATTTTTTAGCAATAATTATACAACTAACAATAAAATACCTATATAAAACTCAATAATATATTGGGGGAAAAGGCATGTTCTAGTGGAAAATGGAGGCCAATGGACGGAAATTTCCATTCTAGTCCGCATTGATCATACCAATATCACGGAAATGCTCTCAGTCTTCAAATGGAGGGTCAAGAAATGGGTTTATCTCTCAGGATCCCCTTTTATCAAGATTTATCAAGGTTTTTATATTTATCATTTTGTCTGTGCATAACAGGATCGACAACGAAAGTTTTGTCGTTACTTAAGAAAACGACTGTGTTTCAATTATGTTTAAAATCATTCAAACTACTTTTACAGCGCTGGAGACAAGTGTTTTTTTGGAAATGACTAATTTAATGTTGTTTCTGAAGCCCAAATTTTACGAATTTTGACACTATATATATGGCAATGTGTTTATTTTTGGTCTTTCATTCTTGTATTGGCTTCAAAGGCCCTCAGACTGCTTCTGGATTTTGTTTGGCTAGTCGATCACTTCGAAGTTTGTCTTCACGTTGTTTTCTGGCCTTCTATACTGTCCAATTGCTGACTGACTGTATATTCATGATGTTGGCAAGATCCTTCTTTTGGGCTTTATTTCTCTCTAAAATCCTAACGGCTGTCCTCTCTTCTAAAAATGTCGAGCAAAAAAGATAAACCAGATATTTAAACAAAAAAAAAACCTACGGATCCTCTTTAACTTCAATTTATTATTTTTCAATAAAATTTCTATACTTTTTGAACGCCCTATATCTCATGCAGCATTTGTATTCAAGATCGATCCTCTCCGAACTCATACGGATCTAGGAGTTGTAGATGGAAACCTAACACTATAAATTAGGGGGTCATAGATTTGATTGTTTTTCCTTCAAACGGATGGTCCATTGATTTCTGAACATTTACTAATTCAATAATTACGGAAGGATGAGTGATTGAAATTAATTGATATTTCAATATATTAAAGATCAAGCAATTAGTTACAAAACAAATTATAATTCTCTAGCTTACGTACAAGTCGAGAAAACGACACTTGAATGTGATCGATGAATTTCCATTCGTGCACTCCAAGCTGTTGGGTGTTTCTAGGACCATCATCTACACAGTCAGCAATTTTGAAATGTTGGAGAGGATAATATGGTGTCTTAAAAAGGTTATACTCGACCAGGAGGAGATTAAGAAAACGGTCTAGACCAATTCCTCAATTCCATGTGAGCCCATGCAAAAGATATTGGGGTTACAATCCAGACTGTCCAGAGGGTTATCAAAAAGTGGATGGAAAGAACATTGTAAGGGTGGAGAGGCCACTTTTGACACTATTTAAAAAAAAAACATCTCCTTCGTTGGAAAACTCTTTTGAATTTTGTCTTTTGAAATCTTTTTGACACTTTTGGACCGCCACAGCCCTGATGCCAATCAATTATTACACCTATTAATCACATGCCGAGGGAAAGGCATACAGTGTCTGTCATCCAAATACCGAGGCACTGAAAGCCACTGTAAACCAGTACTGGGACGTCATGACAGAGGACTACATTTGCAGTGTATACCAGGACTTCTAACACCGCCTGCAAGTCATCATTGACCCTAAGGGCGGCTACTTGAAGGAATATGACAGCTCAGACATTAATTTTGTGGAAACAATATTGTAAATTAATAGATGACATCTTTCGAAATTTGCATTTCTAACTGTTCAGATTTTAATGGACCACTCGGTATTATTTTTTGCTGTATTTTTTTTTTTTTTTTGCATTACTTGCCACATAATTACACATGGGTCATTAATTTTTTAAATGTAACAGTCTATAAATAAATATTTTCTAAGACATTAATTTTGGCGTGGTATTTACTATTTTTTTCGGAAAAGATTGTAAGTGTGATATATGTTTGGCGATAACATAAAAGCAGACTGAGATTTTTTGATGAAACGGAGAAAAACACATTATAAGTTTTTTACTTCTATGAAAAGCCGAAGAGAATTTATTAAAGAGGCAAATACAATATTAAACCACTGAAAAGCTGTCCAACAAGTTATTAATATTTTGGTATTTGTTTCAATTTTTGCATGAACATATTATATACTAGTTCAGTAAATTTGATTGTGTGGTATTTGAACTTTAAATCTAATTTAGATATCATCAATACAATCACTTTCAGTTGGTGAGGCTAGTTCTAAGCCCGCTAATCCCCATCTTTTTTTTTTAGAATACTTATAGACTCTTATTTAAAAATAATTTTCACGTCATGACGTCTCAGTACCTTATATGATCAATATTACCAAATAGCCAATTTTTTCAGGTAACCTTAAAAACTGCAACTCCCAAGGACTTTATCACTTTTCTAAATTAATATTCATTATAGTACTCATATCGACAGATATGTTTATTATACTGTCACAATATTGAGAAAAAGCATCTCAGCTTGCTTTTATGTTATCGCCACAAATATAGAAAAATATTTTTTTTTATATACATTAGGACGGCTACTTGAATGATTAAGAGAGCTCAAATACACATCTATTTATAGTATTAATTTTGTGGAAATGATATTGTTAATTAATAAATGGCTAATGAGAGGTGTGGTAGACATAATTTTCCAAGACACGCCGAGCTGCAATGTCTGGGGAGCTAAGGTCAGGGCTGAAAGAGGGCCACATTGAGGCAGGCCAGAAGACAATAACACAATTTCTGCATACATTTTTATTCTACTTAGCTGTATGGGGCTGTGATAAAGTTTTTGATGTTGTAGGAAGTCTGGATGGAGATGCCAACATATTCTGGCACAGAGGAGATCGCACACCCCTTGCTTTTTTTCTGTTGCCCCGATATTTTTACATAAGAGACATGGAATAAAAATAAAAACTTGTTTATTTTTGTTTAGGCTGCATGTTTTGTGTCCCCACTTTATAGGCATACAGGGTAATATTTCATAGACACATTGAAGTCATTTATAAATTTTGTACTCAAATATGAGTTTGATTGCACAAGAGTTTAAAAAGTTTAAAACTTTTATTTGTGTAGACTGACTTTGCTTTCGGACCCAAAATGGTTCAAATCAAATCTGTCAGATTCTCATCTTTTTTTTTCATTTTCTTTCCTCTCAAGCTTTTTCTATCTGCTTCTCTTAAAAATAAATGAAAACCTTGTCAAAATGAAGGATAAAAATATAAGAAAGTCCGATATACATTTGATCTAGCTTTCATGAACCCCCAGGCTTGAATAGCAGAAGAACTACATAAATTTTAAATATAGGTCGCCACTTTTTCCTTCATCTAATTCTTTCTTCATTGACAGTTGTGATTGCATTCAAAAGAGCAACTCTTCCAATGACATTTATATTTTTAGAAATGTTATCAAGAAATGTCGGGTTCATATACTTTTTTTCAACCCTATTCTACTCTCTTGCCTAGAAAAAGGAGTACCTTTTTTACTCTCTTTAAAATTTCATTAACAGAAACATACTTCCTATAAATAAAATATATTCTTATAAATTACTATGTTTGTCCTAGTTGCAAAAGGTTAATTTTTTAATCACCTAATTTCAAAATGAAAATGAACTGTAAAAAAATGAGTGTAAATTACTCAAAACTAATTCTGAGCAACATCAAGGATCACAAACACATTTTCCATTGAAATTGAATATGTAAACCTAATCACATACGAAAAATTTGCATTTTCCTGGCAGTCATAATTTTTCGTTTGAACAACACTCTTCATTCAAGCTAGATTCTTGAGTATTACAGCGCCTTAGTAAGCAATTTATAATATTATTTTTTATATAATACTAAGTAAAGTACAATCAGGCGACATATAAAAAAATTATTAGTAAATGCTGCCTGAAATGGGTTTAGTGCAATTTTGGTCTGACTCCAAAGTGTTAATAAGAACATTTATTTTATAAAAATTGACGATAGTCCGCGGAAGAATATAAATATAATCCACACTAAATTTCGGGGTAAAATCCTTCTTGCTTAATTTTGTGTAAATAGGCTACATATCAAAATAGTTACTTTTTCATAAAAATATCTTTCTATGAAGATTAGTATAATATTACTTATATATAAACATTTCATCATCTCATCCACATCAAATTTGATTAGAGCTTTTTATATTAGCATATAAATTATTAAGTACAACCTTCTATGGTTTGAGAGATGCGATAATGCTTTATATACACATGAATATGTTTACAGAATATAAACTCCATAATTATAAAATTAAAAGGAAAATGTGCCAAAAGATATTTCTTGATGATATATTATATATGTATAAGAAATAAACTTAGAAATTATTAATGAACTCATTATAATACATATGTATGTGGTTATAATATTTTATGCAAAGTGGTTATAAATAGAATTAAGTACAAAGAAAGTATTTTTTAAGCAGCATTCTAAAGTAAATAAAGAATTAGTGTATAAGACTTGATATTAATGTCATCGAACAACTAAAATACTATTGAATTTAAAATATTTCATTTCAAAAAAGATTGTTTTAATATGTATAGACTAGAACTTAGTTTTTTTTTGAAATGTTGGAAGTTCATAGTTCAAAATGTTTCTTTTGGTTTTAAAAATTGTAGAAATTTATTACTCTTGAAGTTCCTAAATTTCATAATTGCCTGGAAATAAGAAGCTTTTTCAATTATGTAAAGCTAGTTAACATTTGGCAAAATAAAGGTGTTTGTAATCTATAACTATTTTAAATGTAGAAACAATTTTTTAAAAGATAATATATTGTTTTCCCCTATGAATACTAAAACTAAAGAGAAAAAAAATGTCTGCAGGAGGGGATACAATATTTTGTATTAAATGTTTTTACTTCTAACTTTAAATAAAAGTAGATCGTAGTCAATTTATGGGTTTAATATTCACAATTGATCAAGAATGAAAAAATTTTAAATTTTTCGTCGAATTAATATCTTGGCAATTGTGAAGGCACTTAATCTAATAAATACTTAAATAAACATTTTATATACAGTTTTGTTGCACTATTAGCATTTAATGTAATCGGCAATATATTTCTTGAATATGAATTTGAGGATCTTAAATATTCAAGGGAATAATATTCAAATGTAGTAACTAATAATTTAGTAATTCAGAAAATGACTCCCTAGATATACATTAAAATGAGTCAGGGAAACATTTACAAGAACAATATCCACAATATAATCTATAAAAATGCAATAAATTTTGGACTAAAAAAAGATAATACCAAGAGGTTGAAAATATATCTTTAGACTATTCCGATTTCTTCTAAAACTAGAATCCACGCACATAGTATAAAATTTGTTACTTTAGATAATTAAAAAAAGGTGCTAGATAATCTCCAATAGTATTTACTTAAGGTAAACCTTGGTTGGAGATTATTAATATATTTTACATATCAAGCACCAGACCTTTTTCTTTAAAAAGGATAGAAAGAGGCTTGAAATTAACTGGTAGATATTTATTGCTCTGAATAATTATTTCTCACTATTTTGATAATTCAAACATATTAGGGATTAATGAGCTCTATAGTTTTGATAGTGCTCTTTATCAGAAAATATTTTGTCTAAAAACTTTCCAGCCCTTCTTTTTGAATTACACTCATGAGGACTTGGACAATTTTCACATCACTAACAATCAGATACTGATAATAAAACGTTTTTTTTTTTATCCCAAAAAAAAGTTTTGAGTGGCTCGAGGGAGACTCATCTTTGTGTTCCTAATAATCAGAAGATTGTATCATGAATCAAATATGGTTTTCCAGTAGTTGTAGCATGTTCCCGTAAATTGGGTTCTAAAGCAATTCGGCGATTTTTCTTGTTTTGGTCAAAGGAATCATTCCCCTTTCACATTTGTTCCAAAAATAATATTTAATATCTAGATATATACAATTGTATATTTGAATTTAGTTTAAAGAGATAGTATGATAAATAGGCCTTGCTCGAATGCTATATACTTCATATAGATAAATTAATTAGTGTTACCTTAAAGAAAACCAAATTATGTTATAATTATATTCATTAATGATCATTATTTACTAGAAAACAGAGTAGTATTTGGTTCGAGTGTAGCTGGAATCTATAATTTAGTAGTATTATGAATAAATTGAATACTAAACAAAGATGACAGCAATTAGAAATGAAGAAGTGCCTATCATTCCTTCCTTATCAATTAATTATCATGAAGCATGATGGATTATTTATATAAGAAAATACACAAGGATTGAAAAACAAGCATAATATAAGACAATTCTATCAGTGTGCTAGCCTGATAATATGCTTGTTTTTCAATTTGTGTGTATTTTCCAAAATGAATCATCCATCATGATAATTCATAATAAGACAAATATAGCATATGAACTATACATATTTATCATACTATCAATTTATATTGATTTAAATTATAAAATCACATAAGTAATATGAATATTTTAAATATCATTTTTGGTCAAATGTCTGCAATGTCCATCGTCAAAATGTCGGTTCAGGAACTTGTTTTTCGTCAAAATGTACATTCTATGAATTATCATTTGGCAAAATGTTCTTTCGGTAAACTTTCTTTCGCGTTTTCCGCCTATAGTAAATTTATATAAACAATCGTACCCTTAGCCGTATTGGAAAATACGAAAAAAGGTGTATGAACATTTTATGAAGAGGTCAATGTTTTAAATTGATGAAATTTTCAATAGCTTTACATTATTTTATCTTTCTATTATTAATTTGTTACTCTTGTCTCCAGATCAAATTTGTCGAAAAAGTCAAAAGATCATTTCACATAGACTATTGATCCAAACGGGATAAAATTTCACAACAGTTTGCACAAGTATTAATTGGGACAAGTTTCATCAAAATCGGGGAGGGAAGGGATACAACCCTTTGATGAACTTAGGTGGAATGACCCTGATATGGATTTCTAAAAAAAAATTCCGAAAAATTTAATTTTCTGTAATTATTAATATTCTATAGCTTTTCAAAAAAGAACACCAAAAACCAAACACCCCTACCCCCTAATATATATATATATTCCTATGGACGCCCCTAAATTGTAAGAGTATATACGTAGAAGAATGAAGGTATATAGGGGGAGGCGGGGGAAGCAATAAATTCAATTTTATTTTTATTTTCCTCTCTTCCTTGGTTTGAAATTTTTTTATTATGTATTAGGAACCCAATAAATTTTCTTGACTCAAATTATGTATGTTTGAACTTGAATAACAGTTCTTGAGAGTAAATAATACTAACGTAATAAGTAATAACGATGGAAAGAGACTTTGAAGGCTCTATTTATATATGTATTAAGTACATAAAAACGATGAATTTACCTAAAAACGCTTGGAAGGCAACTTTATGTATTATTACCATTGGCGTTGCTACCCACTTTTTGTATACAGCCAAACAACACAATTTTTTTAAATGGATTTTATCCTCAACTAAGCGCCCGATTTTGATAAAAACCGAAGCCAAAGGAAAACATAATAAATAAATATGTAATTAATCAATATAATTGATTTTTGCGTCAATAACAATCTCGACTCGACCTCGGAAAGGGAAGCAGGTCTTGATGATAGAGTAACTTAGTAATTCCAAAATTCCATTTGGTTCCAGGACATCAGCTTAGATTTTTGTGTGGTTTGTCTCTCAACTGCGCCTCACACAATGAAGTGCATAAGGTTGTGGTCCAATGAGCTTCGACACCAAACACTGGGTCGAACAAAGTCAAAACAAAATATTCTGACCTCATTTTGTGATTGGCACGCTTTGTTGTTGATTCAAAATCACCTCTGGACTCTCTAGACGAAAGTTTAAGAAGTTTGCAGTCTCAACATTGTCTTGTCTGGGGCTGATTGCAAGGGCACTCTTCCTTTTCTATCAGGCTTGACATAGACCAAATTGCGTGAAAAACTTTTGGAATTTGTTAGAAGAAAATATTGGACTTTGGTTGGATCTTAAATTTTTTGAATATCAAAAAACCACTTTGAAAAACTATTAATAAACTTTGTGTTTTGGGATCTTTTGGGTATTCTGCTATCTCTACATATCTAGACAATACATCTACACAACCTAAATATGACTCTCCATTCAATGTGAAGAAGTCTGTTGACATTGAATATGGCTGGGGCTTGTCGTCAAAATCGGTGAAAAAATGATATGATATTTTGTTTATAGCAAAAAGTATAAATCCGTTTAATATGTTGTTAAAAAGGGTAGGTTCTTATATATATAGCCATATTTAGTTTGTTATCATGTCAAAAGTAGATATATAAAAAGAACTAAATGATATTCAAGTCATTCAAAAGTTTTCAGATCTACTGCAATCTTGATTTTGGTAACCGAAGACGCCACTATATCCAACTAGTAGTTATTTGAGCTCACATACAGGGTGCGTGGACAAAATATGCCGCTTCAAAAACAACAACTACAAGCTTATTTTCTAATATTTATTAGGATATAGAGCAGCTATCTATTCAATGTAGCCGCCGTCTGCAGCCAACCCCCGCTCAATGCAGCTACAAAACCGAGAACTGGCATTTTGAATCTGCGCTGCTACTATCTCACTAAATTTCTCCATGATGCAGGTGATGAGAGACTGCTTGCTGTTATGGGAGGAGCGGTTGGTCACGTTCTCCACGTAGGACCAGACAAAGTAATCCAACGGCTTCAAATCCAGTGATGAGAGAGGCCAAAAGGGTACGAACGCAAAAGAAGAAAAAAATCAGAGAACAACCATGGCATGTTCGGCAA
This sequence comes from Lepeophtheirus salmonis, assembly GCF_016086655.4. Taxonomy (NCBI): domain Eukaryota; kingdom Metazoa; phylum Arthropoda; class Copepoda; order Siphonostomatoida; family Caligidae; genus Lepeophtheirus; species Lepeophtheirus salmonis. The sequence continues at coordinate 31,003,624 of NC_052143.2, read as the reverse complement.
CTTTGGGTTCTTCAAGATGTTTAGCAGCCTGAAGCTTTTGAGCAGCCGCAACGCTTGAGTCTATTCAGTCAGAAGTTGGACTGTCTGACGCCTGTAGGACTTGCACCTTAAGTCCTCCTTCACACAAGCTCTCACGGTCCACTTGGGCACGCCCAGGTCCCTCCCCATGGCTCTCATGGGGCGCTGGGGGTCCTCGTCGATGATGTCCCTGACCTTTTTGATGAAGGTGACGTCCTGGAAAATCCTGGTGCTCTTCCCTCCTTCTTCTTACTGTCAACAACATCCATCGGGTCCGACGACTCCTCCAGCTGCTTCCTGAGACTTCTGACCGTTCTAATTGGCATTTAAAAAAGGCCAGAGATGTTAGCATTGCTTAATTTCATGGGATCACTAAGCATAATCTGAATAGCCGCACACCTACGATCTCTCTCATTGAACATAATGCCTTTTCTTGGGCACTTAAAATTATGCCTACAACCCAGGAAATTTTTTAACACCAAAAACAGACGGATCAGACATCAGCTGATGGATAAATGACGTCTTTAAAATGCGGCAGAGGTTGTCCATGCACCCTGTAATTACCAATTAAATTCGTACAGAGCCTGCAAAAGGACTTAGAAGGCATGCATAATTCTAGAAATCGCTTCGGTCGCTTAAAGATAACTGTAACGACATGAATGGGAAACAAATATGGCCGCCTAATAGTAATAGAAATCTAAGCCGAAGGACAAATTTGTTTGAAATATCTTGAATCTTTTAAAAATATATGTCCTCAAATTACTACTGAGGCTTTTTGGTAAACTCTAACAATGAGGAGATGGCCAAAATGTACAGGAACTTCGAGAAGTAGCTGCAATTCCTTTAGAAGCAGCATAATTGAAAAGGTTACAAACACCTCCGTCTAAAATGAAACACTTTTTATAATGATGACCCTTTGTCTTATTTGTAATATTTCCATGTTTATCCCAATAACATAATATAAACAATGGTCTAAAGAAACTGTATATATAAAAAGCAAAATCAACCGAGAAATATGAGTGCCATAATCAAAAGTATGGATCAATACCGATGTGCAATTCTGGAGCTATCTGCGCGTGGAAAATTACCAAACTGATATCTCTCAAAATGCTAGGCTGCAACTGCTCAACTGTGTTCTGTGTAACTGTAAAAGGTACATCAAAAGCTTCCACAAGGTCCAAATAAAGGCCAAAGAGGCTGAAAGAATTGGTTCTGGCAGTTAAAGATACGATTGAAGGCAGAAAATGCCCTTGTTCGTAAATTAAAACTTAATATCTACAAGAGAACGCTTTGTCGGGATTTGAAGTCTTCGGATATAGTAAAGCGTGTGAGCCAGTGCTTAATCCTTCTCAACAAGCTTGAAAAACAAGACTATTGGTCTCTCCACAGCCCCCACTGTTCCCCCCATGGACTTTGGTATTTCTTGGCACATCAAGGGTACCTTTCAGAAGTCTGATACGCAACAAAGGACCAACTGAAGGCTGCCATCATCATTATTTGAGCCAATCTAGAAACAAGCTTTTAAAGAACTGCATTGCAAAGTTTCGCACCAGCCTGGAACTTATTATTTATGCAAAAGGCGGCTATATTTATTGAAAATGTAAATAAGGTGGTCTTTGATTGTATTTATAAATTAAATTTAATGATATGATTTGAAATATAACAATTTTTGTAATTTATAGAGAATTGGAATTACAATGTAAATTGTCTCGCATGATATATTACTTACAAGCGCACATTATATAGAATAATAAATATATGTAATTTACTTACATAGTGAGAATACTGAAATGGTAAACGATGATGGATTGAAAGCAGCACTCAATATGTAAATTTGTTTCTATAAAAATGTCACTTGTTTTAAAATTAAATTGAATGTTCAATGAGAATAAATATTTTATAAGTTAAATAGTAAATGAGCTGTAATATTAAATTTAGTCTCGACAATTCTAAGTATCAATTTAACCCATATTCGCTGAGGATTAGATGACCTCATAATCTTCAAAGGTATGTCACTAATGCAACAATAATATATTGTTGTTATACGAAAGTACACCACCCATAGATACTATTGTTTAATAATATATTTTATAGTCTATATAAGTACCATTGAGTCATTTGAGTCTACAGACTATAAATATAGATCTAATTTATAGCTATTATGTCTATGTTATAACTAATTCTGCTAGGTAAAAGAAAATATTTTGAATATAAGATAGTCAACAAGATGAACAAAAAATGAAACGGATCAAAATCTATCTAATGCTAATACATTTATATGTTTTTGGATATAATTTATGTACTCGTAGCTGAGGAACAATAATACCCACAACCTTTCACTCCAATGTTATACTTTAATCTGATGATATTGACTATTCACAAGACTAATTAATGAACCAGCACGGCTAGTGACTATGCTCTACACAGCATAATCATTTAGCCTTTAGATATATTTGGGAATTGTGATTGTATAGAGTATGGTGCACGTTCATATAAAGTTTTATAAATTAATATAACTTAATACCTATAATTAATGAGAAAACTTAACAAACCTTCAATGTAAGCTTTAGATAATAAATAAGTGTTATTCACATAAATTATAATAATTTTTGTAACTGCAATCGGAGTTAGTACACATTTTCTGACTCTACCAAATAGGCGACGGCTCCACGACTTCAACTCTGACTACTAGACCAACTCTTCCTATCATTAAGCTGTTATTATGTGATTAATCATTTAACATATTGTATAATTGAAAGTAGATCGAAAAAAATGGTTATACAATTTCAATATAATTTCCCATTAAAAAAATTGACATTAACATTATTATAATGATTTATGAAAAGTTTATTAATGTCAACTCCAAAAAAACTTTTTTTTTAGTATAAAGCAGTTTCAATTAAAACTTACTTATATAATTTTTTTGGCTAATTTATATTTGTATTTGCAATCTTTGAATGTTACTCATTCACCAAAGCACAATATTCCATTCCAAATATTTGCATTGAAATTGAGATATCTATTTATGTGAAAAATGTAACATGATATGTTTCAATTAGCTTGTTCACTTGAAGGAAGTCAGATAGAACATATATATATATATATATTGTGTCGTAAATTTATTCTTTCCTTTTTTTATCTTTTTAGATGACACTTAGATTTAGAGAATATTTTGTAAATATTTTATAAGAAAAATAGTGTCTAGTGTTGATATTAAGTCCAAACTTCATTATCAATCACAGTTTTTACACGTAACTTGAAGGCCATACAAGAGTTAATGATAAATTCATTTAAGAATTTGTCTATGCAGCCACTATGAAGGACTTCAGTAAGTCCAAATTTGGTTGTGAGGTCCTATTGGTGTCCCTCTTCAAAGTACCCTATATAGAAATGTTCAGTGAATTCAAATCTGGTGAGGAAAGGAGCCATGTCTTTTTGGACCAAAATCGAGCCATGATATCTGCACAGAACTTTTGGCACTTGACGGACGTGTGAGAGGGGGCACCGTCCTGATTCCACACGTAGTTATCCTCCGGATAGTTGGTCTTCAGCCTTGGCAAGATGGTTTACCTACGCCTTTTAGTAGGCCTCCTGACCGTTTTTCTGTCCACCCTTGAAAAAGAATGGAGGTATCTTCTTTCCATCAGAGGCAACAACGCCGAAGACCATTGTTTGGCCTGTATATTTGGTGTGATGAACCCCTTGCACCTCTTCCTTTGTTTCTGCAAGCCAATGGTTGTTTTCAGCGGCTGTGGAATTGATTAACTGTGAAAATCTTATTGTCTCAGAAAATTTTCATAATTGAACCATTTGCCTTGATCCATGTCAGGATTTTCTTGCACCTTTCGAGCATCCTGGCTTTTAAATTTCGCCCTCCACTGCCTGACATTTTTTTCATCTTGGCCAACTTAAAAATCATGTCAACTCCATTATCTAGGAGATTTGAGATGAGCTGCCTTTTCGCTTGTTGCTCGCTCATGATGATAAAATGACTAAAACAGAATGTAAAAAAATAATCACTTAAATTTTTCATAGAAATGCGAAAATATACATAAACTAACAGTCCACGTTTTGCTGTCCTACCCTGTTTATCTTGTGTTGTAAATTTAATCATTTTTAAATTGATCTTTTTAGTAGAAGCTACATAATTTTCTTCTACTTGGGTTGAGTTTTTCATTTTTGGTTGAGAATATTTAATGTTTATGCCATTTAGAAACCAAGTAGGTATATATATATATATTTGTTAATTGAATAATTATTATTAATTATTGCTATAAGGCATGTCTTGGGTGTTGCCTTTTTAAAAGTAAAAAGGAGAAAAAAACACAAAAGAAAAAATTGAATGACATTAGAAATTCGTTAAATGATAGTTTTATTATTATTTTAAGTTAAAATGAGTCATACTTTATTATACCTGGTATATATTACCAATATTATTATAATTCTAAAATAAATTTGTTTTGCTTCGAATTGTTGGGGTTATTAGACGAAAATTTCAAAAGTAGTAATGACTTTTTTTTCCCAAAAATATTTATTTCTTAGGAAAAAATAACTAAAAAATAGTAAAACGCTATAGTGACATTATTTCTAAACCGATTTTCTTAAAATTTCCACAAAAGAGCAACATTATAACATAAATCTGGCATTCAATCAATAAAATCGTAGTTATTTATTACCAAACGTTCACAACGTTCCCAGAAACACCCCACTGCCTTCTTGAACGTCTGACTGGGTAAAGTCAGGAATGCCCTCCTTTTCCCAGCTCCCAGAGATCTTATGGTGCGGTAGAGACCTTAATTTGAGACCTGTTCAACAATTACCCCAGACAAAATACTCTATAAGGTTCACATTCTCAGAATCAAGAAAATTGAGTATTCTTTTGCTGGTGTGACATGGTGTCCTGTCTTTCTGTCAGGTCCAATATCGGTCTTTAATGATGATACAGATCTAGGGAAAGACTTTGGTGTCCAGAGAACTTATGTGCAAGTTAGTGTTGACTATTAGTCCCTGCTTGATAATGAAGGGCGGCATAACGCGACCTTAGATGCTAACAAAGCCAAAATCCATAACCATTTATTGTTTTCGAGATATGTTTTTGTGCTTGACTAAAAATTATCATATCTGATTAGAAACAGACAAGATCTTTTACGGGAGGCTACTGTTTTAGTTTGATGAAAGCCTTAGTTTGCATGCCCTTTCCTCATTGATCACACGATGAACAGTTAAACAGTGCAGTAAGCAATCGCATTCATCAATTAGCCAGGATTATTCTCTTTTTTTCCTTAACAAAGTAGGACATGGGACAATTTTTTCCCCTTCCAGGTTGCAAGGCTTCTGGTAAATCATCGTCAGAAATATTCACCATCCTACTCGACACATTTTCTGTATTTTTGGAAGAATAGAATAGTGCACCCGACTGCTTTAGCCAAAAAGTTGTTTCCTATTTTTTAATTTCAATTGCACAAAATACACAAAAGTGCCCACCAGTTTGTTCCTGATTAAAAGAAGATGGGATTATGGAGCTCTAAGGTTTTTTCAACCTTTAACCAAGATCATGCATATAGATAAGTTGTTATTATTAATTAATCCTTTCGAAATAGACTCATGATCCTGGATCAGTGACTCCTTTCCTATATAATCACTATTAAAACAATGATTTATCACGATATCTCCATTAGTATAGCTGAAATACGACAGTAAAAACTAAAGGTAAATTTTGAATGTAAAGGTAAGGTTTTAAATCCTATGTATTTTTTAGCGTGTGAGTGTATTGTTGATGTTGGCACCCTGAATAGTATTTTTTATTTTATAAAACAGTTATTATTCCTTTATCATTATACATTCTTGAGGAAAAAACCTTTCAGTATAATTATGAGTTTGTGAGCTCATGAATGACAAAAAGTAACACCGAGGCTTTGTTTGGGTGTTATAAGTGGCAATCCTTGTAGGATTATGAGAAGAATAGAGGATTGACATGAAAAAAATTCCGTTATATGCCCAATGCCCATGTTAGATATATAATTGTATAAAGTATAACAAGGCCGAGAAATCTGGAAGGGGCGAAAATTTTATAGAAAAATTACCGTTCATGAAATGGATAACAGTATTCCTTCTAGTCATTATATAAGTATCACTAAAAAAATTGACCTAGAACACGTCGTTACCTTTATTGTATCACACAATCTTTTTTTAAAAGAAGAAACATTAAAATAATCCCAAAATCAGTTGGTAATTAGTCAATCCTTCCCAACTATAGAATTCACATTCAATATCTGATGATAATTTTATACTGCTTAACAAAATCTAATTCTAATTCAACCATTAAACGGTTTTACACACATTAGGGGAGAAGAACCCGAAAAATCGACACCTGACAACAATATATTTGCACTGTGTATGTTGTGTTAGCGAGGTTAATAAACATTAATTAATATGTTTTTATTTTCATATCAAGTAGCTAAAATGCTAACCCGATTAAATGTATACATCAAAAAGAATACAACCATAGTTAAGAAATGTCCCTAACATTAAAAAGAGAGGTTAAAACATAAGATTTTATTTGGTTAATATAATTTTTATTTTAAACCCTCTTGTCAGAGTACATTTTGATACAATGGGAATAGGTTTGGAATAGACACTGATTCTTCATTGGTATCTGCACTTGGAGTAATAATACTGATGCCTACCTGGATGTACTAGAGACCAAGGTGATGGCATCAATTAATGCCTTGTGACTAGAGTGATATAATTGATGTAGTTTTATAATGCATTTAAAGATGAACAAATTGCAACTCGTGCAGACCTTTTTTTGTACTAAACTCTGGAAATTAAAATATCTCAAAATTATTTTCAGTGAGTCAGTTTTAAATAGCAATAAAATAATAAATTTATATAGCAAAATTATATAAGTTACATTTAAAATAATCAAAAACTGAATTACAAAATACTAAAAATATACATAAGATGGATTATTTGGGATGGTTCAAGAGGCATAAAATATCCAATTATGACCTACAGTACATTTTTTCTTCCCAAACTAAAATTAGCTGAGAGCCATTGACTTTTGCTAAATTCAGATATGGGACAGTTCCAAGCAAAAAAAGTTTTTGTGCAGGGGGGAGAAAAATAATAAAATGAAAACAGGACAATATGTATGTATAATATTTGAGCAACTTAAAAAATGGGATACAAAAATTATTCACAAAACATAAATCAATAATATAAGTATGAATAGACTCAATATACCAATAAATAATAATTATTTATGATTACCTATTGAAAGGAAGTATGTATGAATGGCCATACATAAGTTACCCATTTTTTCACTGTGAGCTTGAAAGACTTTAACAATCATGAAAAAAACATCCAAAAGGTAGTACCAAAACGAATAATATATCTACATATTTGGCCCGTCAGTACAAAAGGAAGCTAGAATTATGTTGTTGTTGTTTTGTTTTTTTCAATATTGACTGATTTTTTGTAGGGGAATAATTGTCCACTTTAATTAGAAAATATTTTTATTAATCTTTGGAGGTGCCACAGTTTGGAGTTGAAGTAGCCAAAATTAATTGCAATCATAAATGAATAAAAAACGGACAGATTTTATATTATAGGGCCCATATTGGGAGCAAATAAAGTATCTGAAATAAAAATAAATGTTCTGGACTATAGCTAACCCTCATTTGTATCTTAATTTACTACGCAAATTTGAAAACAAAGACTAAATTTCAATCAAATATGTCTATTGAATGTTGGGATGTATGTGCAGTAGATAGGTCCATTTGTAACTTTTTTTGAAAACGTTGAGCTCTCCTATGCTTAAAATATGCACGGATTTGTTTTTATAACTATATTTACATAAGAAAATATAGTTATTGACTAATGCCCAGGTTAGAGATTTTAAATTGGAAACAAGTTTAGACCTCAATATCTTGGCAGCCATGAAATATATGTTTATAAAAGTGTGCTCATAGGATTCAATTGACAAAAGTGTATAAGATAATATACAAAATCTTTGAGATCTTATTGGAAATAAAACGCCGTACAGCTATTATTTTGTGACTATTTACGATGTTGACAAGGCTTTTAAGTAGTCTTGTGGGTCCAGCAGACCAGCAGAGGCAGATTCATGATTAGTGATGAAAATCGTGTGTATAATGGGCATGTTAAAAAAAAGAAACCCAGAGTCAAAATGGTAATCCGGACAATTTAAAGAATGTTTTGGAAAATTTGTTAAAAAGTGAAGGAAATAAAAAAGGATATTTGCCAGAATGAATCCAATGTCGATCCCTAATTCTACTCTGAGTCCAACAACGACTTACAATTATAACTCCGCAACAAATCTTCAAGGTTACTCTCAGTCTTTTATGAGTACACACAAATGTACTCATCATATTTTGAATGTACTTCTATCTATTTAGGAAAGGAAGTTCACTACTCAGGAATTAAATAATAGTGATAAGTGCTAAGGAAAAGAAAATTCATTCCTCAGATAATAAAATTCAAAACAAAAAACGGACAAATTAAAAAATTTGCAAGATTTACACATTATCATTCTGCTAGGGAAAAAAATCTTAGTTCAGACTTTATTAATGTTTTGGGAAAGGAAATGTGGCCTCCAATGCTCGCCAGATATGTGTGCCGGCTTACATTATCGAGGCAGTAGCCAACATAGACAAGCTGTTCTTCATCAAAGCCTGTGCCAGGCTCAAGACCGATTTGGGGGGAGAGGTGATTGAAGCTGGAGGTGGTTGGTTTGAATGATTGACTTCACAATCGATCCCTACATTTAAGAGCAAAAGATATACTAATTGCTACATTAATTTTGGGAATAAGTTGTAATATATAGTATCTTTACATTTTCAAGCTATAAAATTTCCAACCCGTATATATGAAGTAAAAAAAATCAATCGGATTCAGATCTGGCGAGTTTGTTGGCCAAAATTACGCCAAGATGAATTAATCAAAATTGTCTTCGAGCCATTTAAGACTTTTTTTTTAGTTTTGGAAGAGAGCCAAGTCCTTTAGATGCCTCAAATTCCCTCCTAACCTGGCAAACAAACGTCTCCCTGAGTCCCAGAGTTCGAGCAATTGTTATGTTGACGTTCCGGGCAAGATTCCAAGGAGGGGTCCATGCCTTTTCCAAACATTTGGGAAAGTAGATAGATAGTTTGCGCACCCTTTATAAAGTAAAACAAATGAACACGTGAATATAATTTTGTTGAATGATAAAAGGATCAATTCACAAATAATTGCACTTTTCGTTGTTAAAATTAAAAAAGTTCATTTATCTACTAACCAAATGTAAATTAAATTACAAAAATTTAATTTCATACACATTAATTTAGTTTATAAAAAGTTTGGTATTACCTTTTAACATACGTACATTTATATTAAATTAAAGTATTAATTAAATAAAGAGATAGTTTGAAAAAAATAAAACTTAATGAACCAGCTTTGTAATAGATATTTTTAAATAATAATAATCAGGGAAATTTAGATTAATAACAGACGATATTTAATGTACAAGGAGGATTAAGTATCACAGAATAAATGTTTCATACCATTTCATCCCTTTCATAAAAAATATGGCCTTCTAATAGTGAAGTTATCGTGAAAAAAGTCAAAAAGTATTGTAAAATGAAATAAATTTATCAATTCGTTGAACTAACTCTGTTTTAGTGATACCAATGTTTCTTTATTGAGGCTCTATTCAACCACACAAAATGATCCAATTTAGGTCGATAAACGGTCTGATTCACCCTGTACGACATATTGGATGCAAAAACCAGAGTCAGCGATGGTATAGGTGGCCATCATCCGTTCTGCTAAGGCGCACCTTATCTTTTCCCTCTTGAGTGACAAAATTAAAAGTATTGTGTACGTGGGTACCAACTCGGAGAAAAGTCAACAGCCATGTGTCAAATCCCACTTCAGGTTAGAGATTTATAGCTTTCAACAGGGTGGTACTCAATCTCACATGATGCAAAAGTGGTAGGAGACTCATTTTCCTAGATTTTTGGATTTTTGGAGCAACAAATTTTAACCTCCATCCAGTTTCAATTTGAATCTGATGGATTTTAGAATTTGGCTTATTTTGAATGGGTGGGTCTGCAAGAAGCCTCATCCTAATTTAAATAGACAGAAAATCTTCTTAATTAGGGAGATGGCATTGCATGTTTTTATACCTTGCCTAACAGACTCAAGGCTGTAGTTTCTGCAAAAGGCTATCATTTTGAAAAATAAATTAACAATTATTGCTACAATATTTAGTAGTATTTGTTGAAATTTTAGGTTTTAATTATAGAAATATAAATTTATTTGCAATTATTAATTTGACAGTATTTAGGGTCTACTTTGTAAATTATTAAAGCATAATTTGTCTTTTATCCGACTCCTATTTACTCTCGGGAATCTTGGGTACTGCTTCTAGTACTTAATACCTATATCACCTCAATAGAATTTCATTAAGGAAAATACTTCATTATATGATAAAAAAAACATTAATAATACTCTACACCACATATTTAATACTAATTATACAACTAATACCAAATTAATCCTGTCAAAATGGATGAGATTACTTCTATTTACATACTTAAATCGTTGATAATAATGTCAAAAATAGACACTCATACACCAAAAAAAAAAAAAGATAATTTCTTCAATTTAAAAAAAGTAATCTCACAAGTTCATTAAGAATAAATTTAACGCTGGATCAGCTATAACCTAGAGGCAAATGCAAAAAGTTTTAACAATATGTTTAATTAACGTTGACAAAAAATATATATATAAATAATTGAGAAAAATATACATTTTCTTGGTTCGTTAGAAGGTAAATAATTAACGACATTTTGATAATATTATTTTACTCCTGTACATAAGTACACATTTAATAAGATGGTTTAATTTAAGTATAAAATGCATCGACGATATTGTTTTATATTTTTGGTAAGTCAACATAAAAACAAACTTGGCTAAAAAAATTAATTCCTTATATACTGGGTACTCCAAAAGTATTTGTCTAGATGTACTGTGCTACAAATAACCATGTGCAACAGATCAGAATGAGGAATTATAGGAAAATCTTAAAAATACATTTTTAAGATTACATTATGAAGATTGTCCTTTTTTGTAAATTGATTTCTACCAACTTACATCCTCCGGACGGTGTTGGAATGCAGTAAATACGTTAGCAATGAAATCCAATGGGACTCCGCAGAGGCTTTGAGTTTGGTGATGTTGCTGTGGTGGACTCTACAGGATTTTGACTCAATATGCCAACATTTTGAAAGGTCCAAATGATTCAGATCAGGGGCAGGGCCTGAAATCATATTTCTATCATCCAAGCTTAACCCATGTTTCCTCTATGGTATATGGCAAGACTTGACTCTTCAAGATTTTCAAGTAGTTAGCTGCTGTTAGCCAGTAGCCTATTCAAAACAAAATTTGCAACATTTTGTCATCTGTTGAGGCTATGATACCATTAGTCATCAGTGAGGCTGGAGTTTTCGTCATGGAAACTTCAAAAAGGCTTCCAGGCGTATCACTAATGCAAACAACCCTGTCATTTTTATTTACTTTTTTTTTTTTTTTTTTTTTTTTTTTTTTTTGATGACAGAATCCACAGTAAATGTCTTCTCATCACTGTTTAAGATGATCACATTACCTTTGTATTTAAGATAATCTATTAACCTCTTGTATCGTTCTACATGAACATCAATTTGATTTTGAATTATTAGGCTCTTCCAACACAACTCAGAAATATCTTTACAGTACATTGGGCATCTATAGCGACTGTAGAATTGCTTAACTTCATCTTTCTGATAAACTTTGACATGTTCATGGTTGGATTAACATGAAATGCATATTTAGCTGCTTCTGAGGTCAATTTTATTGACTTATCACTTTTAGGTCTATCCCTAAGGCTTCATCCATCCTTTAAAAGCTTTTTGACCTTGTGCACTGTATGACAGTTAACTTTTATTCTCTTTACAATGTCAGAGCTGCTATGGCCGTTTTTCTCCAATTTGGCAATTTCTAACTTTTGTGCTAACATTTTTATCAATAATTAACATATAAAAAAGTTAAACCATTTTTATACATACAGGTAAAAATTTTAAAGACATAATTGTGTCACTTGTAAGCTTTTTATTCAAATCTTCATAATAACTTGAGATATTCAATAGTTTTAACTATATTTAAGTACCTTTATTTGATTTAAGAAACTTATTTTGGCTCCAATATGACCTTTTTAAATAAATCAATCAATTTATCATTCTTTTATTTGGACAATCAATTTTGGGTACCTCAAGTGCAATTTGTGTGTCTTCCAAAAAGAGTCATTAAGAACAATTTGTTAATATAAGTTGACGATAATTTGTTTGTAAATAAAAAATCAGTTTTAAGAAATATCTTTCTACCTTACTTTTTTTTCTAATGTTCTTTTATTTGGTTGTAGTAATTAGGTATAATGAAATATTAAATAATTATATTTAATCTATCTAAACTAAGAATCTTCTGGTGAAATCCATATAAATAGAGTATATTTCTTTATTTAAAAATCACCTGGGGGTGAACGTACACACATTGAATACAACAGAATAAATTCTCCCGAGCACGTCGCCCATGTGCAATGGCGAATAAACTTTTTGACGGTTTATACATTCTTTACTTTTTTAAATGCAAAAAGCCTAATAATTCATAATCATTTTTCGATCAATAATGGACTTAATATGACAACTTCTGGAATAAGATTAAATGCCTTTATTTTTGGAATTTTTTGGAAAAAAAAATTCCAAAAATTTTGTTAGCTATAAAATATTCATCAGATTTATAATATTTTATATAGCTGCGCTATGATCTTTCAAATAAAATCTCTTTAGTTGCAATTTGTAGTGCCTCCAAAGGCTTAGAGGCTCATTGTATTAGTTTGCCCGCACCTCCTACGTTATCTTTCTATCCCGAAATTGGAGAGAAGGGATGGTTGAAATTCAATTATTGCAACTTTTTAATAATAAGGAATTCATTTCACTTAAGGAAGGAAAAAAATATATTCGTGGAGTAGGAGAAGAGGGGTCATGACTTTTTGGAGATATTTGGACAATTAGAACTTTGAAGGATCATAAAAAGTAAATGGAAATCTCATTATGTTAAGGAGGCTGTAAATTTGTTTTTTTTGAATTACTTCAGAGGGGACTCTGAGTCTATCCGTGGATTGAGGGATTAGGCCAGAGGAGATCACATCTCATTAAGTAAATCACTACGACTTTTTCTTGTATCTACTACCATGAACCATCATTGCAGTATAATTACAGTATGAACGTAAGTGCGTCATTATGGATAGAAACTTCTATGTCATCATATCCATCAACTCATTCAACAGAAAATTAATATAAATATATATTAATAGAAATATATCCCTTAGAAACTCCAATAATTGTCTAATTCTATGTGGAAACTTATTCAAGCAATTGCAATCGATTTTGTCTTTATATTTTTCTCGCCATTTTGCAAATTGTTGCTTTGTTGCACTTTATGAAGTTATTTCCTTAATATTGATTTGCAATAATTGTACGTACACTATCAGTTTTTTTGTCTCCTATTTCGAGGAAGTGAAATTATGACGCGCAAGAAATCTTTGTGAATGAAAAAATAAGTTTACTGATTAGAAAAGGAAATACAGTTGTTTTGAGTTCTCTTTTTTGTTTGTTATAAATGTTATTTATGAATTTAAATATAATGTTAATATGTAATTCATTTTACCCCCCCCCCAATCATACAACATCAGCTGATATTAACAATAGACTTAATTCAGGTACACCATAAGTCTGGCTACTGTCTTCTCATTGCACTCATAAAAATTCAAACAGAATTAATCAGAACAATTCATTGACAGAAATATAATATAATTATTTGAACAATACTAGACATTTTTGGGTAAAACTATTTACTTTTCTATCTCATTTTTATGTTGATAGGACATATATATTATATATTTACAGCGCAAAAGCGTAACACATTACTTTTTGTCAAAAATGTGAATTTTATTTCACAATAATCTACTAATATTTCAAACGTCAAAATAAATTTATTCATTCAATGCCCTCTGATGAATATATGGAAATCAATTTTTGGATGTCATCCAAATGAAATTCCCACATATCTATGTTATAGAATCCACTTCCAACTGAGAGCGTTTGAAATGGTATTACACAAACTATGTAAACCATCTGGTACGGAACAAATATTTGAAAGGTTTTTTAAATATACATAAATATGTATATTGGGCCATGTCTTGAAAAAAAACAAATTTTCTTTTTCCCCTATTTGGAACTGTTTATTTTTATTATTTTTAAAAAGGTATTTCTTTATTATAAATGTTACATATTAAAGTTTATAGAAAAAAATAAAAAAAATATATATATACAGTTGGTAAAATACAAGCCATAAGATAAAATAGAACGTGTGGGTGTTGGTTAAGAGGTTTTTGATTTTGAAAATACATATGTAATCATAAAGAGTTATACAAATTGAAGGGATAATCTGGGGTGTTTTTTTTTTTATATGTTTTTCATCTTATTTTTTCCATTATCAAATTAAATATAACAATTGAATTGTTATTTTTGTACATTGCAGTAAAGGTAATCATTGGTATAAACGGTAATTATTTCTCTTTTTGTAAGGAGATAAATATTGTTTTGGAGTTATATAGCGAGTGGTACATTAAAATCTGAACACTTTGAATTTTAAAATTCAACAAGATATAATTAATTAGTTAACAATAGAATTTTAACAAAATTAATACTATAAATGGATGTGTGGCTGAGCTCGTTTAATCATTAATGTAACTATCCTTAGAGGCAATGATGGCTTCCAGGTGGGAATGGAAGGCCTTGCACCTCCTCCAGATGTAGTCCTATGTCTTTATGTCCCAGTGCTGGCCGACAGTGCCTTTGATGGACTCTGTGTTTGGACGACGGACACTTTAGGCCTTACCCTATACATACACTCAAAAAGTGTTGTCGTAGAAGTTGGCATCAGGGCTGTAGTGTAAAAAAAGAGTTCAACGGAACTCAATCACGTTAAAGAATAATTTTTTACTTGTACATAAGCAAGGGGTTCCGGTTTTTTTTTTGTTTTGCGACTAATTTGTTTTTGCTTTAATATATCGAAATATGAATTAATTTCAATTACTCAACCTTCATTAATTATTCAACAGAGTAGAATAAAATATGACCTGCTAGTATAAAAAAATCCAATAACCCAAACATGAAAATAATAATTCTAACAATTTGGAGAGTGTTTGGAACGAAGAAACCTCTTTTCACTTATTTTAAGAACTTCCTAAAGTATGACACGTGGTAAGCATGACTGTGGGGTTATTGTTCCAAACATCGATATCCAAGACTGATTGGTACGTGATGCCATCGTCTTCCCATAAAAACTTCAACAAAATATAAATAATAATTGCAAAAGTCCTATTTTTTCTTTATTCCACACGTTCAAATACGACCAAGATTCCTTCAGGCCTCGATAAGTTGGTCGAAAAATAGCTCCATCTTTTTTAAGAAGTTTGGACTAAATGAAACACTATTTTTATGTGTTATCTACAACTAATCAAGTTCTCAGTATATAAATAGTATTGCTTTTTTTTAAAGGAACTATGTTCAGTCATGTGTTTTTAAGCTATTTGTTTCGTTATGTTCGAAAGTATATCATTTTAAAAGTGTTGAAATAAGTTATTGTTGATTGAAAAAAGAAAAACAATAATTTGTTCGTAGAAATTGACATAAATTGTCAAGGAGTACAAAATGTAATACACACTCAATTTTGGCAAAAATCATTCTAGTTTGCTTTTGTGTTGACAGGGCACAAATTATCAAAAATAGGGAAGAAAAAAAAAAACACATGTCAGCCTAAAGATGTACGTGACAATTACACTGAAAAAACATATAAACTGTACTTAAATTACTAGTGACGATTCCAAAAAAAAATCCTGATGCCGATTCTGAAACGATTCTAGTAATAATTCCCAATGCCCTCTTTTCTACGTCGGGAGGACTCGTAGATATTTTAAATAATAGTTAAAAAATAATATTTTTCTATTAATTTCTAAGTATTACAATTGATAAAATAAATCGCCTTCCTTAATTAAATGTAAATAATGAATATGTTAAATAAAGGAAGGCGATTACTCTGCCGGCGAGCTTTTTCAAAGACATATTTTCCCAGGGCGAGTAATCCCACAGAAAACTTTCGAAAGGCGAATTTTGCAAAGGTGTGCTTTCCTAGATGCTTTTACAAAACGTATTGCTCTAAAATAACAATATTTGCACCGACTGCATGTGCATAGAGCACTTTTGTTCACGTTTAGTTAGTGTTCAATTTGTTTATTCTCAGTTTTCGAGCATTTTTTATGATAAATTATTTTATTGCAATACTAGGACAAACACGTTTTCTTAAAGATGGACAATGAAAATAAAAAATTTTTTTTTTTTATATTTAGCTTTTATATGTTAAAATTCTAAACTAAAACAATATACTATAAACTATAATTATATAATAAGTATTCTATTGTAAAATCTCCTTGTAAACAACATTTTTTGTTATTTTCTGCCCATTTGATAGAAATATAATAAACCTTGCACCCCCTTTTGACATTCTTGAAATTGCAACATTTAATTTGACCATGTAAAATTACTTATTTTGGTAAATATAAAGTAATTTTTTCAAATGTTTGACATTGTGATTTATTTATTTTCATTTTCATTGCTAACTTGCCAAATTCCTTCTTCATCCATACTGAAGATACAAACTAAGAATAACTTGCTAATTCTCAACTTCCACCATTTAACTAATTCCCTTTTTTATTCATATTTAATATGCGTTCGTCCTTTTTCCGTTTGTACAACAATTCGTTTTTAGGATTTTTAATTTTTTTTTGGTATATTATCGAATCGACAATCCATATCTTAAAAAAACTTATGAGACACGGGGATTTTGTTTAATGAAAAAAATCAATTTATTTGCAAAAAATTAAACTTGCTCTCCAGAGCCCAGGAATCTAGTCTGATCAGCATGAAACATAATTCTCAAACGTAACTAAGATTTCTGATTTATTTTACATCTAAAGTATGTATCTGTCTCCGTTTTTAAAGTTTGTATCATTGTTTTTCTAAGCAGGACGAACGAAAATCAGACACACATATAAATTATTTTTATACTAATTAAATTATGAGTATATTTCATAATATTGAAATCTTACATAGTATTTTATTCCACACTCTATTATAATATTGCTTAATAATATATTATTAAAAGCGTAGCAATACATTTGTATATCTATATGACAGCCAAAATGTCTTCATATAAATAATAAGAAGAGGGATCAATAACAAAAAGTATTTCTGTCCTTTTGGAAACAGAGTATTAGTATTGCATAACTTATTACTTCATTAATTTAACAAAAACAATAAATTATGAAGTATCCATGACATATCAAATGAGGCAAGGGCATCGATAGATGACATCTAATTATATATGGTATTTTTGTGTTATTGAGGTAACACCAATATTAATGTTCGATGCCAAAAGAGAAGTTGCGTGATTTTTAATAAGAGTTTTTATTCCGATTTATTTTTCTTAATATAACGTTATTTTATTAAAATTAACTTACCAAATTTGTAATTGTTCCTTTCTTGATCCGTCTAAACTTGTCTTATATTGACACTTTGAAAGTTGGTACATTTTATATAAATTATTTCTGCTCAGTCATGAATATCCCCTATTACAATTCATCATTTACAAAATTATATTTTTATATGATGACATCTTTAGTTTTATAGAATAGTGCATTATCATAGTCTTTATTGACTAAATTAAGAACTTTTGTCTTGTTTCAAGCTTTGATTGAAGTTTACTATTTAAAATTTACATTTTTATATCTTACGACAAATTTTCAGCACAAGTCGTAACTGAAATTTGAAAAAAGTTAACCAACAAACTGGCTCAACCCTTTAAGCCCCTGCTCGACTGTTTTGTAGAGCACATTGTGAGTCAGCATATCTTCCATATATACATACAAATATATTTTCTTTAAATTCAATGCATAAAAAATCATCCCCGTTCTTTAGAATGGGTCTTTACCATGAATCCACATCTAAACCATTTGGTAGAGGCCAATAAAAAAACTGTGGGTCTGATAAAATTTTTGATGGGGACGTTAAAGTGTTAAAATACAAATTATGCAACAAATCTCATGGTTACTTTTTCATCAAATATATTTATAGATTAGTCTCACATTAAACAACATTAATAACAAAGCATTGAAAATTGAAGATCTGTTCGTAAAAAGTAAAAAGGGACTTGGAATGAAGATTAAATATGGTCACAGGAAGATGCCATTAAATTTTGAGAGGATAAGAGCTCAAATTTCTGTAGTTATGTAGATTTAATTAGATGCTCCATATATCAAAACAGTTTACGGTCAAAAGCGAAGAATTGACCATTAGTTTTAAAACAAATTGAGATAAGGAGCTGAAATCAAACATATCTTTGCCGCATATACAATATATAACACAAATTTAAATATGATTGCAATAGACAATATATTTCATTAATTTCAATATTACATATTTTTACTTAAAAATAGAGAAGAAAGGATATTTCATATAGAAAAAAAGACCAAAAGTGGAGGTTTGCGCTCTACTGTGTGTCCATTACAGTTTGAATTAGGATAAACGAGATTAAATTTGTTAATTCTTTTTATTTAGATACTATTTGGGTAATACACCATAAACAACCTTATATGATTGATAAAATGACATTGACTGTATATCCTGTGAGCAAAACAAGTTTTTAAAGCTTCAAATTGGCCGCACCTCCCACTTTACATAGTTGATCAAGTCTCAGGGACGTCGGCAGGATATGTTTTGAGGGGGGCTTTGTTTTTGGATTTTAAAATATCCGAAAATTAATTTTTTTTGGAAAAAAATTTGAAAAATTAAATTTTTTCTAAAAAAAATTGAAAAAGTTAATTTTTTCGGGAAAAAATTTGATAAATTTAATTTTTTCGAAAAAAAATTTGAATATTAAATTTTGGAAAGAAAAATTTAAAACCCCATAGCTATTTCCAAAATATTAAATTGTTTGAAAATAAGTTTCAAATTTAAATTTTCAAGTAAAAATCAAATATTTCTTAATTTAGGTGGAGCTACAGCCCATTCATTTCTCCACCTGCGTTGCAGCTCTGGATGCACCTCCTACAAATTGAGGATTTGAGAGACGCATGATAATATATGAAGCATGCGCAAAGCCATGGCCAATACTACCCCAATTTTTGTGTATCATTACTCCATCTTGGAAAACTAATGCTTCTTACCACATAATTATCTGCATTGTATTCTATTCTTATTATTTTATCTTTGTTCGCACAACAAATTTAATCCATTAATTGATTGCAATTTTAAAAATTAAAAAATATTCCAAAACAGGTAAAAATGATATTTACATATCTACTTCACATGAGTAGCACAATTAAGCTTGAATGCAATATGTTTGACAGATGATGTCATTCACTATCACTCGTCAAAACAAAGTAATTCTAAAATTAATTGTAAAGTGTATATTAGGGTGTCTTATAATACATCAACTCATTTTTCTAGCCATTTTATTTTTTATCTAAAATGTGTATTTTGTGAGAAAAAGATTATTCAATGAGCTCTTTCTGTGGATTAGAAACTGAGACAAGCAGACACATGTTCTAGATGTACTGAAGGATTCGGGGTATTAGGGAGGCCGTCGAGAGGAATATTCTTGTGGAGTAAGGGGTGAATCTAGACTTGCTATACTGGCTCATAACGACGTCAAGCCGGCATGTGAATTGCAGAAAAAATGAGAGTTTGGTTGTGAGAGTACTCTCAATCTTCTAAGCGCTCAGGTGCAGAGGGAAGGGGAGCCCAGGTAGTTTTGAAAAATATATGAAGCAATCGATCCCTATTATCGGATACTTCACACATAGGGGAACCCAGCTTAGATAGGGAGAATGGATGGACCAATGTATAAAGGAAAGGATGGATGGTTTTAGGAAAGTGTATTATGTATATGTTTTCTACTTAACATTAATGGTTGGTTTTCGATGGACATTTTTTTTCTTATGTTTACTTAGTCTCTCTACGATCAACCGAATTCTAAAAGGGAGGGAGGAGCGCTCGTTCATCACTTCTTCATTCTTTTTTTTTTTTTTTTTTCTTTTATCTTTTTGTTTTCTTACATTGGAGGAAGGGAGAAATATAAAGAAGGGTGTATTGGACCTAGAAAAAGTACTGAGACCTGCCTATAAGTAGTCATTAAAATACTCATAATTAATCAAGATCATGTTGTATATAGAAACATTTATATTATAGTATTTTTTTACTAAAACAATGCACATTAATTATGAATCTGGCCACCATCAGCCTCAATGGCAGCCTCCAACAGCCTCCAGACTCCCTTGCACAAGGTAGCTTGGCAACGTAGTCATTTTACATGATTATCCACTGCTGGTTTAGGGACGTATTGAGGACGTCAATATTCGAATGGTGGACTTTACAGGGTTTTTTTTCAATTTACCACCAATTGGAAAAATCCAGTGGATTCAAATCTGGGCTCTGAGAGCCCAAAGGTTCTTGGACGAGAAGTTCATGTTGCTACCCATCCACTCTTGTACAATTTTAGCAGTATGGGGGCGGGGCTCCATCCAGCTGAAAAATGCAAGTGGCCTTGTCGGACTTCTTCGTGATCTTGGTGATCTATGAGACCACATTTCCTTCAACACCATCAAGTAGTCAGCCGTGCGTAACCTATATCCAACAAGAAACTAAATTGGAGGCTTTTTTTCTCCATTTCAGGCCACAACCCCTAACATCATCACAGAGGCTGGATGTTTGGTCTTGGTGACTGTCCTGAAGCTGTTGTCAGCCTTGTTGTAGAAGAGGTCTACGGTAAAGGTATTTTCATCTGAGAAAAAAATCACCCGGTTGATTGTGTGCTAAAATCATTTAAGAGCTGTTGACCGACTTCCCAGCCTTAAAGCTCAAATATCTGCACTACTTCCTAAATTTTTGGAGTCCTCCACGCTACCTCTACATCGACACATCCCAGTCCCTTATATATATTTACAAATAGTTGAAATTATGAACTGAATACTGAAGTATAATTATATTTGAAAACCTGACAGTTTTAATATCTACTAACATTAGTATAAAAGAAATTTCAAAGTAATTTCATGGCAAATACAATAAATCTATACATTTACAGAAAATATGTTCTTAAATCTTCTTATATATCTCTAATATCTAGGTTAACACCTTTCATCTTTGATATTATAGATGTATACACATGATATTTGTAAAATGAAAATGAACGTTGGTATGGCCCAAAGGTAGACTTAATGAAAAATATCAGTATTCCCTGCGTATAACATTATTTTTTTTTTGTTTATTTTACTTACTCACTGTATATGTTTACCTCAAGTCAACTTTCATTAGTAGAGATTGATATTAAAAAACGATTATACAACACATAGTTCTGAAATCATTTAGCTATTTTAATTTATAATTATGTGGTTTTCTTTTTTAGTCATTTCTTTTTGCAAAAACTAAAACTATCTTTACAATGCATTGATTCCACAGTTCTTCTATTGGGAGCCTGATTTTTTTTATCGGGAACTCAAACTGTGGATTACTCACCATTAATTGGGCAATAATGAATACTGATGATAGAATTTTTAGGGTACCTTCAGGCCCCACTCCGTGTCTAGCAAAGACATGGGCAAGAATGACTTGATGTCAATTTTCAATTCTACTCCGAGTATAGCAAGGACTAACTGTTGTTTAACTACTCCAACATTCAAATTGATATTTTAGTAATATAATACTCTATTTTCTTTTAGTATTTACTACAAATTTCACTATAAGTATAAGTAAAAAAACTGAATACTTTTTGAGTATTATTTTATAAGCCTTTGACCTCAATATCTAATATAGTAGTGGGATACAAGAATATTAATATTTATAGAATTTAAAAGATGGATTATTTCGAAATTAACAAATTAGTATCAACATTATATTTTTTAAACAGAATAAGACATCTCTTTACATCATCTTTAAGAGACTCACATCTCATTTGTTCATATTCATTATTTTGGTACTTATAAGAGTGCATAAAAAGAATTATTTTACACTTCAATCATATATTTATTACATAGCTACTAGTTCAGGAACTAATGAAGTACCACAGCGAGAAAAAAAACCTCTGAACCATATTATAGAATATGGTTTTTACAAAGAGGTGAAGTAAAAAAATTACAAAGCTGTTTAAGTCTCTTGAGTGGGTAAACACCCTAGGGAATTAATGGAGTTTTAAATACAATTGTATATTATATGTATTTCTTCCCTACCACAACATTAAAATAATAAATGATAAAATAAAAAAACCTTACACAAACAAAAACTCCATAGATCATGAGCAAAAAAAAAAGTATTTTATCCGCAAGGTGGTGTGAGAGTTTGTGGCTTGTTGTTTAAACTAGTTGTTTTAAAAAAAATAGAAAATAGAAGAATTTTGACAGTGCTCCCTATTAAAGTAATTGCCACAACTAAATTTAATTGTTAACTACTTAAATATGTGTCAAGTCTATATTGTGGGAGTGATAAGATATAATTAGAGTTGTAAATTATATTAATTTAATCTCGTGTAATTTTTTTGTAGTTGTTAATCTGAACGGGTTTTTTACACAAAACTGCCATCACTATAGAGGAAATTAGATATACACCACTTTCCATAGATAAAGTAAGGATATTGAAATTAAAATAGTTTTAATAAGTAAAAACAAGTTATGTTATTCATGGGTTAAGTGATAATTACGTACTGGGATGTTTATTTTTAGTTTATCCTCCTGCACGGAATCTAACTTGGATATTGGCAGGGATTTGTCCATCAACAGAGCGTCAGATTACCGGAATATTAATCACTATAATATTTGTGGAAATGTTGCTGGAAAGCCTGACCAAGGAATAAAGGTTAAAATTCGTATAAGGGCTGTCGTAAAGCTCCTTAAAGATTTAATTGTACGAAATCATAATAGCATTATTAGATTTATAGCAAAAGAGATCGGTATGTCACCAACAACCATGAATATGATCATAAAGTGGACCTTGGAACTAAGTCAAGTGTTAGCAGGAAATAAAATTTGATTATTCTCAATTAAAAGGATAAAAGGCTCACTAGATTAAAATATCTCATCAATTTTATGAAAAAGATTGACTATTTTTTTCTGTGAGAAGTTATTCCTGGTTGACAAAGTCTCCATCAGCCGAATAGATAGATATATAACGACCAACATGCTTAATCAGGTACATTACAAATTTTACAAGCTACAATAATCATGGTCTTTGGAGACATATCTGTCGGGAGAACATTTCAATCACCATTTCAGCCATGTTTTATGAAGAAAATATATTTTAGATAAATTGAAAGCTCAAAGTACTTCATGAACAAGCCAACCCCATCAATAACAAAACCTGCTGTCACTTTTTGAAATATATTTCTAAAAATATGAGCTGAGACATGTGGTAAAGGGAAGTATAAGGTGCTTGTGATCTTAAAAGACTTTTAATATCAACGGGGATTATCTGGATAATTATAAGTGTTGTTGGACTCAGATTATTGTTGAGGATCGACTTCGGATTAATTCCTGCCTCTCCTTCTTTCCTAAATAATTAGTTGGATTTGGGTTTATTTATATTCGAGCATGGCTGCTTGTTACTAATATAATGAAATGTCATGAGAGCTTAGCTGTTCTCACCAAAACATTATTCATATGGTCAGGTTTACAATATCACTCTTTTTTTACATACTGATAGTGATTAGAATATAAAGTTATAAATATAATTAATTTAAATTAAATTAAAACTTTTTTCCCACACTTCAGTCTATCCATTAAGAAAATAAAGGTTTTTGGACTAACAGAAATTATTTTTTGTTACTTATAAATTCGCATTGAAAGATTTCCCATAACAAAAGTAGGCAAATTGAATTAAGTAAAATTCCAGCCATGGGCAAATTTATGAGATCATTGGTACATAATGAAGAAACTTTTTTTTTTATCATTGTTTTTACTTTTTAATACAACTGAAAAACTTTTGAAACATTGAGTATTTAGTCTGTGTTTTCTTTGCACTAAAAATAAAAGTTTTTGTTCATCTAATTTAATCTAAAGTATTAAATCATGAAACAAAAGACCCTTTGTTAAATTTTCATGTAATACAATTGTTATTTCTTTTAATATGAAACTTTATTTTCCTAGTCATTAATAATTATAAAACATACACCATCTTGGTTCATTTTTAAAAGAAAAAAAATCAAACTTCATTCATTATTTATTTAGATTGTTCATAATTTATTTATAAAATATGTAGCTTTAATTGGCTCAATTAACTTAAGGATTCTTCATAGAATATATTCTGAATAGAGAATAAGGTTATTATACATATATAATTTGTGAGAGTATCTAGGATGGCTAAGGATAAGAAAACAGGCCAAAATAAAGGTTTTGCCTTCATTCATATAATAAGTTGTACTGAATATAGTGGATTCAATAATATATTTATATTTTTCATGTGTCCAAAATAAATAAAGACTTTGAACTGACAAAAAACTTAAAGAATCCCGTATTAAAAAAAAATATATTTTTTCCAAGATCCAAAACAAAGACAATTTCCTGTGAAAATGATAACCATAATACAATAAAAAAAATGGGGTTAACAAAGATCCAAGGAAAGTAACAGAGGTGAACTATAGGGCTTTAGGAGATGTACAGTATCATAGGATCATCGATTTGATACCGTGTTAGAAAATAAATAGATTCATGATACAAATTATAGTAATTTGTTTCTACTAAAGTTTGATTGAATAGTGAGTCAAATGTATTATAAAATATGTCTTTCAGTAAAAAATTGGTTAAAATATAACAAATCTTTAAGGATTAAGCTTTCTATAAAACAATTCTCAATATTTTTTACACGGGGTAAGGTATGAACTGATAAAGTTTTAATTACCTTACAATGACTTTATTAATATGAGAAAATTATTTTGCACTTGGACCAAAATAAGTGAACCCTTTGTATTATTGTTCCAAATTCTTTTTTCGGTATGTAAATCGTAAAAAGTTTTGGTATTTAAACTTGGTTACTGAACTGAGATTTTCTACTCCCCAAATTTGATAAAATTGTTAAAAATTGGTTTTAAAATAGATTCATATGCTCCTAAAACATTTTTCTAATAAATTTAACTTTGTTGTTGCAAAAATGTATTTTATAGGAACTAATGGGAAATTATGCAATTTTTAATCAAGGTCTGGTAAATTTGATTATTTTTTTTACTTTTACGTCATTTTTTTGTTTTGTTTTTCCCATTTAAGGTATGCGCATTGCTAGAAATATAATATCAGCTGTTATCCCATATATAAAACTCAATATAATTTATGTTAATAAATACATTTTAGAAACGAAAGTTTGCTTAAAAAAATTAATATTTCATAGCAGTTTTTATCAAAAATAGTTAGGGAGTCA
This sequence comes from Lepeophtheirus salmonis, assembly GCF_016086655.4. Taxonomy (NCBI): domain Eukaryota; kingdom Metazoa; phylum Arthropoda; class Copepoda; order Siphonostomatoida; family Caligidae; genus Lepeophtheirus; species Lepeophtheirus salmonis. The sequence goes on along the minus strand of NC_052143.2, from coordinate 30,977,996 downwards.
ATAACAACTATGTTGAAATTATTCATTTGGGCAGTCTTCCTAGAATCAAATAATGATTCGGAATATAACCATTGAAATGGTTCTATTTTCTAACAAAACATCTAATTTATATTATATCAACACTAAAGACATTTTATAATGAAAAGACAAAGCATTATTTGTAATGACATGATGTAATAAAGAAGCAAATTACAAATTTGTTTAAATGAAAACGGGATTGTCATAATTTAACTGCTATATGTATACACAGTAAGCTATTATATTTATTTTGATATAGCTACTTAATAACATGATAACAGTGTAAGTTTCTAAATATTAGATTATATTCTTGTGGGTATATTATATCCATACTTTTTAAATGTGATTACATTTGCTGATTTGTTGTGGCAATCCATAAAAACAATTAATAAAGTTAGACTTTTCTTAATTTACTCTGATTGATCTATCAAAGAATCACATTACACAAACACAAAATGAACCTTTATTTGGAGGAATTGTTTCGTGTACATTCGTATATAAACCTTGTGTCCGTTTGACCTCACATCCCCTTCTCTTGTTCATTTCAGTAACGGACTGTGTCACATCTGATTGGTCGGAATGGAGTGAATGTAATCAAAACTGCGGAGTAGGTGTAAAGAGTCGAAGTCGAGTCATTGTACAATATCCTTCTCCAGGAGGTAAATCATGTGGGAGTCTCAATCAAAATCGGCGATGTGTGGGTCAAAGATGCTCCATGTATCAGAGGCAGTACAAAAGTCCTATAGGAGGTAAGTTTTTTTGTATAAATTCTTGGATATTCGGATATAATTTAATACAAAGGTGCAGAAAAAAAACACAGAAAAATACGGCAAGCACCAGGTGTGTCCGTCTATGGTGATAAACATTTATATTCGTTGCAATTTTTCTGTCCGTTTCGTTGGATTTTCTCTTACCTCAGGTAGTGTCAAAATAAGGGGGGTTAGAGTCACCGGTCAAAATGTTAATCTATAACTTTAACTAGGAAGCACAACGTAGCAAAAAATACAACAGAAATATGTTCTGATTTGCCCTCTTCCCAAAAAACGATATACAGGACAATTATGGGAAAGGCGACTGTCGAGGGGTTAGAAAAGGAATTTTTTATGAACATGATCATTATAAACCATATGATCAATGAAGATCCTATGGTGAAGATCTGAATGGTGTAAAAAAGGACTTTGAGTCAAGATTTGAAGGGCATATATTGTAAAAGAAAGCTTGAAAGGCCCATGTTCCAACTAAAAAGCTCAATAAAAAGCCTAAAAGTTTTCCGCAGAGCCCAGATCGGCCATCCTTTGATTATACTTTCAAAGGTGTGATTGAAGGGTATGCTTTACATAATTATATTCACTTTCAAGAAAATAGCTTAAGTTCGTTATCATGGATGTTTTAGCATACCTGGATAAAAACTTCAGCTGTGTCACGAGTAATTAAGTCAATGGGATATGAAGTTAGAAATATATTTTAATTCTAAGTATTATTAAGATAAAAATTAATTTACTAAATTTATTTATCCCCGCAAGAATATTATGTTTAATACACTTTGAATCAATATCCAGCACGATTTTACTCAAAAATATGATCACAATTTTATTCCAAAAGTTATATGGAAACACAGTTTATAATTATTTTCTATTGTCCAGTCCTTATTTATCTAAAGAAAAAACACAGTTTACAGAGTAGAAAAGGTAAAGTTGTTGGTGGATCTGCTCTTTTTTCTCTTTCTTTTTATGTTAATTCTTTTAAATGGCTTCGTAGTGTTATAATCTGTTTCTCTCGCTGACAGAGAAATTCCCCCTGAAATTTGTGATATCTTAAAAATATGATTCATACATTAAAAAAATGATATTAAACAAAAAAATATATAATTGTTTACTTACACCAATACTAATTTAAATGTAGAAGATATTCCTCTTTATAGCAGTAATTTATTTTATTGTCCAAAAAGATATAAAAAGTAGCTCATAATATCAAGTATATTAATTTATTGATACTATATGTCTCACTATTTCCTTCTCCTCTAACTCCAACAAAAATTTCAACCATAACTATTATATATACCTGGAGCAAACTTTGATTATTCCCATACATTATTAACAAAAATTACACGAAGTAACCAATAGCTATGTATACCATCACAACAATCTCAAGAAAGTCCAAGTACACTGAGGAAGTCAACTTGAGACTGCTTTCAAAATTACATTCCCGTCACTGCTGATTAAGCGAAACACGATTAACATCTATCACAGCAAGAAAATTACCTCTATCCTCTACAACCCAGCTGCCATACTTTGGGTTGTAGGCAGCATCCAAGATGAAGTTTGACTCATCACTGAATGGTTTTATGATCCCTGGATTTGATTTACAAATTTTGTGGAATTTATTGCCTCTTTAAAACCTGATGCATTTCATATTCGCGGTAAGAAAGTGACGCCTTCCCCTGATAGCCCCGGCCACCGTCCTTCTACGGATATACCTCCTCCGAGCATGAGCAGTCATTGAGATCCCTGGCTTTGCAATGATAGACCTCTTGAGCCCAGTCAGGAAGTAGCACTTATCTTTTTGAGAACCAAAATAGAAATGGAAAACCCCTTTTCTACGTTCAGTTGCTTGCAAATGTTAATATCGGTCCTTCTGGAATATATTGTGACTTTTATGATCGCCTTAGCATCGTTGCCCGCCTCAAACAATTCTACAACGACTTTACGTTTGTCCTCCTTCTGCTTCATTGTAAAATTGAACAGATTAAGTATTAAAAGAAAGTTGTTGTCGCTGGAGAGTACTTTCAGGTAAAGTTAAAGCTTACAAGATAAAAATATTATATTTATATTTTTTTTTTTAAATTAGAAATAAGTCCGGATACTTCCGACCACCCCTGTATGTATATGACATTTCTTATTTCCCGTTCATAGTCATGGAATGAAACTAATTTTTAAATTTCAGAATGATGGAAAATTCCGAGATAAGATTGTCAATTATCACGGAGCAGTGACACACAGTATGAAACATTATTGTGTAAATACATAAATATATTTGGTCGATACCTAGCATTTATAGCTTGAAGTAGAGCATCATCAAAATATATTATTTATTTAAGAGATGCTTATAAACAGGCTGTTTGATGATGTTTACATTAAAAGGATATTGAAGTATGTTTGCCATATATTCAAGGAATATTAATGAATGTTCTAAATGAGCAATTGGACAGAAAAGGAGTGTTCATAATGGAGCATTATTTACTTATACTGGGTGCGCAAGCTATCTACGCCCCTACATTGTTGTATTCTCTTCAACAAACACGAGCACTTAGACAGTTGATATTTTTTGTGTTAGATAGCTTGTTCAAACTTGCACCAGTTGGAAAAAAAGGAAATTAATTGATGAATTTGCTGTTCCAAATATAAACAGAGCCCTCACTGGAATCTGCACTGGGAGCAGGAACATGAAAATAGCTGGAACTCAGAGACTCAGTGAGACGTTTATTGTTATAGTTAGAACGGAATTTGAGGGCTTTAAAGTTTCCCATCCCACTTCATGGTGTTTGGGGAGGTTAGCTCTGAAGGCCAGGTCATACCTACTCATGTGTTCCCCAAGGCCTCAGGGTGAACACGAATACCTACTTTGGACTGCTATAGATCAAGGTAAACCCCTGGATCAACATTGTTGTCAATGGGAGGCCTTACATGTCTCAGCAGTACTAGGCTCCCTACCACACCTTAAAAAAAAACTCTAATGGTTCCAAGACCATTTTGACAACTTCATCTTTCTGGAAATTTGGCTTCCAAACTCGTCGTATCTATATTAAATTGATTTTTTTTGTTTGTGTGGGTGTGATTGAACGACAAGCCAACAGATCCCCTTTTAACATCAAATTTATTTATTCTAGAATTTACCTCCTTGCGCTTTTGGCGTCGCATGAAGACTATAGTTGAGGCTGTAGGTGATGTCATTGAATAAAATAAATCATATTCCATGAAGTTTCAGAATCTGTTTATATTATTCAATATAAAATATAGGTGCATTCACAAAGAGATTTTTCTTTCACTCATTTGCAATGTTATTTCCTTGATAAAGAACCTCTGAAGTCATTACATAAATTTAAAAATCACGATACAGTATCCAAAGAAACCTCCAGATTAGTTTATTTTTATTTTATATAGTGGATGTATGTATAATGATGTCAATCCGGTCTGTTTTTTAGCTGGCCCGTTAATTTGTAATTTTTAATATAAAGAAGGAATTTTCTTTTCTTTAGCAAGTATAATTATTTCATTCCTGAGTAGTGAACGTCCTTTCCTAATTAGACTCTATTATATTCAAAAACTTATTGGACATTCGTGTGTGCTCATAGAAACGGAGTGTAACCCTGAGGATTTGTTGCAGAGTTAAAATAGTAAATCCTTTTTGGACTCAGAGTAGACTTGGGATCGGGATGGAAGTCATTCTAGCAAATGTCCTTGTTTATATCCTTTTCACCTAAACACATTTATATACGGTGTTCATAACTTTTGGGGCAAAGCTCCCCTCCCCCCCAAATATGAAAGTTAGCAACCCCCCTGCTTTACACTTTGTTTCACAAGCTCTTAATATAATTATCCTTGTAAAGATGAACCTTAACGAATAAATATTATAAATTTACAATAATTAACCAAATATAAAGGAATAGAAAAATGTCATTTCATTTTCTTAACTTTTTTATATGACTTGCTGACCTTAAGATATACACACTCGTTGCTACATTACGAATTTCTAAGATATCCGCTTACACTCAAAAATTATGCCTACATATACACACATACTTATTTTTATCAGTATAAATTTTTCATTTCTTAAGCAGTTGTCATTATTATTTAATTCCTGAGTAGTGAACATCCTTTCCTCAATGGATTCAATGATATTCAAAACATGTTTGAACGTTCGTGTGTCCTCATAAAAGATGGAGTGTAACCCTGAAAATTTGTTGCAGAGTTATAGTTGGTTGTATTACAACTAGATTAAGAGCAAAATTGAGGATCGACATCGGAATAAATCTAGCAAATGTCCTTTTTATAAACTTCCTCTCTTTTCACAGCTGATTGTAGCTGATCTAATGAAACCTCATGAGCATTATTCTTTCTCGCCTCCAAAACATTCTTCAAATTGTCAGGGTTACCATGTTGAATTTCGGGGTTTCTTTATCATGTCCATTCTACACTAGAGTTCATCATTGTGTATGTAATAGTTTTTGTGTGACACAATATGAACGAGCACGTTTTTTTCTTGATATTGCATGTATTCAGTCATAAATTATTTCTTTTTATCAAGTGAGGTTGAGAATGTTTCGTATTTCCTTCTTCTTCTTTTTTTTAAGTTCTCGCTGAATCTTTGTACCCCATTACCTATATTATATTACTCAACCATTCTTCTGAAGAGAAACATAAAAAGAGGCCCAAAATCAGTTGGTAGGTATTCAATTCATCCCAACTAAGGAACTATTGCTGAATGATTCTTGGGAATTGTTCACAACCTAAAAGGACCTAATTCTAAATTAACCAGTCAACGTTTGAGAGCTGATAACAAAGTACACAGCATATTTGATTTTTGTTTGATTTCCTCTCTTTCCCTAGAGTCCTTAAGTTTTCGCCTCTTAAAATATATAGAACAAAATATCTGACCAAATCAACTAACTACCAACATAAAGATACGATAAGATAGTTATAAACAGAGTATATATTTTTTAGAAAATTGGTAAACGGGATTAGACTCCTTAAAAGGAGTAGTTACACACCTAACTAGTTTTTATAAAAGTTTTCATTAAACATTAGCAGAGAAAATTTAATAATAAAAGTTTTATATTCTTCAGTTACAAATACAGTGTATAATGGAGTGATTTTTTATTTTTATACATCTTAATCAATCAAAATAATAGCTTTTTTTTTTAAATACTATTCTTGGAGACAATAATTTAGCCGTTAGATGAGTATTTGAACTCATATTATTTGAATAAAACAATAACTCTTACGAGGGATGTGTCGGTCCCGAAATTTTGAGAACTCGTATGGTCCGGTCGAAAATTTTAAAGACGCGTCTGAATCGAACGCAAAAGCCTCTCCATTAAATAATCTTATATTAATCTCGTTAACATAGACGTAATCATAAGGCTAAATTGAGAATATTGGCAAACATACACGTGTTTTATAGATACTTAAAGTTTTTACTAAATTAATTATAATGGTAAAATGTTGTAGTGGTGTGTCAGTACTCATTTATTTTGTCCAGTTCAGGCTTAGGACCGGTCCTTCCTAAGATTGAAATAAGGACTAAGACAACAATAGTAAACTGAGGTGCTTTACTAGTATATTTGTGAAAAATATATCAAGTGGGGGGATCTTTAAAATTTGAGATGTTTTTCAAGGAACGATGATAGGATGGGACAGAACGGAACGGGGCTGATGATTTTAAGTCCTATATTTTTAGGAACTAAACTACCCTAACTTTTATCCAGTCTTTGGATACCAATTTATATGGTTTTATTGGAATTGTCTCCTGAAAAAAAAAAACTAGCACCTTATTTGTAATAAAAGTATTACAGTGATGAAGATTAGGCTCTTTTTTTTTTTTAGCTTCGCACGGTTTTTTTTTTTTTTTTTTTTTTTTTTTGAGTCGGCAAACTGAAGAGTGAGTTTTCATTCCCTAAGTTGTGGTCATAATTATCATATTCTGAGGATTGAATTCGGAATTATGAATTTATTATAATGATAGCACCTTAGGAAAAGAAATCACACTTCTCAGGTTCACAAATCTAAAAAAACGAGCGAGCTAAAAAACAAAATTGAGCCGATTTTCATCACTAAATGAGGAATCCGTGCAATACTTACAGAAGGAACAGAACCTCCCTTTTGAAGCCTCACAAATGAATCCCAAAAATTATATTAACCACCCACTATATAACTACAATATTGTTTAAAATTATTTATTTCGTGGTATACTTTGTTTCCATAGAGAAGTTAGAAATATTTTTAGTATATACATACAAAGGAAATATGATTAAGAGTAACAAAAGCAAGGACTAAACAAATAGAGATTTAACGAAATGCATTTGATTTAGTATTATCAAATGAATATATAATCTTAATATAATATTTAAAGAATAAATATAAATTTAGTTTGTTTAGTAAATAAAAATTCTTAACAAGTATGATTGCAATTGATGCATATATTTAAGATTGAAAGCGTATATATGTATATATACTCGTGATGGGTTCGTGTCTGAAAATCATAGACCGTTATGATTTTTAGTCTACCAAAATAATTTGGTCCTTTAAAAAACTAACCATATTTGTTGAATTCATAAATCCGTAATTGGACAAAATTCGGTTCATTTACACTCAAATCCGGATATAATAAATTCTTATTTGCATATAAAAATACATTTATAGTCACTTCCTATCAGATTACAGATTTTTACGAGATAAAATAATAGTTGGTCCATTGAAATCTGAACACTTACTAATTCAATAATTATTGAAATTTGAGTGATTGAAATTAATTCATATTTCGATATATTAAGGGCTAAAAAAATAGTTGCAATACAAAAAATCATGAGCTCTCTAGCTTACCTACAAGTGGAGAAATTAACACTTGAACGTGATCGACAAATTTTCATTAGCGCACTCCAAGCAGTTATGCATCTCCAGTCACACCGTCAGCAAGTCCGAAACGGAGTAGAGGAAGAAGGACTCTGTCAATAAGGTCAAACTGGCCTGAAGAAGTTAAAGAAAGCAGCCCAGCCCAATACCCTCAAGTCCATGTGGGCACATGCAAGAGATCTCGGGATTTTAGAGCGGACTATCCAGAAAGGTATCAAAAAAGTGGATGGAAAGAGTCTTGTAAGAGACCACTTTTGACATCAACAATGAAAGAACCCCATTTCCTCAGTTGAAAGACTCTTTTGAATTAGCTTTTTTTGTTCCATTGAACTCTTTTTGCCCCCTCCGGCCCTTATGCCAACCTCCTCCTCTTCACCTTTTGGATACTTGTCGATGGGAAGGCCTGCAGTGTCCCTCATCCAAACACTGAGGCAGTCTAAGCCACTGTCGTCCAGCACTGGTATGCCATGAAAGATAAATACATCAGCATCGGGTGACAGGCTTTCAGCCACTGCCATCATTGCCGCTAAGGTCGGCTACATGAATGATTAAGAGAGGTTAGGCACACATCTATTTATAGAATTAATTTTGTTGAAATTATATTTTTAATTCATAAATTATACCTTGTTGAAGTTTAAAACTCAAAGTGGTTATATTTTAATAATTGACCACTCAGTACTTTGCATAGAAGAAACATGACGTTGACACTCCACATAAAGTCAACTTCCTCCACTTTTTTTTTATATCAAGTTCATAGGAATTCGTGAGAATGAAGAATTCAAATCCGGTTTTTTCATTTTTATAGATACAAATCGCACGCATGCGCCAAATTTTTTGTTTTGTATACTTAATTGTAAATAAATTTCAAACTGTTTATCAATCAATACAGACACATGTCACGAGTTCCTTCCAAAAACACTTTTGCTGAAAGATTTTGTCAAGACCATAGATGATCTGACAAAAACAGGATTTAATCAAACGCTGGTCGCCTCAAAATGGGGACTTTTAAAATTTTGTATTCACATAAGTATCTAAAAATTGTGGGTTTTAAATACTCTGGATTTAAGAAAAATCCAGATATGATCAACTTTTCATTTAAAAAAATAGCAGTTTCCTTTATCCGGATTTGACTATATTGAGAAAAAATCATTCCACGATTTAAATACAATTAAATTTAAGTATACTTTGAGGGATCGCAGTCTGTACCTAAATATCAGTCAAAACTGTAATAGAAAATAACATTTTAGACCGAACTGGAAAAAAGTTCGGTCATTATATTAACACTAATATTAACGTATATATAAATATAAACATGTGAACATATTATTATAACATTCATGATTGGAGAATATGCATTAAATTAAGCAAATATATGATCATTGCTACTAGGTAAATTTACATTTATATACAGTGTGCGTAAGCAAAATCGGCACAAGCTTAAAAGCTTTAAAATGGAGAATAAGAAGTTGACTTCAAGTTTGAAAATTCTACCGAGGTTTTATGAATAACTTTTTAATATATATTTTTTATTTATTTAAATTCTGGAACAAACAAAACGAATTAACATCCTGATTTTCCTTCTGCAAGGTGAATAAAGCCCAAGAGCATTGGCAACAACTTGGGGCACTATTGGACCATTGTGTATATAGTTAGGGTAGATTTGAAGTATCTTGGTCAACTTGAAGGCTTAAGGTCCAAAGTTTAGCTACAGTTAAATATATTTTTCAAGAGTAAAATTTAGAAGTTTTGTGACTTCTAATAATTTAACAAAAACACTGTAGTACTCAGACACATATTTTACAGAATAGCTGAGACCTCAGCTCTAATTATTTCCTCAATACCAAGCCTAAATCCCTTAAGGACCCTGACTATGTAGTCTGAATATAGCTTGGTACACTCCTACTCGAAGGAAGTCTCTGGGCATTCCTTTGTGTCGTAGCACACACCCTCTCCTCCGGACGCACCTAGATAAAGTAGTCCAAGGGGTTCGCGTCTCGAAAGGAGGGTTGCCACATGTTGAGGTCCCAAATGTCCGGAAAGTTGCCTTGCAGGAAGGCCTGGGTTTAGTGTCGATATGACACGGATCTCCATCTAAAGTGAAAACATTTATCTCGCGAATGTTTCTCTGGTTTATGGTAGCACTTTCTTATCTATAAGCTCGATGTAAGTATACGCATTGAGACATTCCTTCCCCTCCACTTAAACTGGAAGGGAGACTTCACCTGGGCTAGCAACCAGATTTTTATTCTGAAGACAATCAAGCTGAGATATTCTCTAGATGAATATTTTGAATCTTCTTCACTTTTTCGAACCCTCTCAGCTTGTTCTGTTCAGAGATAAGATGTCCTGTTGTCCTCCTCCGTGATTTTGCACCAATGTCATTCCGGATTCAAAATATTGTCAAGAATACCACTAGATAAGATCAACCCTGTATATACAGGCTAATATTTTATAGATATATTTGAGTCAAAAATGGGCCTGTACTCAAATTTGTGGGATGATATTGCAAAGAATTACTAGTAAAGTATTGAACCTTTATTTATTTAAAAGACTTAAATTGGCTTCAACATGTTCTTTGAAGTAAAATTTATCATTCTTTTTTGTAATAATCAATTTTGGCGGCTTTAATTACAATTTGTATTACATCTAAAGAAAAGATAAGAATGATTGATATAAATTGATTCGTCGAATAATACAAATGTAATGCACAATCTATTTGGACAAAAATCATTATAGTTTGTTTTTCTGTTGACAGGGCCCCTAATATTTTGAACTTCATGAAAAAGTACCTCAAATATCAATACTAATTTTAGGCTAACATTAAACTTCATAAAAATGCCCTATTGAACCTCAGTGGCCAAGGATGAGTGGTAGATTTTGACGTCCTCAGTTCATAAAAGAACATTATAAAGGCGAAGACATTGTGACGTAAATCTCCTTAGCCTCTATGCAACACGCACAAATGGCTCCCCATTCCAAAGTACCTCAACAGGTTATTTCTTTTTCTGACTCTGGAGCTCTTAAAAAAGTTTAAGATAAGTGAAAGCCACTATTTTAAGATTATACAAGATTCTTTGTCATCTTTGGTAGAAGTGAAGAACACACAAAAAAAGGAAAATTGCACGCTAACGAACACCAATTTGCTTCAAAATATCATTAATATGACTATCTTGTTATTTCTAAGATCTAAAATATGCATATGATAAACATCACGGATCACTAAATACAAGCTCGATCCTACATACAAAACACCTACGATATTTCTTTATTATGACTACATTGTTATTTCTTAGATCCGAAACGACTTTGTTGCAAAAACACATACATACAGAAAGAAAAATAGACAAAGATTACTTATGTATTATCTGTTATCTTTTATTATTGAGATTATTGTCCATCGTTATATTTGACATTGTGAAAATTAAATTCTATCAAATAAAAATCTAATAGAAAGTCTAAAACTAATATAAATCTACAAAATTAAATGAAACAAAATTCCTGTTCAATATCGAAAAAAAATATTTTGTTGGGTTAAACTTTTAAAACAGGTATGAAATCTCAAAGTTTGAAAAAATAAATAATTTTAAAAACACAATGAATGATATATCCACAAAAATATATTTTTTCAATCCTTGGCATCCCCGTCCACATGCGTTTCCACAAATTGAGTATTCAATATTTATTTATTACGAAAAACAAAAAAAACAAAAATAGAATTAAAAATATTTTTATTTATTGTATGAAAGAGATCAAATTACTAAGTTTCAAGTTTCTAATGTCGGAGTAACAACCAAGAAGACTGCTGCAGAGACCATTGGCATATCCATTTGGACAACCTACAACATCCAAAATTTAATTAAGGAGCGTCCACTCCCATTCAGTCAAGAAGAATAAAAAATTCTGCACTAACAATACGGTTGACTTCTGTCCTACCTCCATGTGGCCCTCCTCCAGCTCCTTCAACCCCTGGACTTTGCAATTTGAACTATCTTCAAGAAAAATGTCTGCCGCACCTCTCATTCAACTATGGATTCACTTCAGCTGCCATCATGACAGCGTGGTACGCCATGAACATGACCTTTATTGTCAAGAGCTAGCAATCGTTTTGTCCGCGTTTCCAGACTGCTATTACTTGTGAAGGAGGACAAATGGAATAAAACCATAGTATTTAAACATATCACAAATGGGTTTTAAGTTGTCTAATATTAATTCCATTAAAATCTTGGGGTTTTGTTTTTTTTGTAATTTATTCATGCTACTGTGGATTTTGAGTCCCCTTTCTGTATATATAATTGAAGCATTGACAAGTTTAATAATGTTTTGGTTTTATTTTAAACTTAGTCCAATAGATAAAATAATAATACTCCTACAAGGCGCATACCCCGAATACAGTTTGACTTAGAAAAATTAATGTTTTCTTATCTTTTTATAAAAATATAACTTTTTTGGAGGGTTTCAGATCTCAGAAATTTCGATTCCTGAGACTTCTACTATAAAATAATTACATCTTTGTGACAATCCTGCACATTGTCTCAATCTGCAACCAATTGGTCTTCATTGACTAATAGTTGTTCACTACAGCTTTGATTATCTCGTAAAAATCATTTATGTATGTCAAAATTTAATGTCGTAGTTTAACCCAGAAACTGATTCGTCAATTCCATTCTTTTTAAAGAAGAAAATAATTTAAGATTTTTTAAATCTTTGTAAAAAAAAAACCGTCATATATAGTTTTATTTAATATACTAAAATATACTTTCTACTTCTCCTTGAATGGATTAGTCATATATATATAGTGATGTTCATTGAATTAAGGAATACAATTTTTTTTTACCCCATATTTTCTGTTCTTAGAAAAAAAAATATGGATTGAAAAAAGAAATAGATATTTCTGTTTCAAAAGAATTAATATTTATTGAAATATTTATGTAGAAAAATGGTTATTGGGATTTGTATTAAATTATTTCAGCTTTCTTTTTCATCCCTTATGGAAAAAAGAGGAATCAATGAGCATGAGCATTGATTAATTATATTAGTTTGCAGCAAAATACTCCAAGAATAATCATATATTTGATAAAAATGTAATTGTATATGAATCAGAAAGAAGACGCTTTGGAAATTATTCGAAGTATGAATCATTGTTGTTTTTGTATGTTTTTTTCTTTTTAATAACTTGTTTTCAACAAGCTACCAAGTGCATGACCTGATCAGTCTGACAGTTCCTGTTCTTGAACCGCTAGAACCGAAACCGATAAAGGAGAACCGAGACTGTAGTATAGTTCTTATCAGTCTCGGTTCTTGTGCTTTTGTTCCTTTATAGAATATATAAAGAAAATACAATATATCTACAAAAAACATTAAACTAATAAATTTATAGCTGAGAACACCTTTATCCATAACATGCCTACTATGAAAGCCTCTTTTCAAGGCCCACTTTGAAAACCATTTGTTAAGGAAACTTAGTCATTGTATTCCCCGCTGGAATATGGGGCACTACGTACTCTATGTATAATGTAGCTGCGGCCCTGTTTGTATCCAATACCATTTCCTGGGCCTTAATTTTGTAGCGACGCCTCTTATTATAAGTGCCTGTTAAAAAAACTGCACCTGTATAAAAATGAACTAAGGCCGATACAGCTCAAACGAGAACAAAAAAGAAACAATTGAAATGAAAGAACCGGGACTGATAGAACCGCTGAACCTGAACCAGGTACGACCTTGCAAGATACAGACTTTCACATTACCTATTCTGTTATTATTCAACTACTTTCATTTTTGATTAGTATTGGTGTTTTTTATCTTTTTCGGTAACTACATACTTAAACACTTTTTTAAATTAAATTTACCTTCTAATCACACAGGTCAACATATAATTTTGAGGGTATCTTATAGTATTTTTGACGCTAATTGAAAGTTGTCTTTATATTTCGTTTAGCACATACATGTTTCAAGATTAAGTTAATTTTATTTTTTATAGGTTTGCTTATTTATTTGCGGTAAATCAATCAATTTGCTAAAGCCTCCCTATATTAAAATGATATTTTTTAATAAATAAAAAATAGATCTACGAGTCTCAAAACTTGTACACATACCTCCCAGTTATACTTCTAGAATATAGTACACTATAAAAAAATGTATGTCTAAAAAAAAAAGTAAAAATCTTAATGTTTACAGGAATGCCATTTCGTCACTTGGCCATAGATATATAGCTACAAATATCTATTCTGAAAGTATTTTATGTCTAAAGAATATAATAAGATATTATCTTGGTCATCTTGAGCATAGTCGGCAAAAATAAAAGTATAAAAAAATATATTCATGGATATATTTAAACTGGTATAAATAGCCATCTAGAAAATTCTACACTTCGGTCCTAACGTAAAAACTATAAGTGATAAACGAGAAATAGAAGAATGCCTATAATTGTGATAAATTATTATATATCATTTGCTCGTAAATAATTTGTATTTCTTTTTTTCGAAAATTATTATAACTAATTAAGCATCTTGGAGAAAAAATAGTATATTTTGTACTAATCTTCTCAAAAAGTCTCTGATTTGGTACATTAAAATTATAACGCCTGGAAAGTGAGTAAGTAACTACTAAAAAGTTCTTTAAAATTAACTTACCACATTTTCCAGATTATAAAATACAGGTTTTTTTTGTTTTTGTTTTTTTAATCTGATGATTTGATGGAACTTATTTATAAATAAAACCACAAAAGGTCCTTTTGATCTCTTATTTGACATATAATTCATTTGAAAAAATATATTTACAAAAAGTTGTCACCAGATTTTTGTTCATCTTAGAGAATACTTTTTTAGTTTGCCGGTATAAGTTCGAGTAAGGCAAGGGAAAGAGGGAAATAAACAAAAATGCTCAATGTAAGGCTGGCCTGAGCTCACTGCGGTTGAAGTGGATCCAGCACTTTTAATAGGCCCCGCGTTTGATTGAAAAATCCTCAAGTACTCTCCTTGGCGTTGAGGTATCGATGATATCCCAAGAACATGCTGTTTAAGAGAATTACGAAAAAATTGTGGAGACAATGACAAAGGAAGATTAACAGATATATTTCCCTGAATATTACAAAATTAGAAAAACTCCGAATCTAGGACAAATTGGTTATTCCCAAAATTGTCCATCTCCTGAGATACACACCATTTAAAAAAAAAACCAAAAAAAACATGCAAGATAATAGAATATTCCAAGAAATATCTTGTCTGGGGAGACAATCGATAGTATATCTCTAACGACCGCCTTATTGCCTCACTCAATAAATGGGGCTTGGGTTCAGTCGATACAGGAATATTTTGGAAAAATCTAAACCTTAGCTGGTTAAAAACACTTATGAAAGCGAAGACGTTTGGGCAAAAAGAACGCGTTCGAAAGAGCAAGAGGAAATGAATTCTCAGACATAATATTTTCTGGACCGTTCTATGTTTTTGTAAAATAATAAAGACCTTGGATAATTACTGGTATAGAATGGTAGTTTCTTGGGAAAGTTCAGTCGCTGGTTGCCTTAGGTCCTGATCAACCACTTAACGTTAACCCACGCCTTAGAACTGCCGATCAGTACTATAGAGAACATTCCCTAACTTCAACAGGCGAGCAAAAAAAAATTTCATTAAATATTGCAAATTGGATTATTCACACAGGGGTAACTTCCATGACTCTTGCTATTAATTTCTTAAAATAAGGCCCGCCAATCCCCTTTTTCATAGGAATTTGTTCAGTGGGAAGGAAAAAAACAAAAAACAAAAAAATCATGACCGAAACAAAAACAAAATCACAACCAAGCTTGTTGGTGGCAAAACGCTGGAAGAAACTTAATATGGAAGAAGAAGCAATCAATCCAACAATAATACAATCAAGCCCCTTTACAAAAGGGTCACAGAAGTGGTTTCAGTACAAGCTGGTGACATCCTCGATATACACCAGCAGTTCAAATAAAACAGAACCTAGATGTTTTTTTCATTTAAGAGGCGGTAGAATCTTCCTTCCACCTATTTTATTTCTGTGATCGAGTGAGACCTTTATTGCTGCTGGTAGAGAATATAATTACCGACAGGCTTTAACATAACTCTAAGAGTGTCAGACTGGTTAATTGCTCTTAAATTTAGAGGAGATAATGACTTTAATGTCGAAGTAATAGTTGTAAAGACACTCACGATTATCTACGCTTGTAGAACAAAAAAGGATCATCTTCCTGCAGGTTTAAACAAACCAGTTGCAAAATATATTGAACCAATGGACTTTTGAACCGGACAAATTAGTTTATAAAAGGGATACTTGTCCCATTCTTTCAATAACCTTGGAACCTTTTATGCTTTTTTAACTAGCTATAGATAACTACATATGTTTGATATTGATTTGTTTTTATAATTTAAATAATAACAATTAAGTAGAATTAGTTTTTTTAAATGACATTTTAGAAAAGTAAGAAATTGGAATTTTAATAAAAGATAGAAAAGAAAAAAGAACTACATATTTTTCTTTGTCCCAGGTTCCATTAACGGTAAACCCGACACTAATTTATGTAATTAATTATTATCTGATGGAGTGAAGTATCCCAGTAGACATACTTAATATTTATAGACTTCAAAGACAAATTCTAAGCTAGATGGAGTAATTGTAATACTATAATCTTTACTTATACTTAATCAGTGCTACTCCATCTGACTTATAAAAGGAACGCATTTTTATTCAGTATGTTTTTACACCTCTAGAAATTAATCATATCTGATGGCAAACTTTAGTCTTCCATTTATTTGTAGATAAATAAAAATTTGTGTATGACAAATGAGCTTTTCATCTTTTAAGGAAAAAAATTACATGCTTAGATACACATATGTGTAGAAGCAGTATAAAAAATGGAAACATTTTTTCTGATAACCCATTCTGTAAAATTAACTTTTTTTCACAAGAAAAAAATAAAAATATAAAAATTATATTTGTTATATCTTTCGGATATTAATTGGGGGCTGCACTATTGAGGATTCTATTTGAACACTAATTATAAATTATTAAGCCGTTTTCCTTCAGTCACTCCTTATTTTCTATGCGGGAAGTTGGGATAGAATGAGAAAAGAAAATGAATCAAATTCAAAGTCTCAATGACTTATAGCAAAATAAAGAAAAAAAGAAGATCCAAAGCAGATTTACTCGTTTAAATTAAGAGACCGAACTCAATTTTTGATCACGTAAATAATATGATGATGACTTAACGTCTAATTGCTGAGCTTTATATTAATAAAATTCATAGAAAGGTACATTATCAAAAACATTACACTTTGTACAATATTATTATTTTAACGGATTTTAAAATTTTTAAAAAATGAGTAAGAAAAACAACTTGTTTTTTTAAAGATTTTTTTTCTGGAAAAGAGATAAAACAAAGGTTTTGTCGTAACTTGTTTTTTTAAAGATAGAAGGTTCAGATTCACTGTTTGCATTTTTTCTAACTAATCCAAAGGTTTACAGTGTTGTTTTTAGTCAGCTTCGATTTTTTTGCTTAGTTTCCTCTAATCAGTGTTTTGATCGTTTGTGGGTTGAATTAGAATAATTTAGATTTAGGGCCTTCTCAATCATTATTAAACAAAAGTTTCATAATTTGGAAAAATTGTACTAGAATTGGCAAACTACCAACTGACTTTGGAGCATTTATGATCGTAGATTTTTCAATTTTTTTGAAAAATATTTTAAATTCCAAAATTTTTTTTTTTTTTTTTTTTTGGAAAAATAATTTTTTTTTTTTTTTATAAAACAATTTTAAATTTTATAGAAAAACTTTGGATTTTTGATACTTTTTTCCAAAAATTTTGAGTTTTTGGTAGTTGTTGTGCATTTTTTAACTTAAAAAAAAATTAATTTTTCAATTTTTTTTTCAAAAAAAATCCTAAAAGCAAGCCACCCTCCCCTCCCCCCCACCTCTAAATCACTTTGAAAAGCCGTGATACTAAAAATTGAGTATTTGATCATGCTATTTTATCAGTATGAACATTTTTGTGATCCTATAAAAATAACACAATGCCACGGATTTGGATTGAAAAATCCGTCCAAATCATTTAAGAATCGAACTGGGCAGATATCGTCCACGGACTGAGTCTCAACACTAGTGCATACCATTAAAGTAATGACTCTCAATGCAAAGAATCTCCTGGGTATATATTTATGTATGTATAAAAAATAAAAGCTCATTTAATTTATATTTTAATTTGTCAAAATGTCCTCCTAAAACTCAAATAAATTTGAATATACCTAGGTACATTGTATGTACATATATAATCATACACACGAAAAGTTAAACAGCTGTATGTTCGTACAAATAACATATACATATATATGAAGTTTGCTAGACAATAAGAAAGAGCCTTTTGACATAATAAGTGAAGTAAAATGTTAAGAGCCTTTTTTTGCATTACTTTGACAATAAAATTAACATAGTTAGGATTCTTCGATTTAGATGGTTCCAAACGTTTTTATGGCTAATCTTCAGTTCGTCGGCAATAGATTAATTTCTCACATGCCGGTTAACTCGAAGATTCCTATTATTTTATCGACATTTTCGACGTCCATATTACCAGATTTGAATCGTTGGACCCACTGCTTTACTGTTGCATTCGATACAATATTAGATGCATAAACAGTATACATTTTTTGGCTGCCTGCTCCGTTGATTGTAGTGACACTGAAGAATGTATCGATTTTTTTATTTTTATACAAATAAAATATATATGTGGCTCGTCAAAAAAAGCAATATAAAATATTTTTTATCAAAATTGAGTGTGGAATCCATTTGTTTTCTTTTTAAAATTGTCGTCAATTCATAAGTCAACAAATAATAATTATTTGCCCTTTGGGTGTGTAGAAAATTGCACTTAGTGAAGCAACAATTTCTCGACACAATAAAACAGGGGAAATTGTTAGATTTAAAAAAAAAAAAAGGCCGTATCGGGGGCAATTTTTGTTTTTTAAATCAAATAAAGGTTCTAAACAATGAGTTCCAAATCGTTTTTGGGTGTTACTCAAAATGAGATAAAGAGATTATCTTGCAGTTTACAATAATTTTTTTTTTTTTTTCGGACAGTACTTATTATAAACATAATGAAAGTAATTAAAGTTTAAATACTTTAATAATATTTAAAGTTATTCTTCAATTTCAACTAGAGGCGATGGTAACAATCGACTTTTGGTTAGTTTTTATAAAAAAATAGTATTGTTAGTAAAAGTTTAAAAAAATAACAATCCCAAAATCTTAATAATATCTTTAAACCGAGTGTTACATTAAAATATGCATACTTTGAATTTCAGACTTCAACAATACATACATAGTTTATTAATTAACAATAGAATTTCAACAAAATTAATACTATACATAGATTTGTATCTAACCTCTCTTAATCATTAATGTTTCCCCCCTAAGCGGCAAGATGGCTTCCAGGCGGTGGTGGAAGGTTTGTCATCCAATGCTGATGTATTTCTCTGTCGTGGCGTCCCAGTGTTCTGGCCGACAGTGACTTTGAGAGCATCGGTGTTTGGATGACAGACACTGCAGGCCTTCTGCTTGACATGCAAGCAAAAGGTGTAGTTGAGGTGGTTGGCATAAGGCCTGTAGGGAGGACAAAATTGTCAAAAAGGAGTTCAAAAGAACTCAAAAGACTCCTTGAAAATAGTCATTCAATGAAGGAGATTGTTTTTCTTTTTTCTGTTTTTTTTTATTGCTGACGTCAAAAGTGGTTTCTCTGCCCTCACAAGGTTTTTTCTATCTACTTTTTGGATAGCTCTCTGGACAGTCTGGCTTAAAACCACGAGATTGTTTCCGACCTTGTCCTTACTTTCTGGCGACTGTTTCTTCGGTTTCAAAAAGCTTTTAATGTCATGAAATTCCATCTGACTTATTCTGAGGTCATTGGTAACTTCGGTTGGGGTATTTTGGCGCAGGTATTTCCTGCATAAGAATTATTTTGACTTCCAATTTTTCGTCTTTGAAAAAACAGCCAATATTTATAAATAAAATCATTTGCAAATGATTATTAGAATGTGATGCAAGCTCACTTTTGTAAAAGAAAAATCCTATTAAAACTCGATCTTGATTAATTCAAAACTTCAACGTGGGATTTGTAAAATCATTGGCTTTTAATATGAATTGAGAGGAGTAACTTATGTCCAAATAAAAAGAATTACTTTTCATTGGGCTTGATGAGCTCTTATGTGGCTATGTTTATATGTGTTTATACGTTTATGTTAGGAAAATGGCAAAAGTAATACTAAAAAATAAGATATTTAATATCATTCTGCGTATATTGTAATTTTATTATACATCTGGGTTTACCTTAACAATTTTTATGGTACAAAATCAGGGATAAAGCGTTGATCATTTACTTATATTACTATCGTTATCTCCTAATGGACAGAAAACCGGAAAAGTAAAATACGTTTCTCTTCCCTCGTTTCCCATATTTTCATTCTGTAACCAACCACCATTATATAAAACTATTTATTCTGATGTTATCAGAGGGATGACGTCAAGAAGTGTACATTGATAAAAATGTTAATTTCCTTTTTCCGTAAAGAAACTGTTTAAAAAAATAATATCGAATGGAACTAAATGTAAATTCTTTCAAAGTGCAATGGGATTGTCATAACTTTGAAACCATCAAATAGATTAATTTATGTGAAGTGTTCGGATTTTTAAACTAGATTTTGTTAGAGAGCAATTCTTAAAGGGCCAATAATATTTTATTTTTTTTTTTATTGAGATTTAATTCACTTCAAAATACATACAAACGACTTTAATAACACACAATTTATTCTTTTGTGCTCTACGGAAAGCAACATTTTATATACTATCAATGAGTACGGTGAATAAGTTTACCCGTAAAGTTTGTCAAATGATAGCTGAAACATTTAAGTATGAGAGCAAATTTAAAAATAAAATCCTTCAAAAGATGATCAAAAATTATACCTAATATTATTATAATCGTACCTCTCTTTCAAGAGGAGAAAATATTTTAAGAGCCCAAGCTAACATACCTATGAACAAGATATACATAATTACCAAATAAATTATTGCCCAACCTAAAACGAGTATACTTATATAATTAATTTTTTAAGCGATGTCATCGGTGTACAAAAAGAAAAATGCCGAACAAAAAGTCGTAGTACCTATCATAATGAAATGTGATCTTCTCTGGCCTCATCCATAGTCCATGTATCGACTCTGAGTCTCTCTCCTCATCCCTCAAATACTCCATAAGAGACAAACTCAAAACCTCCTTTCATAATGAGACCTTTTATCGTCTTTCATGATCCTCCGAAGCGTTAATTGTCCGAATATCTCGAAAAAGAACGAGATTCATAAACTCATACTCCAAGATGCAATAATATATTCTTCATTTCCTTATTATTAAAAGATTGTGATAATTGAATTGTTTTCCACTGTCGCTGCATCCAAGTTAGAAATAGAAAATATTGTATGACGTACGTATGACAATGTATTTCTTTCAATTTACTTTAATAGCTTAATAAATATAGACGAATATTTTATGAGCAACAAATACCATAAAACTTTTAAAACTTTAAATTTTTTAAAGTGTATACTTTTTTATAATTATATTGCATGTCCTCACTTTGCCTCAAACAATGATTTTTATTATTGTCATTAATTTATTAGATTTTCAAGGAAGGGTTTCATTATTCATCATGTTTTAACTACATCATAAAAAAAGAGGAGCATAAAAAAAAGTTTACCTTTTAAAAGTTATTTATTATGCTCTAAAATCATATTTGGTACAAAAATTTCATTAAAAATTTTGTAATCATAAGGTCATAAGTACTGTTAGGATTCGATATAGAACATAAAAGATTTGGAAAATTAAAAGAAAATATTTTATCTTTCTGAAATTGTCAAATTGTTAAAATCTAGGATTAAAAAGCTCATATATATCAAATATCCCCATCCTTGTTATTTTTTCAATATGTAGAAACTATAATTTGGGATCATCCATTTGAAGTAACACTCAATAACGATTTAGTCCCCGTTGCTTTTAACAAAGATGATTTCATTACGCATCGATTATTTTTAACGTCTACACGACAACTAAAACAAAAATTAACAAATGTTGTTTTGATACCATGTCTCTAAGTATAAAAATGCAACAACATAACAGGCAACGCGAGCGTGCTCTCCTTAGCACTGGTGTCAGTGCCGAAAAGGATGCAAAGATCATTGGGCATCTCCATCCCGTATGGCCATAATATTAGGAAGTATATTAAAGATCCATACAGCCAAGATTAAATAAAACTTCTGCAGAAACATTATGGCTCACTTCTGGCCTACCTTTATTTGGCCCACCTCCAGTCCTGACCTTAACCCCTGTACTTTGAAGTGCCTTGAAGCTGAATGTCTGCTGTACCTCTCATCCAAATTTGGATTCCCTCCGAGCTGCCTTCACGAGTACGTGGTACGCCATCGACACGGCTTTCATTGTCAATAGCTACCAATTTGTTCGCCGGCGTATCGAGGGTGTTATTGCTTGTAAAAGACGACATATTGAATAGACTATATAGGTAAATATAGTATTAAAACATATAACCAATTGGTTTTGAGACGTGATTTCTTGATTATAAAAAATTTACGTTGTTCATAAGTGGGTGATGCTATTGTAAGTTTTGGGCACCCAAAATCATTTGGTGTGACTTTATGTCCCCACATTAAAAAAACCAATTTGTAACAATGTCTTCTGCTGATTGAAAGTTGCATCATTGGATATAAATTACATGATATTTGATTCTAAATGAGTCATTACAGTATGTTCCAAAGTTTGAAAGTGCATCTCTTAACTATAACAGTAAAGTAGAAATATTACTATTTTCTGCAAAAATTCATATTTTTGTATATAAACAACTTTAAGAAACGAAAATAGATCTATCACGAATATTTTCGTTATTTTTTAGCATATTACCAATATATAAATAACATATTTATATAAGGGTTTCATTTGTCAAAATAAAACAAAAAACCAATAGTTTGAATGAAAGAAAAAGTTAACTAATCCAAGAATATTTTTTATAAATACAAATCTATTATACTCTAAGTCTTTTGCCATCCATCATAAAAAGTTTTTTTTATCATTGGATTTATAGAGAAATGTACAAAGAATTATTTAAAAAGATTAATTCCATTTTATATCATTGGATAGTTAAGAATTTACTAAAATTTAACCATTTTTAAATCCTAAAAATCGTTTTTGTTGAAAAAGCTTTTTATAAAAAATATTTTTACTTCTTGTGACTTAAAGAAAAATAGTTCTTGATGACGTAATAAGTATGGAGTTCTAAAGTTTTAGACTTCTTTTATATTTTAAATTTGTGTATGACTGATATTTGCGAGCGTGTATTATAAGAAAGAATCCTTACCTCTATAGAAACTGATTGTGATTTGTATAATATTATTAAGAATATAATGAATATGTATTATTCTCATAAATAATTTTTCCGCTACTTTTTAATTTGAGCAAATTATTAACTCAAGAAGCTCATTAATGTTATAAAAAATATGTAATCAATGATTAATAGAAAATAATTAAACATAAAAAAATTCTAATTATCTTACTATTGAACCTTTCATTCCATAGTAAATATATTAAATCATTGAAAAACTGCCAAAAAGTTTTGGTTTTGGACAAATTACTTTTCTAATTTTAGAGGGGTCAAATCGAGAAAATCAAACATTTTTTACATCTTTACACGTGTTATATTAAGCAACATATCATCTGTAAATAAACAAAAGATAAGCCAAAATCAGTTGGTAATTAGCCAATTTTTCCTAACTATGGAGAGTATTGTCAAGAATGCTCAGAACAACTTATCAAGGGCCTATTCAAATTTAACCAGCCTGTAGCCTAATATTTTCCCTTCTCTTTGATGCTAACAGAGAAAGAAGACGGTGTTACCTCGCTAATAGAAAAATATATAATATATTGTGTTATGAGCTTCTGATTTTTAGGATTTCCCCCCTTATCAGTGTTCTGAGCGTTGATTGGTTGAATTAGAACTAGCTCTTCTTAAGCCCTGAACAATTTCCAGCAATCAACGTTAAAAAAAAACAATATTTTATCTATAGTTGGGAATCTAAAGGATTTAAGAAACTGAATTTAGTCCCTATATGGACCTTCTCAAATAAAATCTATGAATTTATTATTCTTTAAGTGTGACAATAAATTTTGCATACATTAACTGCAATTTACAACCCATCTAAACAGTTAATCAAAATATTTTTTTATGTAAATTGATGATAATTTGTCCAAGACTACAATTGTTATCCACACTCCATTTTGAAAAAAAAAATCATTCAAGCATGCTATTGCTATATTTCTTATTTGATCTTAACTCTTTAAAACCTCTTTAGGTAGTTAGAACTATCTGTAACTAGAGTTTTTGTCAACTTCTAAGAACAAAAACGTGTATTATTTAATCAAAATTTTGAAGTTATAAGCAATAAATATTAATAATAAATTTTTCGAAAGCAACTGAGTGAATCTTTCTGTAGATATTTATTTCAAATAAAATGTAAATGATTTTTTTCAATTTAACACCTCGAAAGTTAAATAATTTTATGAATTCTTGGTTTATGTTTTCAAGGATAATTCTCCACTTACTAACTTGAGAGATAAAGTTTTGGTTATAATGAGGGAAAATTAAGACACGCAACATTTGGGATCAAAATGGAGAAGATAACTCCACATATAAATCCTTGGTGTTATTCGATGTTTTTCATGTGCACAATTACGCGTAGTAGAAGTTACCTCCTCAAGAATAAGAAATAATTATAACAGATTGATACTTTTTTTATATATGATTCAATGAGCTAGAGAGTCAAAATTTTCACACAACATTACATTTCTTATTTATTAAATATTCTATAAAAAAAAATTAAAGTAATAATGAAAAAATCCAACAAAATTGAACTTTTTTTTACAGCAAATTTTGAATGCAAAAGTTGTAATATATAGTATATATTCTTTAGTTTCACCAATAATCTAAAGTAATTTAAAAAAATATTAGCTTCTATGTATGACCCTTCATATTACTGAGTTTTTGGTCTGATTAGACACATACTTTAGGATTTGCATTCAAGATAACTACATAATAATTTATCTTTTGAATGCTGGAATGTTGTTTATCAATTGTTATGTGAATTAACTTCCATCAAGATAGTTAATTCATTTCATAATAGGGCATTGAATCGAAATGATACTCAAAAACGTGATTTAAGGAGAATGTTCTAACAGCCAAACTTACTTCGATTCAAATTAAATTGTCATTTTCTTGTTCAACAGCTTAAATAAGCATAATATATATGGTTTTTTTATCACACAGGCGTTCCAAGACCTGAATTTGGGTGCATAGTATTTTTTTTTCAAGACAATCTTCATTTTTTACAAAATGATGATATGATGATGTAAGTGTAATGCATGTAGCTTTATGGATGTTCGAGAAACAGGGAATATTCCAACGGTACGATGTCTCCCATACTAATTGATCAGGTTTTTTTCTCCAATATTTAGAAATGAATTAAGGATCTCTAAGGAGAGCAAAAAATAAAATAGAAAAGAGGTTTCCAAAAGATTATCCCTTAATCAAAGCCACATAATGATTCACTAAACCATTAATCTTCCAAGTCATTTTAATCAAAAATATATATATATATATATTAAATAACTGATATATGAACGAAGGGATTGTTATCATTTAATATGATTAATACTAAAAGTCAAATTCAGAGCCAAAGGAATGAAAAGGTTTGAGTATTATAAGCATTTTGTAGAAAAAGAAAATGATGGTTTTATGAAAAATGGAGAGAATTCTAAATAAAATATATGAAAGACATTCTATAGAATATTTAAAAGGAAAATTGATAGGAAATGAAAGGGGAAAAGGTTGTAGTAAACAGTCGAGTCATTTCTGTATGGATTCAAACTCGTGTTATACTTGTAACCGTGTGTTTTTTTGTTTTTTTTTAAATATATTTTCAAAGTAATAAGAAAAAACTTGCGAGTGTCATGATCATTATTGACTTTTTATGCTGAAAGCAACCTTTATATAAAGTTTATAAAGTACACTTATTAGGTCATTTAAAAGTTCAAAGGTCGCAAAAAAGTTTACTTCTTCTACTTTTTTATTTTAGCGTATGTTCTAAGGTGTCCAAGTTTTAGGGTGTCTTCTTGATTCGATTGTTGCATTTGTATTAAAAAGCTATGTTTGTAAAGTTTCAGTCAAGAATTTTTTTAACAACATTCTCTATTTATAAAGGGATTCAGAAGTTTCAATTTTAAAATTATGTTGTTGAACTTCAAAAGTTGCATTAAAGTTATTTTTCTCAAATATATCATCCTTATTTTTTATTGTAAAGAAAAAAAAATTGTAACACAATGAAATAATACTTTTTTTTTTCTAGAGTGCTTAAAAGATGCTCTAGTAACCGAAACGCTGAGCTAAAATTTATTCTTCTCATTTTCATTAATTAAACACCCCTCCCTAATTAAAAGACCAAGAGTTGACGTATCAAAAATGGTAAACAACTTCATCAAAAATAACATAGTGATATAAAATTTTATAAATCAGATAATTTATTCACGAATAATAAAAAGATTTAAAATAAATCAAAACCTGAGCCCATTAAAATTTCTCAATAATTTATTTCAATGTTTATAATAGATCCACCCATTTGCAGTTTGATTGCTTACACAATTCATACTATATTGTTAACATAACTGCATGTTGGTTTAGTCTTTTGGCATTCAACAGCCTTTCATATTATGTGGAAATTCTCAAACATTCGTAAACGAACGAACTCGAAAATTGATATAGTTTTTTTAAAAAAGAACTCGTTCCGACACAGAATTTAAATACTCAACCAAACTCAAAAATTTTAACTCTACTCCGACAATTATATCAACTCGAAACTGCCCCTTGGCTCAAAAATAGCTTTTGAATGGTACCCCTTTTAAAATGGATAATCTGTATGAAATTAACGACCTCACAGATTCCAGTATTTTTCATATATACATATTTATGTTAATTTTTACATGGTCCATCTTTGCTATGAAAGAAAATAATCATGGGTGATGTTAATCAGTAGCATTCAGGACATGTAAAAAAAATAAAAAAATCAAGGAGGTAACCCTTACATTTTGAAGAATACTTTGGAGGAGAGGAGCTACCTGTGATGACGTTGCATTATACCAGAAATAAGCAGCTGTGACGAGGGGAAGTGTTAGAAAGAAATAAACTAGAAGATATTATCAATTCCACTCTTAGTCGAACAAATCCTCAGGGTCACTCTCCATCTCTTACAGGGTGCGTGTACAAAATCTGCCGCATTTTAAAGACGACATTCTGTCAATGCCAGTTACAACGGTCAGAAGTCTCAGGAAGCAGCTGGAGGAGCCATCAGACCCAATGGACGTTGTTGACAGGAAGAAGAAAGAGGCGAAGAGCACTAGGATTGTCCGGGACGTCACCTTTATCAACAAGGTCAACTTCTGAGTGAAAAGACACATGGGTTGCGGCTGCTCAAAAGCTTCAAGCCGAACATGCTCTGGTTCTTCTCTGATAAGAAGAATTTTGTTCAGGATCAAATCCAAAGCCCCCAGAACCATCGCTGGATTGCCGTGAACAACAGAGACGTCTCCAGGGGCATGAAGACCAAGTTTCCGGCAACTGTCATGGTCTTTGGGGTCATGTCAAGTGAGAGGCATGTCATGCCGCCCCACATCTTTGAGACAGGCATCAGGGTGAATACAGGTGGTGGATGTGGCAGCAGGACTCGGCTCCGGCCCACAAAGCTAAGCGGACACAAGAATGGCTGAAAAGCAATGCTTTTGCGTTAGTACCCTTCTCCTCTTGGCCTCCCTCATCATCGGAATTGAACCCGTTGGACTACTTTGTCTGGTCTTACGTGGAGAACATGACCAACCGCTCCTCCCATAACACCAAGCAGTCTCTCATCACCTGTATCAAGGAGAAATTTAGTGAGATAGAAGCAGCGCAGATCCAAAATGCCTGTTCTTGGTTTTGTAGCCGCATTGAGCGGGTTTTGGCCGCAGACGGCGGCTACATTGAATAGATAGCTGCTCTATATCCTAATAAAGATTTTTTTTTTATCAATAAATATTATAACATAAGCTTGTATTTATCGTCTTTAAAATGCAGCAGATTTTGTCCACGTACCCTGTATAAGCACATTCAAATGTTAAATCCATTTTTGTATAAATCAATGATAGATTGTATGGATTATGAAAAGAAGGTACCTTCTTAGGAATTAAATAATAGTAATAGCGTGTAAAAAAGAAAATTCAGTCTTTAATCATAATAGGTTGGGGGAGGAATAAATTAGTATTTTTCGCCAAAGCGTTATAAGAAGTGTTACAATCATCCGATTAAAGCAAGTATTCCCCGTTCAGTTCGGTAACTTGTTAACGAGAATCCAACATCATAGTGCCCTTCCCATAGAAGCCCTTGTCCGTAATGGCGAAAAACTCGGACAACCATTTTTAACAGGATTCAATTGAGGCTATTTGTACCCCAAGCTTGTTGACCATAGACAGGAACAGGTTGTAGTCACTTGGTTTTCGATCCGAGCTGTATGGTGGATGCATCAGAACTTCCTATACGAGCTCCCAGAGGTTCTTGGAGGGTTGGCATAGCCTTGATGATGTCTTGTTCTCTCCTATTTATCAATGCTGACCGGTTCTGTTTGATAACCAGCTTTAAATGATCGAGTTTTTCATAGTAGAGGGCAGAATTGAGCTTTTTTCCATAGGGATGTAGCTCTTACTAGATCATTTCATACCAATCCCACCAAACACCAAGTAACACTTTCCTGACAGTCAATCCTGTCTTGGCCACGATCTGAGCTACTTTGTTGGCTTTCGACCTCAGTTTTTTGTTACTTGACATTGGTGTTAGTGAACTTTTTTTCTTTTCTTTTTTATTGCTAGTCAAAATCCGCTTCAGAAATGACGGGGTTTTTCCGTTTTCAGGTTGTAAAAATATAAAATATGGCGAATTTCTTCCTTTGAGACCTCAATACTCGAGGTACGATATTTTGCAACTAGACCGACCAAGTGCAATGTTGTCAAAAAAATGTTTGTAGTATCACAACACGTTATCGTATGATTCGATGAAACAAATAAAGAACAAGATATATAAAGTTAAAAAAAAAGGGTGTAAAAAAATAAGTACGAAATTAGTTATTTTTCACCTAGTATAAAAACTTATTTTTCAAATTGACCACTAAAAAAACAAGGAAGTAAAAAATGTAGCAGTTTATCATCACTTATAATTATCCTTTTCTTTTTTTATGGTTGAATTGGATGAGTGGATGTCTTAAAAGTTAAGAAAAACTAAAAAGATCACCACTTTCTACTAATAAAAACCAAAAACAACTCGCTTAACGTATCACCTAGTCCTTTATAATAACATTGATGAATGAAACAATTGTAATTGTATTTCTTAAATACGGGAGTGAGCTTTAAGTCTTACATAAGAATACTTTAAAGTTAAAGCATTAATGTAAGTATTTTTAAGCATTTTAACCAGCCAATTGGCATTATGGGTTAGGGCATATATAATAAATACTGCCTAAGACAGAAGTTTGGCTTCACATTCGACTATAACTATCTGTATTTATGTTATACTAAATTTTACAGAAACATCTTTTTTTATTAAAAAATCTTTATGCGTAGATCCATTTTGTAAAAATGTAGAAAGATATTATGGGGGCTTGAAAAAGCTTCTTTTTATGGATTTCCCACATTAATACGAAATACAAACCTGAAATGAGTATGAGCTCCTCTAATAAAAGTTTCCAAATAAAGTGTTTCATTGAAGAGAAAGCTTCTTAAACAGATTCGGTCATTTCATTTTATTAGGTCAGCTGTCAAAAACGGCAGACAAATTACATAAGTCAATCATTAATAATTGAAGAAAAAAAAAGTAATAAAAATATTTAAATTACTTTAATATATGAATAGAAAATTAAATCGGGAATATCATGTGTTGTTTTTTTTAAGATTATAGCTGTTTTTATAAATCAGAATGAAAGATGATGAGTTGAAGCATGTATATTACATCCTATACATATTTTGAGAATAAATCCTTCTAGCTTCATTTTGTGTTGACTCACCACAAATGTAATCCGTGCTTAATATTGTGAAAAATCATTCTAGCTTGATTTTGTATTGACGGGCTACATGTATACAATGTTCCCATTTCCCTATTTTGCCCCTTAAAGAAGGTAGGGGATAAAACAAGAAAAAAAAACACACACAGGTTGTACTAATGGCATGAATATATTAAAGACTCTAGTAACAGAAAGAAAATTACTTTTTATAGGAAATAGATATTCTATTTGCGTTTTTGGAATTATATGTATATACTTCAAAATACGATTAACATATATGAGTATACTTATTGTCCTCAAATATTTGTACTTATCCAATATACACAAATTTCTATTTATATTCCTTCATTTTTTAAATATAAAATGCTTCGAATATACACATATTTGAGCAAAGCTGTAGCAATTTATGGAGGAATCAACAAGTGTAGTTTGTTCTAGAAAAAAGGAGATAAGATAAAAATAAATTGACTGGCCAATACATACAATGTGATAGAAAATTAATGTTTCAAAATCATAGTCCACGTTGACTGCTACTTCCATAACTTTCTTTAAGAGGTCCAAACGCTCCCTCTTCATATCTTGAGGTACATAAATAATGACCCATAGAGTATGAATGCTATATTGATCTTGCCCAAAAATATGTTTACTGAATTTCCACTATTTCATGGGTAATGTGGCAGATTGAGCTGTAACTAATCCAAGAGCCACACATTGTTATATACCTCTTGCTTGAAAACGTTCTTGTATGATAATTGACAAGAGAAAAATAGATGCTATGTCCTTCCAGGTGCTTGTGAGGACACCTAGGATTAATTTATTTCAAATTGAGTTGATGAATTTGTTATTATCTTTACGGCTAATGATGTACCATCTCAAAAAAAATTGGGCTCAGTGAATAAATAATAAGTTTAGAATTATCTGAGAAAGTGGAGAAAAATATGATACGCACAAAATATAACATTAATATTTCAATCTTTGGGGTGGATTAACGCCCCCAAGAAAGTAACGGAGGTTGACATTTTGGTTAAAACTGTGAATGAGTAATAAGGTTAATAAGAGTCAACTCAGGTCCCAAAGCTGCTAGCACACAAAATATCATTTGTGGAGAATTTGGTGGATTTCTGGCCTTAGTCAATGGGGTCGCCTTCTTGCCCAGATTGCTTGCATCTTGACTACGGTATCCAGGGCAATATAGAGAGAAATGTATGTTGCACCTCATCCCCCATTCAAGTTTAGCTCTAACCACATCTGTTGAGGCTGTGTAAGGTGCCTAAGAAGTTCGTAACCTATTTTTGATACAACTTAAGGTTCTTACATAAGTTGTACATGTTTCATCCATTTCTATTTGTCTTCAATTTAGTCGACCAGAATAAAGAATGAAAAAAGCAGTTTTTTTTACTACAAATTTTAATTTGCTAATAAGGTAAGCCTCACACTTTGATAAGCTTAGACACAGAATAATCACGCTTGCAGCTGAGCTTTTTTTTCTTCTTCTTTCCTTTCCCTATTTAAAAAAGGGGTAGGAAATTTCTGATTTTTTTTTTTTTTTGAGCAATCATGCCTTGTAAATTCCCCTCATGTAGGGATAAAAAGTCTGCGTGAAATTGGGGCCTCCTAAAGGAGACGCTGTTCGACACGTTCATGTGCTTTATAACATATTAGATAGTCGTCCTGGGATACCCGGCGGAGCCGATGATAACGGTGGTCCCCTTTCCTGCTCAAGTTAATTCAGCAATTCCTTGTGTCGCTTCCATGGTTATTGTTGATACTTTTGTGGCAAAATAGGAACCAAATGGTTGCAAAGACTCTTAGTCTCTCATATCTGGCCGATAACTTTACGGCAATGCTCCGGTTATTTACCTATATGAAGTCAAACTTTGTTTAGAATTATCTATTAGGCCCTCTATTTCGGGTCTCTATAACTCCATGGCTCAAATTACATGAATACACGTAGCACTATAAATTTACATATGATTTTTTTTTATGACTCTATATATTCGATATTAATAAAAAAGTGACCCACTTAAAGAATATTCATATAAGTGGTGTGGTACAATATTTACAATCTTGAACAAAAAACTGACAAAGGGAGAACATTTCATTTTTTTTAACTTCATATATGGTGCATACTGAGCATGGCATCAATTCTTAAAAGATACACAATCACGTATGCAGTTTAGCTTCCCCCTTGAAGGCAATAAAGTAAAAAATGAGATCTCATTTTACTTTTTTTTCAACCAATCATTCCTTTTTTTGAGGGTCGTTTGAAAAGTCTGTCCAAACTCCGATAGATGGCACTACTGGCACGTATCGAGGATATGTTAAGTTATTAGCCTCTCTTGGAAGAATATACACCAATTTTCAACTATATTGGTTAATTTCTTTCTGTTTTGCATCGTTAGAACCGAGGAAATGGAGGGATTTTCAAAAATGGACAAAAAATATAAACATAAAAACAATCTTTAAAAAAAGTTAAAGAAATAAGATAATAACACTTTTTTTTTTTTTACTTTATGTACAGCCCAAAATTTGAAAGACATATTAGTGTCAGTTATAGGCTTTGTTTTCATATTTCTATGATGATTTAAGATACCCAAGATTTTTAACTATGGATAAGAACTTTTATCGGTTTTAATATATTGCATTTGTCCGCGATATGGCCCTTTCAAATAAAATATATCAATTTCTAATTCTTCTATAGTGACAATCAATTTTTGAAACTTTAAGCATAATTTGTGGCGACTCCCAAGGTAAATAAGTATAATTTGTATATAGAAATTGACGATACGTCGTCTTAGAATACTGATATACTCCGTACTGTGAAAAATCATTCTAGATTGCTTTTGTGTTGGCAATCCACTTATCCTTATCTGTTGAAGTCGTTTTTAATATGGCTTGAATGATTCAATGTACATATAAAAATATAGGTTTTTGTAGTTATGTATGTATATTTTGCTTTATTTTTTCAGCTACTATTAAATATATTTATTTTGCAGTGGTAACATCTGTAAAATGTTGTTAAAATATACCTTTTTTTTTGTTTATAATATTAGCTTGTTTTTTTTTAAAGTAAAGAAAAATGTATTTTAAAACTATTTTATTTAATTTATTGTGTTGCAAAAAAAAAAAGAAGGATATTTTTTTGATATACAAATGAATAATTCTAAACCTATAAGCCAGAGGTTAAAAATGTTATTTTACTACAAATCCAAGTCAAGTCTCAAATCCCCCATTACTCAATTTTATTTTTTACAGAGGGTTTTGAGCCCTACGGAGCCCATTCTAGTAACACCTTAATTTAAAGTTTATTTAATTTTTTTAAATACCAGCATTTGTTATTATTTGAATCTCATTCCATATGTAAACAATAAAATAATTTAAAAGTTTTATTAAATTATACATTTTTTAAAATCTAATTAGTATATTAAATTAACACAGACTTAATTAATTATATGAAAGTGCATCAAGCTAATTTGTAGACTTCTGATAGTAGTTCCAGATAAATTGGTTTCTACAAATAAAGGTACTGTTCATTCTATCCACAATTATTTCTATTATTTCTTTATTATGGTATAATTCATTTATAACTCACCTGATACAATGGACATTAACTTTCATTAAGGGAAGCTATAACATTTATGTATG
The DNA here is from genome assembly GCF_016086655.4 of Lepeophtheirus salmonis. Classification (NCBI taxonomy): domain Eukaryota; kingdom Metazoa; phylum Arthropoda; class Copepoda; order Siphonostomatoida; family Caligidae; genus Lepeophtheirus; species Lepeophtheirus salmonis. The sequence goes on along the minus strand of NC_052143.2, from coordinate 30,944,519 downwards.
TATTCTACATATATATAAAAGAGAAAGGAATAAAGAGATTAATGGATTAAAAAAATTACAGGCAACTCCTAGACAAAAATATTTAACTCTTAACATGGGCACCAAAGACTTTTTAATGGAAAAACTTATCTAATATGGTTACAAATTACTTTTTTTATTAGAAATACCTGTATTTACTTACATTAGAAAATATTAAAAACAAGCATAGAACAAATTCACTTTGTGATCTTTTTTATATCTCATGTTGCTGTGATATTCTTTAATATTGCTAATCATTAAATATATTTATAGTCAAATAATCCTTTCACACCCACATTGAATTGAAAAGTAAATCATAGGTAATTATAGTCAATTCTTGATCTCTTTGATCATGTTAGAACTAATTCGAATTATTTTTTTTAATAACTCCAATAGATTCACCAGAATTTGATGGGACACTGGTGTCCCTCTGGGTGTGAACTGTAATTTTTTAATATGTTTAAACAAAATATCAAAGTTACCATATGTAGTTGAATTCTTATCATTTATTAATTATTAGTTTTTATTTGTAATTCAAATAAGTAATAATTCTACAATGGAAAATTGATTAATATAAAAATCATAAAAGCTTTACAAGTGAAACATAACGAAGCAATTCCTATCTCTTACGAGCTGTATGAGCTAATAAAACAAAATGGTCATGTGACTTAACAGGAAATCAAGGCATCTTTGTGTATCAGTATGACCAGCATCTGCAATATATAGTACACAAATTTGGTTGTAAAGAAGATTTGCTCGCGTAGGATTCCACGTAGTCTAACAAATACTCCAAAACCTATGTTTTGGAGTTACCTTAATCAGAATTGCTTCAAAAATTGATTCAAACATATGCAAAAGTGTACTCATGAAATACACTTTTGCATAATAAGTCTTTTCAAAAAAGCAATAAAGCCAATTGCCCTTTTAACTATTTTATTATTATTAAGATAGAAACATAAATACCAACCTACGTATAACAAATAACTAATTTTAGCTATTTTTATTTATTAATTCAATAGTACCATGTCTAATCTTGCTCCCACTTTCTCCTTGCACTCTACAAAATATCCCTTCCACAATTGTTAGAGATGAATGAAATATGACCTTAACACGTGCGAAACTATTTTTTAGCTGATAGTCTGAACAACTGTTCTTATCGCTCGTTAATTCTGGAAGAGTGAATGTTTTATATTAGTAATCACTAGTTTTTTTGCATGAAAAATGTGTTTGCATGAATAACAGAGACTAACAATGAGGTTTTGCATTGAAGCTATAAATGTAAGTTCATGCTGAACTCGTAATAGAATCGAGGATTCACAAAAGAGTAGTTCCTGGATTTGAAAGTCCTTGCTAGATATTATGTTTATATCTTTGATTTCAGTTAATCTAATAAATCGTCATGACAGATAAGCTTCTTTTCTCCTATATTATTTCCTAAAAGACATAGTCACCAAATCGTTTCTTGGGTTTCATTTATTTTTAGCTACAGACAGATCATATTTTTCCCCAAATAAAATTGATATAAAAAATTCACTACGTCAATAGACTAATGATTTCAAATATCATATATTTTTGTAATAGTTTCATCTAAAAAAAATTGAGGGAGCGTATTAAGAAGAAAAATAAGAATATTCGACATACTTTACTTTATAATTGGACGTCTTTTTTTTTCTTTTTTTCATTAGTTATAGGAATATAAAAAAAAATATTTTACAACTATTCATCAAAAAAATAGATCAATACCATTTTTTTATAATGTAAAATCGTGAAAAAGACTTTTGAAACTAATTTAAAATTCTATATACATATATTGGAGCATATTGTGATAAAATATTTAAAATAATATCTTTGGATATTGTATTAATATTACCGGCAAAGTATGAAAATCTGCATTAGATCTAATAACTAGGTACTGAATATAATTCTGGTCACATATCGGCAAATTATATAATACATATATATGTTACAGACTGTAAATACAAATACAAAGTCAAGCATAGTGCATAGGTACTTGTGATATGTGCGCGTTAACCTATTTCCTGTAATCAACAGCATACTTTGATTGCATACACATGGAGCAGGCATAAACTAAATCATTTGAATTTGGCAAAGGGAGAATTACTTTCAAATATATTAATAATGCCCCAAACCTTAAGAACTAAATATATTCGAAGATATAAGAAGGGGGTTTTACCGCACAAATTGAAGTTTTATACGACCAACCTATGTCATTTGGGCTTGAATCTACTTTATATCCTCATAAGTTATAACTTATAAGGATAACTTTTGAAGACGCCATAATAATGACGTAATATTTGATGAGTTTTAAAATGATGAGTATCATTGTGATAGAAGCGTACCATTTTCTACCATTAGAAATTACGCATCAAGTATAAATAAAGGTTTCTTTAGGTTAGTGTATCACAAAAATAAGACAAAGGAACCAGATAATTGAAATAGTATTTGGGAGTAAGATTGCGTTTTACACAACTCCCCAGCCCTGTTTATCTTAAACTTACGATTCATTTTGATCATTCATTCAAAAAGTATTTACTGAACATTTTCCCCCGTGGTTTCTACTGCCCGTAGACACACGAAGACAGTCTTGTGCCAAAGTATGAGACACTCCAGGCTGACATGCAACAGCACTTCTACCATAAATTGTCTCAACAAAGAACCAACGTTGGATTTTGTGTTCCTTTTATTTTTACATACCGATAGATCATATTTTTACAAGTATAAATGTATAAGGTCTTGCAGAGTTTTTGAACAAGTGACACCCACTATTTTATGGCAAATAATCCAATATCGAATAGAAAACAAGCTTAATGAATATATATATGCATTTTATATGGTAATATTTTACAAGTGCGTTTTGTTGAGCACATGTCATTAAATTATGCATTCATAAAATAAAGGCACGACGGATTACTATTTATGATACCATATACTTATATTCAAACATACATGCATATTTAAGAAGTAGATTTCTTTCTTTGTTTTCTTAATGTTGCTCCTGATTAATAATATATATGTATATATACTTTTGTAGGTATAAATCAATTAGAGGCACATTTCCTTAACGACTCTTGAAAATAAATTTAAGAAATAAAATTAGAATTATAAAATAAAAATGTTGTTCATTAAAAAACTCCTAATTGATACATTATTTCGGGAAAGTAAGTTACCAAATGATTATTATAATTAAAAACTCTATCAAGCTGCCTTTTGAAAATATACTTGTCTAAAGAAACTTTCTCAAAGAGTAATGCTACACAGTAATTCCTTCACATACTGGCTTCAATCCTTCTTTGATAGTGCTCGTTAGTTAAAACAATTAACCCCCACATGGAATGACAAAAAAAATCGCACTTGAATAGGCTCTTGTAGGGTTTTGCTAATCAAGAGCATTTTGGCCATGTTTAAAGAATAAAAAAATCAAATAAAACGACGTAGCTCAATGGACAAAGCACTCGGGAGAAATTATTCCCTTGAACTCAATCTGTGTAGGTTCGATTCAAGGCCGTTCCTGGGGAAGAAAATATACATTATGTATATGGACTTCAAAGAAGATTCCGAGGTGAGATGGAGTAAATGTAAGCAACATGATAACCCTACGCTATAGATTTTTGAAATTTTAGCCCACCTAATAGGTGTAAGTCATTTTTGGAATCGGAGTAGAATTGAGGATCGAAATCAGAGTAGTGCATGTCTATATACCAATGCTACATTTCCTTCCTCTCACGGTTGCTTGCAACTAATCTAATAAAACGTCATGGCATGTCTTTTATGCTGCTCTCTTCCCAATAATTCTTCCAATTATCAGGATTACCAAGTTCAGTTTCTTTTATTTTTACATACCGGTAGAACATATTTTGGGGATCTTCCTTATTATATATATTATATTTTGGAGACAGGGGCTTGGTTTTAAAAGTTTCAACATCCATAACTATTTACAAAAAAATGACATTTTTTGAAGAAAAAAAATTCAAAAATCTATATCTGTTCTTAAAAAATGAAGTTTTTTTAAGAAAAAACTCAAAATCCACAGCTTTTCACAAAAAAATAAATTTTTTCACAGAAAATTAAATTAAATTTCAAATATTAAATTTTTAGAAAAAACAAAATTCCTAATTTGGGGGGGCCCTCCAGCCCACCTCTTGCAGATACCCATGATTCATATACCACTAGTAAAATGTTCTTTCAAAATCTCAAGTACCCCTTAGAGTGTTTCCAATTACCTCAAGGGTTGCACGTATCCCCATTTGGGATCTACTGCTCTGGAGGACTTTGTATTTGTAACTAAAACTATATACCCGTACATGAAAAGGATCTTATAATTCGAGTACATCAGAAGGACAATATACAAAGTACAGATAACCAAACATATTCTGGAAGAGAAAACAATATCTATAAACTGATAACACTGATGATTTGTTGGGGAGTTATAATTGTAAGTACTTGTTGGACTCGGAGTAGAATCGACTATCAATATTGTTGAAATTCATCTCTATATCATTGCCAAGTATGGAGTGAGGATAGTGATTATTTACTTCTTCTCATAGCTTATTGCAGCATAATTTAATCAACCGCCATGGTAACTAAGCTACTCTCCTTCAAAACATTCCTAAAATTGTCCGAGTGAACAAATTGATTTTCGTTTGTCTATTGTTTTTAACATATTGGTATTTAATATTAAGTAATTTCCCTGTGATGTCACGTACAAACTCTCTATACTGTAGCTTTACGAATATTGTTTTCAGAAAGAGGTTTATTATGTATATATCTCACCAAGATTGAAAAAAAGGTGTTAAAAATCACTCTTGAATACTTCATACTCAGCTGTTTGATTTGTATTTATTATCTTAAAAAATAATTATATATCACCTTGAATATCTGGAAGCAAAAAAGTTCTGTGGCAGCCAAAGTTTCTTTTGTAACAAATAAAAATGTACAATTTATCTGGAAAAAAAAAATTCCACCAAAATACTTTATTTTGAACGGGAAAAAACACATATTTTCTTTGTTAAGCCGCAGACTTTTAAACCAATGTGTTACACATTAAGACTTTTGATGGAGATTACTTCTGGGTTAAACTGCTATCCTGAAAATGCTTATCAAAATAAAATATGAATGTTGAGGCTGTAAAAGTTTCCCTTATTAAAAGTTGTAAATTAATTAACCATTATAAAGAGTTGAAAAGTAGCCCAAATTCTAAAAGGAAAATATCTTAACTTTATATTAGTATAAAAATTTAAAAAATCGATTCATTGTCACATTAATAATGCATTCACTCTTACTTATAATATATCTAAATTTTTTTTTAATTAATTATATCTAATAGAACTGAATCATATATATTTAATCTTTACTATTGTGGTTATTTGATTAATAAACTTTTGTACATTTAAAATTATTTCCCCATAACTCTAGTTTAATTTTTTGTATTTTAATTTATAGAGACAGCTGGTTTACTCTCGGCCAAGTTTTTGAATCCTAAGAAACATAAATCATCATGGGACATCCGAGAGAACTTATTTTTACACAATGAATGGAATAGAAAAGAAGTTCGTGAGGATGGATATCAATCCGATGAACCTCAGGAACAAACGGATGATCGAAAGTAAGTTTCATCTATTGTTTCAGTAAATATATGTTTGGTATTTATAAGGACATAGTTTTAGTCCTTAAAAAATCATGAGAATCATTAAACGATTCTAAACGTCGTCCAATGACTCCTTGAAATAATTTGTTTATTACAAGATAATGAAATTGGTAATTTGAACGACCAATAGTGCATCTTTCAAGACGAAGTAATTGGAACTTGTAAGATTTACTTATACAAGTTGCAACTTTTATAATGTACAGACATCGTACCTTGGACACAATTTATTTATATAAAATAACCATATTAATATAAGTAACTATATAACGGTGTTCATAACTTTTGGGGCTAAGCCCCCCTCACCTCAAATATGAAAGCTAGTAAAGCCCTGGCTTACGCTTTGTTTCATAAGCTCAAAATATAATGCTCCTCTCAAGATGAACCTTACAGAATAAATATTATAAATTTACAATAATTATATACATTAGTATTTAACCTGAGGGAATTTAGGTCATTTTTAAATATATAAAGGAATAAAAAATTGTCTTTTTTTTAAAGGACATTAAAATTCTGAGACAAAAAAATCTGAGAGGGAATGACTGTATTGATATTATTAAATTGGGTATAGGAGGTAAGAAGGTTCATAACCACTGGGTTAGAGAATATAAAAACCAATTTATCATCCATTAAATGTACTAACGGGGTTACCAGGGTTCGACGAACAGACGAACTTTGCTTTAGTATTATAGATACGTACTCTCATCTTCTTAACTTTTTAATATGACTTGCTGAGCTTAAGATACACATACTCGTGCCATTTAAGAATTTTAAGATATCAGCTCACACTCATAAATGATGCTTACGCTCAGAGACAATCTTATTTTTATCAATATAAATTTGGCATAAATCAATTATGTAAGTCCATTGTAAAAATTGAAGATCAATAACTTGGAAGCAGAAATAAAATATCAGAGAGAGCTTCTAGATATTAAAACGATTTTTTCTTTCCGCGTTAAAGAGACTAAAATAGAATCTAATGAGCCCCTCCCCATGTTACGTGTGCCCCAACTGGAATTACCGAAGTTTGACGGGGAACTGACGAATTTTGCGTCATGGATGGAGACTTTTATACCAAATGTTGATAATTATAATATCAACACCATAACGAAATTTACTTTTTTTTTGAGATCCACACTCCAGGGTACGGCTTTTTAAATAATTTCATTTCATTAATGATTAAGAGAGCTCAGCCACACATATATTTATAGTATTAATTTTGTTGAAATTATATTGTTCATAAATAAATTATATCCTGTCGAAGTTAAAATTCAAAACGTTCTCATTTTAATGCAACACTCGGTAGGAATAGAAAAAAGAAGGAGACAAAAAATAGTTCTTGCTTCATGCATATAATATTATTTGCTTTAACTAATTCGTTATATGAGGGTTAAATACATAGAAAAAAAACTTTAAAAGAACGACAGTGTGTACTTCTTTCTTTTTAAAATAAATACTATAAAAAATCAATTTGTCAAATAAATCTGTTTTTTAAATTTAATACATAGTGGAACATTCAAACTTTGATGACCTATTTTAATTGTATCTATATATATATATTAGTGTTTATCTTCCGTCTGAAAATCGTAAACCAGTCTAAGACCGTTATAATTTTTTAAAAATCTAACAGAATTCTAAAATTGGTCAGTCTACATAGGTTTAAAAAATGGATCTTTATCGATTTTAGAAAAAAAATCACTTTAAATCGGGCTCTTATAAAATTTGCTCTAGACCAGAGATGTCCAACTTGTAGCCTGCGATACGCATCGCCTTCCCTATTTATGTAAATGTGCGACCCACTATCCATTCTCAATTCAAGTAGTTTTTAGCAAAGTTCATGTCATATCCTCAAAATGCGTAGACCCCACAACATACGAAAGTCATCATACCCCCAAATAATTGAATTTTAGGAAAGTCTTCACTAAAAAATACTTCTGAGAAACCAGAGAGATTTTTTTTTTTCATGGATTTCTTTTCAAGAACATAAAGTAAAAAAAAGAATTAAATTTCTCAAAAAATTACAAAAATTCCAAACTCTCAACAAAAAAAATATATATAAACCTGCGGAGGTCTCTGAACAAGGTTATGAGATTGACCTTTGAAAAAAATTGGCCTAAATTGGAAATAAACATATACTTAATAGTTTTGGGCTATGAAGCCATTCTTAATGAAATTTAATTTAATAGGTACTTTGGCCTATTAAGATATTTTAAGTGGCAATGCGGTCCATTGGAGGTACAAGGTTGGACATCCTTGGTCAAGACATATTCAAAAGATTACGTATGTGTTATTTAAAATTGCAAATATTAAATGAAGTTAAATGTTTTGCATAAATCATATTTGTTCAACTCATAAATCTGGGGGGAGGAAATCGATCCATCGATTGAGTGTGAAAAAAATTGATCCACGATTTGAAAAAGATTACATTTATGTTTACAGTCTGAGATCTCCTGCGGAAGCAAAATATCGATCCAAATCGTTCTAGAAAAAATAATTACGACCGAACCGTAAAATCAATTCGGTCCTGGACTGTGTTTCAACACTAATGAATATGTATGGGAACATAAATCATGCAATGCATAAAAATACTTGTCGAACTTCTAATTAATGAGTTTCACATAATTTTTTTTTTTCATTTTTTATGATGTTAGAATATACGAGGTATGTTATTGAAATATAAATATTTATAATATTAAACAGCTTAAAATAATTTACAAGGGAAGTTACATTAGGTAAACTTTGTCCTTGCGTTAGCACATCTGTTACAATTTCAAGTCTTCAATGCAGCCTCCATCAACGCTAAAAATGCCCTTGATGCCTCGCTGGAAGCTCTGACATGTGGGAGTAATCTAATTTGGATTTATGGAATTCCAATGTTCATCAAGGAAATGCTTGAGACCTTCAAGATTCAGTGCCCTTGTCTGGTAGGCCCCAACATGCAGAATAAGGAAAAGTCAAGGGGGTCAGCATCTGGTGAGTATGGCGGCAATATTGTTTTCGGCCAGAATAGGATGTTGGTATCCAAAAGGAATTTGGTAACCATTTGGTGGACCATTTTGTTGAAGCTCGTCTCGATGCCAATACCACCATTAATGGCATTTTTAACGTTGTACCGAGTACTCCATTAAGATCTGAACACTTTGAATTTCAAATTTCAACAAGATATAATTCATAAATTAACATTATAATTTCAACACTGCAATAATACTAATAGATTTGTATCTGAGCTCTCTGAATCATTAATGAAACCTCCTTAGGAGCAATGGTGCGTCCAGGCCATGTCAGAAGGCCTGACACCCGCTACGGACGTAATCCTCTGTCATAGCGTCCCGTTGCTAGCTGACATTGGCATTGAGGGCCTTGTTGTTCGGATGACGGACACTGCAGACCCTAATCCCTAAACATGCACACAGAGGATGTAGTCGAGGGGGGCAGAAGTGCTCAAAAGACTAATTCAAAAGTGTCATACAACGGAGCAGATGGGTGTCTTTCATTGTTGGTGTCGAAAAGTGGTTTCTCCACCCACACATGACTCTTTCCAACCACTTCTTTGATAGCTCTCTGAACAGTCGGGTTTGAAATCCCAAGATCTCTTGCATGGGTATGAGTTGATTGGCTTGCGCTGTTTTTTTAACTCCTCCAAATTCAGTTTGGCCTTTTTTACAAAGCCTTTTTTCCTCTCCAACGTTTCGTACTTCCTGACGGCGTAGATGGTTGTCCCCTGTAGATGACCAAATACTTGGAGTGCGGGAATGGAAATTCGTCAATCAAGTTCAAGTGTCAATTTCTCGAATGGACGAAAGATAGAAACCTAAAGTTTGTTGTGTTTCATAACTAATTAACTATACATTAATATATCGAAATATTAATTAATTTAAATCCCTCAACCTTCATTACTTATTGAATTTGTAAATGTTGATATTTAAATGGACCATCCGTAAATGGTCTACCTCCTTCTCTACATCAAGTTTTGAATCTCTGATGGTGCATGTTTAATGGAAATTAAAGTTTCAATTCATTTATTTCATTTTTGATTGATTTTGTAGGAATAATAAATTCTTACAATGCCTTTTCTTATTGCTGACCTTTATAAGTGTTCAGATTTCATTTACACACCCAGTATGATCAAAGGTATATATTTATTCCAACGTTTTTGAAAAGAGGGGGGAGGGACAGAAAACGAAAAGGTTGATTGATTTATTAATTTATTAGGATGGGTAATTTATCAAATATATATTATATATAGATATTGTTCTAATAAAAAATAAATTGACGTGAGGAAAATGGAAAACGTAGAAATTTATCTGTTCTATACAAAGAAAAAGTATAAAATATTTATATATATATATATACTTGTATATTTGTAATTTTAAAGTGTGTGTAGCCTTAGGCCTTCGCAAGAGCTTTAACTTTTTTCTCTTATATGTACATTGTACATATCACAAGAGATATGAACAAACAATCAAATGAAAAATTCATCTAAAAGCATTTTAAAAGGACCAAAAAAAATGAAACTGTATATTTCTTAATGATAATATCCCCTCCACATTTCAAAGTGCTCTGAGTTCCTAAAGCAGTGGTTCCTAACTTTTATGGTGCTGTGACCCCTTGATAACATTAACCAAGTCGCAGAGACCCCAAGATAACAAAATTTGATCTCAGTGGAGATCGCGACCCACAAGTTAGGAGCCACTGTCCTAAAGGCTTGTGAATACAAATAATTAGTAAGTAGTTCAATTATTTAATTGAAAAGTTATAAGCCCAAAAGACTCCTAGGTAAGAATAGGAAAAATAACGAGTAAAACTCTGATTAAAAAAAGCAGTCGGTAGCATTTTGGGAATGTAAAAAAAAACTGAAACCGAAAATCAACATGGTAACCTGACAACTTAATCAATAATTTGGAGGAAAGCTGGCATGGCGTTTCATTAGATCAGCTAAAAGCAGCTGTGATGGTAGGAGATGTGATAAATAAATAGACCAGGTCAAGAATGACTACGTTATCGATCCTCAATTCCACTCTGAGTCCAACAAGGACTTACAATTATAACTCCAAACAACAAATCCTCAGAGCTACTCTCTGTCTTTTATGTGCATACTCGAATGTCCAATCAGGTTTTAATAATATAGTTGAATTGATAGTAGAAAGTCTGTTATTAAATTCTATATTTTCACCTACTCCCCTGTCCATCATTATAAACCACTCGTTCTCAGTGATCATTACTTATTAAATCTTCTAATGATTTATGTAAATAAGAACCCTCTACCCTAGGTCAGATATAGAATATGTGGGTAGAAAACTCAACTTCGATTTTTAACAAAGGTGCAGTATTAGTATTTCTCCATCGGGTTCCAAGTCTTTTTTTTTTTTTTTTTTTTTTTTTTTTTTCTAAAGAAGGAGTCTGCTGATAGTTTATAGCGAACCCACATTTGCTGTGAAGGGATTTTGCAGAATAAATCTCCCCTTATTTAAGATAGTATGATCGGAGGAGGAAGGAAGTACGGACCTGATCCAGACATCTTTTTATGGTATTAAGTGTATCGAGTTATTCTCAACTACCCTTCCAGAAACGACTCTCCTAACTCTGCTTATGTTCAAAGTGGACAAAGCAATAATACCCAGATTGTAGGCCCAACTATCAGGTGGGTTGGATATGTGCCACCTTTTAGCTTAATCTCACAACCTCTGGCCAAGAAAAGTACACGCTCTTGGAGGAGATCTAAGGTTCCATCTCATGTTTTAGAGAAACTTTTGAATGTATTACGTTTTGATTCTGCTCTCACTTAATTGTTTTTTTGTTTTGCTTTTTGGCTCCAAAAGTTTTTCATCTAGTTCAAAAGCAACTGTCAGCCATCACTGGGACGCGATGACATAAGACTACACATGCAGCTGGTGTGAGGCCTTCTGTTGACACCTCGAAGGCAAACTGAATTGCCTAGGTCGGCTACATTAATGATATAGAGAACTCAGACACACATCTACTTATATTTATAGTATTCATTTTGCTGAAGTTATATTCCTAATTAATAATTTATATATTGTTGAAGTTTAAAATTCAAAGTAATCATATTGAAATGGACCACTTGGTACCTTACTTATTTTTTTGTCAATAAATATAAATTGTATCAAATTACCAACAAATAAGTTGAAGCAAAAAGTAAAACAGTTCAAAAAACTATATTAAATAAATTGTGAGATTTTATTTTCTGGAACACTCGTTAGCAAATATATAGCAAAATATACTAATCCTGAAATGAGCATTACAAAAGCTCAAAATACATTTGCACTAACCTTTTAACGACTATTATTTTTAATTAAAAGATGATCCATTGTTATTTACATACAATTAGAATATACAATAGTTTGTTAATTATGTAAAGTACAAAGGTTTTCAAATAAAGAAAGGGTACACTAATTTGAAAGCCGACTACACAATATTCTTTGGGCCATCTTGGAGAAGAATGTATTTTGTACATCTCGTCTACATTTGGATTTGCTCAAAGCTACCATCATGACACTGTGGTACCCCTGAAGCCAAGGCCTTCATCGTCAATAGCTTTAAATCTGCTCACCGGTGTGTGTAGACTGTTATTGCTTGTGAAGGAGGACATATTGAATATATGATTGAGTCCTATGACAAATTATTTTTGAGTTACCTTTTCTTGATTCCATGAAAATCCATTCATCTGTAACTTAGTCATTCTACTGCAAGTTTTGAGTTCCCTCACTGTATAGTGTATTGTATAGGACATATACCGCAGGAATTACTCAGATATCGATCCTGAATTCTATTCTGAATCTAACAAGGACTTACACTTTTAACAACCGAGCACTCGTTAGCCATTACTTTATACTTAAATATTCCGAACTCAAGAATTGAATAATAATAATAACAGCTGTAGAAAAAAAAATGCTTCACTTTCTCAGACACATTTTATTCACATCTAGCCAATCTATACATAAGATTTTTTTTACTTGATATATCCCCTATTTTAGGGATGGATTATAAATTTTTATCTCAAATGGCAAATATGTAGTAAAATATGTTATTAGACACATTCATACCCCCAAAAATGTAATTTTTGTAGTTTTTGTCATTTGTTTCAAAATGTCATCGGTTTTGTGCTCAGTGATGTCTTATTTGATTTCATTCACAGTTTAAGCGTATTTGAACAAAATGGGGGGGCATGGAATTAATCCTAATGTACATTATACACTCATTTATATATACATATATACCATATATAACGTTAGAGAGATACAGCAGAAAATAAGCAAAAACCATATCTCCATCATGGGAAAAATACGCATATATATGTACAAATTTTCAACAAAACATTTTCCGTTTATACTACTACAAATATGTATATCCTTGTCATTCCCTACTATATGTATATTAAACTGATCACGAATTCTCAATTAGTTTTTTCTATGCTTGTATTTGCTCTCAATATGGGACTAAAAATCGTCCAGAAGTAATGAAAAGTCGGCCATATGCTTGCTGAAGTAGTTTTGGTTGTATGAGGTTGTTCGGATAAAAATGCCAACATTCTCTGCGCTTACACTTGCTCGGTGAGATTGCAGACACGTTCACTTTTTTTTTGTTGCTCAGATCGGACATTTTTACGGTTAGAGACATTGGATAAGAACAACTCTTGTATATTTGTGGTTTAGCTGTCATTTTTTGACGTAAATAAACTTTGTAGTTACAAATAACGTAGATAAAATCGTAATTAAAGGCAACTACAATTTTTGACTACCTACTCTATAAACGGAGTGGGATTTGTGTTTATTTCCTTCCTTTTATGGTTGCTTGCAGCTGATCTGATAAAACAACATGACAGTTTGAACTCTCTTTGAAAAAAATATTCAAAATTTCAGGATTAACATGTTTATTTTGGTTTTATGAAAATGAGTATATTAATATACACAGACACTTTTCTTTGGCACAATGACAAAGTAATAGCTATATTGTAGGTTACACGTCAAACTTGCAGACCTCCAGCCGCTTTCCTAAGTATGAATGAAAGCTACTTAACATTCAAAAACACATAATATCCCGAAATACACCCCAGCTCTCCGGTTTTACAAGTGAAGTACTGGGCCAAAAAACAGTTTAAATTTATAAGCACCAAGAACCCATTATAATAATCTAGAATACATCTCCACCACATGTTGTGGTCTGTTGGTCAAATTCTTGTACCACCGCTTCCTTCGGCAACAAAGAACCCTTATAATCTCTGAAATACACTCCAGATCTCAGGTTGTACATGTAAAGTGCTAAAAAAGGTTGTTTTAATACCTCTATGGACCTAAAGTCCCAAAAAGTTGTTGCCGGAACAGTTTCTGGAACATTAAGAACCTACGTGAAAAATTTCAGAAAAATCCATGCAATAGTTTGGCCATGATTGAGTTACAAACACAAACAAGGACATTAACATTTTTAATGTATAGATACTCAAAAAAAAAAATTGAGACCTATTCAAAATCCGATTTTTATAATTTTTGACGTCTTTTCCAAAATTATTCATAGACTTTGTGCTCAAGGTAAATATGATATTTAAATGAAATTGCAGAAATATGTTTATTAGGTCCATCTACAACAAGGTTAAGTGTCGAAATTTCAGAATTTGACGTTACTAGGATCACCCTAATAAACAAAAATAACTAAAATAAGGAGAAATACCAACTCTAAAAAGTTTTATCTCTTCCCCTCATCCCATCCTCTTTTTGGTTTCATTATGGTCTGCACATACAATACAAAGATATACATTTGATATCCTCGTATGTTAAGGAGGAAGGCAAATATGTTTTATGGTTTTGCCTTTTCATGTTTCTACATTCATTTTAATCATTTTGAATTTACATAAACAACTTTATTCTATAATTTTATTTCCATGCTTTTTTAAAGTCCTCTGTAAGCCAATAAAAAAAGTGATATATTAATGATAATTTTTTATGTATTTGCATACGTAGATTTTTTTAAATCCATTGTTTTTTTTTGCAAATTAATTGTACAGTTCAGAAAAGTGTTTGTAAAAAAAAGAAAATTTCTACAAAAAAAAAGTATCATATACTCGTATACAGGGTGGGGATTTTAAATCCGGGAAACTTGAGGATAATGTAGTGTATACAATTTATTCCTTGAAAATTAGTGCAGTAATCTTTTGCTCTGATAAAAAAGGGTCCATAGTGAAATCAATCACTAAAATCAACAACTTCCAGCTTCAACCACAGCCTTGAAACTGGCAAGGCCTTCATAAGGAACTCCTTGTCAATTTTGGCCAGGAGTCAACAGTATATGTAAACATTTATTGTACTCTCTCTGCAATAATCCCTAAACATAGCAGTCAAACAGGTTCAGATACGAGTACAAACTTCCTTTGCCCCTTTTCTTCCGGAAGTCTGGAGACATTCTTTGTTGTTTTTTTTGTGTTTTTGTCTCAGAACGGTGATAAATCTTTCTTGCGGGTGTTCTTGGCCCATCAGACTCATTGAAATCTTTGGAACATTGTAACCAGTTGATTTGGGAAGCTTCTTAAACTTAATAATCTCCTTGGGTGTGCATACAATAATTACCGTATGGTGATCGTATTCAGAGCACATGTCAAAGATTTTGTATTTTTTAATACAGTTTTGTCATTAAAATCTGAGGAGCATACTTTTATTAACATAGATATTAGGATTGCCAAGAGATTGAGGTATCAACTTGTTCCAGATTTAAAAACTGCATATCATTCAGCATTAATACTTTTTAATTCCATCAATTTCAAATCATATAGATTTGATTAATTACATTAAGCAATTTGAAAAATATTCTTTGAAAGGCTATGGAAATATAAGCGTTGTTTATTTACAACTATTAGTTTGCTAACAAACTGACATAGAGTCTAGCGGAACTTAAGAAAGAATACCATATTTAATTTTTTAAAAATTTCGTTAAATAGCTATGGATTTCTAAATCTAACAGCCAATAATTTTTGAAATTTTTTTCCCAAAAATTGAAACCTTTAATATTAACTTTTGAAATTAAAAAAAAAAAATTTAATACATGAGAAATTAATTTTTGAATTTTTTTTCCAAAAATTCCATTTTTTGTGAAAAGCTGTCGATTTTTTAAATTTTTTTGGAAATTTTTTAATTTTTTTTAACACATTCGATTTTTGAATTTTTTTCCAAAAAAATATTTATTTTTTGAAAATAGCTATAAATTTGTGAATTAAAAAAAGAATGTTTCAATTTTTATTTTAAATTTAACATTTTAAATTTAATTTTTTTGACTTAATTAATATTTTATGTAAATTGGAGGGAAAAAAACAAGCCCTCCCCCAAAATATAATTTTTTGGACGCCCTTGAAGCCATATCTATTACATACTTGGGAAAACTTGTTCCACTTATAGACTAAAATATTTTTTTAATATCATGTGTACATATTACTTTTCCTCCGTCTTTTTATATAAATTCTTAATCATATTGAGTCTGCTGAAAATTGCACTTGAAGTAGCCAAAATTGGTTTTTAAAGATAAAAGAAAGAAAGAAAAAATAGATACATTTGTATTTGAAAGGTAATTTCAAATACTATACAAATATCTTAAATAAAATAAATATTTATTCATTTAATAAATCTTTACTCATTTCACAAATTTGAATACACAGGCTATAATTTACTCAAATATGGCTGTAAAATATGGGGTATATGTATTGCATTTGATTTTTTTCCACTAAAATTAAATGGTTATTATATTTATAAGTAATATGACTGTTGCATTTGAACTATACATTTTGTAATGTGCTACAGAACCCTTTTATTTTTATTAAAATAGTCAAAAATTTCGTCATTAATATATGGATCATCGATTGAACAGTTAATAATTCCATTATCCTCATCCCAGGTACTATAAATCCTTCAGTTTTAAAATTGATTTCGTTGGCCCAGTTTCAATGTTACTGATATTTTGGAATACTAGCTAAATTGTAGTGAGTGTAATATTTATTTGTAAGAGAAAATTATGATTGCTCTTTTTAACTACAAGTGATAGTACCCACAGATATTAGGCGTTGACGAACGTACAAATGTTGCATTAATAATGTACAAGATAAAACCCCAAAAAAAACCTTGGTTTTATCCTCCATTTTTCATGAACACGTTCGCACGTAGCTACTCTCACAATACTTTGACATTTTTCCTTCAAGAATAACAAAATAATAATAATAGATTTTTTTTTTAAATCTTATTTGATGAGCAAGGTAGTACAATAGCTCGTAACTAAACTTCATTTAAGGTAATGTTCATTATTTAAAAAATTTTAGAAAGTACTTACCACATTTTTTTCTCTTTTAATATGAGTTGAACTAATCTCATATCAAGATTTCCTTCATTTTGGACAGGGATCCCTGTATAATTTACTCCCTTTTTTATTCTGTATTGGTATATGAATCAGGGATCACTATATTCAGTTCACCCGTGACGTGTTTTTATATATTCATAAATTATTTTTTATTTGCTAGATGGATCTTAAGTTGAATGAGTCTTAGTTTTTAAATAGTTTACCAAGACAAGTAGCAATATTTTTTGCAAAGGAACAGATGATTCACACCATTCAGTCGAATTGTATTAACTGACTGAATACTCAGATTGTATCTCACGGTCACATAATGAGATGCCCTAACTTTCTTAATGGAATATCATTTTAGATTCATGGAAGAAAGGATTGATGTTGTTATAAATACACAGGAGTGCTACTTTGTTTAATTATGAGAGAGTCCTCTCTATTGTCTAAATTATCAGAAAGTAAGGAGCACTATAGTAAATAGTGATCTCTAGCGGTCCAATTCGTAGAATTTTGGGCATGTAAAAAATAAACTAATAACAAACATAGCAACCATGACCATTAGAAAAATAGTTTTCAAGGAGAGTAGCTTCGTTGTCATGACGTTTTATTAGATGAGCTACAAGCAGCTATGACGAGGGAGAGAAAGAAATTCGCAAAGTCATAGGGAAAAATTACTTTGATGTCGATCTTAAACTCTACTTTGAGTCCAACAAAGACATACAGTATTACCAGTGCAACAAATCATCAAGATTACTCTACGTCTTTTATGAGCATATACGAATGAATATCAAGTATGTATATGGTTTGGCAATTAATTTGCTATCTCATTCTGCATTTATCAAGGATGAATGACTTATTAAACCTTCAATTACACTATGCAACAAAATGAAGTTCTTGGAGCGCCCGCCGGCAGAACCCCACATTAATTATTATTATTTAAGCCATAGAACACGAATATGACCATCAAAACTTTTCAAAGAATGCAGGTTTGAAAACATCAAGTTTTTTTAGAGGGTATACCTTCGATTCAGTGCAATATTTTGACATGAAAGACCTATATTGATGAAAATCAAATTAAATCATGCCATATTTTGACATGAAGGACCTATATAAATGATAATCAAATTAAATTACAAATTGATATAAACATTCAGCATTTGATAAATGAAACATTTTTTTAATTTATCTTGATTACAACTAATAAAAAATGTATATAACAACTAAAAAATGAGTAAAATGAAGGACAATACTTAGAAACAAATATCGTAGCTGAAGTTTTAGAATATATCTTACATTTTTTTTAATGCATTTAAAAATGGTCGATTTGGATTGATTTTTGGTCCATTTTGTTTTAATATTTATTGAGAAATTTTTATAAAATAAGCTTGTTAGGTTGCATTGAATATCGATTATGATAATATTCCGTTAAAAAAAAATGAAAATCTTCATCATGCGTTTTTATAAAATAACAAATACAAATGTGATTAAAAATTTAGATTTAATTGGATTAAAACAAAATCATTGATTAAATGATAGATATATTACCAATTCAATTTTCCCGCCTGGAATAATATTTTATAAAAAAAAGCAATAATATTCAATATAATGAAGAACATCGTCAAGACTAGCATAAAGACAAAAAAAAGAGAATATTAAGATTGACAATTATGGTATATATTGTCTGGAAATTGATTCCATAAACAAAGTGAAATGAATTATGTGAAAGTATAAATATAGAAACTTGAATAGATGGATATTTATGCCTTGTTATTTCCTTTTATATAATTTAATTCATAATGCACTTATAAAATGTATAAATAAAATATATCTTACTAATTTTCAAGTTATTGTATATGAAGACCATTATTTTTAACAAGTTATTGCAGTTGCTCGGCTCAAACTAAATGTCTAGGGAGAAATTTCAATAACAAACACTACATCAAACTGAGAGAATTGGTGCCAGGTATCATCAATAATCACAGTACGTTCTATAAATATAAAAACCTGTGACATTGAGATGGATTTCAGTATCATTAAGACACTAATTGTACTGAAAAGTTATAATCCACCTAGGGATAGGATGATTATCAAATGGAATTTGGTCTTTCTATAAATAGAATATATACAATAAAGATAATTGAAATAAGCACAAGGTGTTAAGATAAAATCTGTGCATTTTGCAAAAAAAAAAAAAATGAACACACATTTTTCGGGGA
This sequence comes from Lepeophtheirus salmonis, assembly GCF_016086655.4. Classification (NCBI taxonomy): domain Eukaryota; kingdom Metazoa; phylum Arthropoda; class Copepoda; order Siphonostomatoida; family Caligidae; genus Lepeophtheirus; species Lepeophtheirus salmonis. Next base: position 30,925,289 of record NC_052143.2, on the reverse strand, counting down.
ATTTACCTGAAAATGGCTTAAATTGTATTTACGTGGGTTGCTTGAAAAGTCCGTGCAAATTCCGAGAGATGGTTACTGCTGGCACGTATCTAGGTTATGTTTAGTTAGGAGCATCTCTTGAAAGAACACACACCAACTTTAAGCCAGACCGGTTTATCTTTTTCTGTTTGGCAGTCGTTTGAATCGAGGAAGTGGTGGGATTTTCAAAAAATGTACAAAAAATAATTTCCTGTGTTGATGAAACATTACTTTATGAAAGGCAATACGCCTCATGAGACTAAAAACAAGCTTGATAAACATTATGGGGACTCTGTAACTTCAATAAGAACAGTTTATAAGTGGTTTCAAAAATTTCGGAGTGACTGTATGGGCGTCAGTGATATTGAACGTTCTGGATTGAGGCTACTACTCCACAAATGATTGATCAAATTCATGATATGTTGATGGTAGATAGAAGAATGAAGGTGCGTGAGATTGTTAGTGTTGTTGGCATCTCGAGTTGGAACCCTATTTCTATTAATTTTGCAACCACAAATGCTGAGGTATGAGCTTGTGCATTCTTGTGATGGAAGAGGACTTTATGTGGGCCAATCGCGGTTGTTTTTCTTGCAGCTCTGTTTTCAAGAGGTCACATAACAACGAATAATATGCACTTATAATTACTTTATCATTTTCCAGAAAGTCGATGAGGTTTAATTGTCTGAAGAGGACTCATTTTTAACAACGCGTGTCTTTGGCTATAGCTCAGGACGTCATTTATAAAAAGAAAAGAAAAGCAGATAATATATAAAAAATTATGAATATTACTTCAGATGAGGTTTAACAACGAGCGTGTGTAAATAAAATTCCACGGCGTAGTATTAAAAAAAATAGGAAAGAAAAATACCTATATTTAGGGTTTTTACTTCTTAGCATTTTTTTTGCGTGCTAGTGTTTTTGACCTAAACAATGTTTTATTTGTTTTCTAAAGTTATTATCATTATTATTTCATTATTCAGGAGATAACAACTAAATATTGAGTAGCTAGGTGTGAGTGATCCCATGAAAAACATTGAGTCACGCTAAGGATTTCTTGTGGAGTTATCTTCTATATTAATAAAGCAAGGTTTTTCTGATCGTCAAGGCGAAATCATTCAGGCCAATGCCATGTACTATCGTTAGTTTTTGAATGAAGCGTAATGAGGCTTAAAAATTGTGAGTTAAACAATCTGCAGATACAAATTACAACTTGTACACAACATATGTGTGAAAAGTCAAGAAATTGTTTAATAATTAATTAATTAACAATTGAGGATAAATAATGTATGGATAGTGACAGTACAGATAAGTCTAAAAAATAAACATGACCACATTAAACATTAATGAAACTAAGCCATAGATGAATCATTCATGCTAAACATTCACATTAACGACAGATACTTTATATCTATTTATTCAACTCATTATTTTTGTTTCTGACAACCTACGAATAGAAGCGATTACTCAGATAATAAATGGATACATTGAAGACATGTCATTTGATATGCACAGGGAGTCTTGGTAGCCGTACTATACTTTATTCATATTCGTATCAATCCATCACCGATTAAAACAATTTATGAAGTAATTTTTTCCCCAAAGGATTAAATATTTTATAGCATAAAAAATTTGAAAATGAGCAACTATATTCTAAATTTTAATAAAATGTTATAAAAAAGTTAATTCGCCAATGTTGGAATTTACATTGCTCTGTCAAAAAGAAGTTGAATTTAATTTCATATTTAATATCCATGTATAATTTTCAGCGTGTTATCTCACCAACACACAGCTGTACAGAAAAGAAGTTGGTAAGATACAATAAAAGTAACAACGTGGTATATTAACTCTAATGTGAAAAATATTAAGTCAGAAGCAGTACAGTTTAATGTACACATCAAAAATATATTTCTTGCAATTATTTTTTTGTTCCTTGCAACCTTGTCTCTAAAAGGTAACTGACAAAATTTCAAAAATAAATTGATAGTAATTAGCTAATTCTTCCTAACTATGAATATGTTGTGGGTTCTGCAATTTTTTGCTATTGAAAAAATATGGATCAATGAATTTGCCTCAAATTTTGTATAAAAAATGAAATTAAGTGCTCGAAAACACTTGAAATTATAACAATGGCATACAGTGAAACTGTTCTGAGTAATAAAAAAATGTTGCATGTGGTAGAAACTATTTTAAGTTGATCGGGAAGATGCCAATGACTACCCTCACTCTGGACGCCCAATCAAGTCAACAACAAGTGAAAACGTTGAAGCAGTGAAGAAAATTACTGTTAGAGAAGTTTCTGAGGAAATTGAGATATCGGTTGGCTCGTGCCATCAATTCTTTTCGAAAGTTTTGGGCATGAGACGAGAGTCAACGAAGTTTGTTCCAAAACTGATTAATTTGGACCAAAAGAATCGTTGCATGAGCTGTGGATATTTCTGGATCTTGATTTACTCAAAAGAATCATAACTGGTGACGTATGATGGGTATGTGCTTATGAAATCGAAATTAAAGACCAATCGTCCCAATGAACGGTCCCAATTGAGATACCAAAAATCACTGAACACGCAAAAATGTATAACCGTCACGCCTCTCACAAACAAGCTAAACATATAATATAGCTGAAACAATAAATATATGTTCGTGGTGAATGCATAAAACATAAAAAAATAAAAAATGTAACATACTGAATGTACGTTGCCCGCGAAATTTGAAAAGTCATCTTTCTTTTTGAATTCACCTCGTATATACTTAAAAGAAATTTTTATTAATTTTTGATATACATTTCTTTAGCGTGTTAAAAGTGTTTATAAAGTTTTCCCTAAAATTGTCCTATAGAATAAAAAAAGAGAAAAAAGTTCGGTAGATTTTATGATCCGGCGTATAGAGCACATCATGTATTTTTTACATTTTCAGAAAAGAAAGATCAAAGTTATTTTATGATGTTCTATTTTTTTGCTCCAAAAGTGCTCTTTAGAAAAAAAACTTTTTTAATGTTTTTTATAGATTAATGTAACTGCAAAATAATGTTTCTTGCTGTATTTTTATATTTATAGACGAAATAAATAACTTTTGCCTCCTTTTAAACTTTGACGTAGATTTGCTACCTAAAGATGACATTGTAGAAAAACGAAATTTTGCATAGGTTATTTCTTACTAAATGACAACTTTTCTGCAACCAACGGTAATCAATATTAAAAAAAAATGCCCTAATGTACAATATATGTATCAAGAATAGTTATACCGTCATCTGATAATTGCCTTCTGGAAAATTCTCATCCATAGAAAATTTACTGCTGGAATACAACCAACAGTTGTACTCTAAATATAGGGATTATCCATCGATTAAAAGTACAAGTAGATTTGACCCATCTAAGGACCCATTAGTCACATTTTCAGATTGAACAAAGGCTAGAGGTGAAAATTTCATCTGTATAACTACTACGTCCTACAAATACATTTTTTTTGATCGACATTAATAGGAAAACAAAAAAGAAAAACCATTGCGGATATATATATCGGCTGTCATAGCTGAAAAATGATTGGCAAGTTAGAAGGATCTGCTTTATGTAGGGGGGAGAAGAGAGGGAAAAGAAAAGGGGGGAGAAAAGAAACAAATACCATATCAATTGTATAAATATTCATTATTAAGACAGGGAGTACTTTAGTACTGGAGTGTAAATTATGTCTTACGCACTTCAAAAGACACAAACAAATCCAGGAGTTGTTACAGTTTTTATCTTTTGTCAATGTTAACTTGTATGATGTATTTAAATTTCAATCTATAGAAAGAAAAAAAAAAGTTTTTGAATCGAGGCCCCAAGTTTATCAGGCTCTATGTAGTCAGTAAAATATAGCTTAACATATAGAAAGAAAAAAAAAGTTTTTGAATCGTTGGTGGAGATACTTAATCTGCCTCGAGGCCCTCGGCTTTGAGGGCCTCAGTGTTTGGATGATGGACACTGCAAGTCTTCCCCTTGACATGCATTCAAAAGGTGTAGTCCAGGGTATTGGCATCAGGGCTTTACGGAAGTCAAAAAGAGTGGAAAAGAACTCAAAAGTGTGTTGCAACAGAGAAGATGGGTTTCTTTCACTGTTGGTGTCAAAAGTTGCCTCTCTATCCTCACAAGGGTCTTTCCACTCACTTTTTTTAAGGCTTTCTAGACAGTCTGATGTGAACCCCCAAGATCCCAAGGGCCCTCGCAGACTTAAGGGGATTGGCCTTGGCGGTTTTTTTTAACTCCTCCTGCTCCTGTTTGTCCTTTTTGGCAGAGCCCTTCTTCCTCTGCAACGTTTCAGACTTGCTGGAGGCGTAGACGGTGGTTCTGAAGATGCCCAATTACTAAGAGTGCACAAATGGAAATTCAAGTTCAGATTTCAATGGACCACCCGGTATAGTGCACATCCCCAGACGGAAAAAGCATCAACAGATCCTTAGATCTAATCTATCAATTGAATGAATTTGTAGATGAATCGCTATATTTGTATTATATTTGCAGACAATTGTCATTTGATGGCAATTTTTCACCGGGTAATTTTTTTGTGGGAATATTCCTTGGGGTCATTTTCCAGCAAGTAATCCTCAACGTACGGTTGTTTCAATATTGTCAGTTACAAATTTCTAGCATCACACCAAAAACATGACTCGTTTCATTACTGAAATAAGTGGTAATACGATTTTGTAAATGACCATTGGATTCTAGGCTTAAAAGTTGATATTTTTACAAATGAAAAAACTAATTACATTTTAATATGTAATATCAATTTTTGTCTGATATAGAAAAAGCAACCAAAAATGTGAAACTGTAGATGGGGAAGATCGGTAGATGAATTACTATCAGTGTATTCTAATTACGGTTTCAGAAGAAGAAAAATTTTTGGAGGGCATTTTCTATTGATGCAGTGTTCCAGAGGGTAATTTTCCCGCGGACGATCCTTTGCACTGGATGAAGAACATATTTACGTACAATCTTTTTACTAACAAGTCGGAAATTGTATTTTGAAAGTACAATATAATGCTGCTATACCTATATAACATATATGTTCTTGTACTCAGAATATATAATGTTCAATTTAACAAAAGAACATTCATACTAACATTTTTTAATATACATTTTACTTCTTTGTCATTCACAATAGACATGATGAAACGATAAAAGACAAGCATATATTATATATTCATTTCAGATTATTATTATCTTATTTCCTGCGAAAGAATCAAACCAAAGACGTATCAGAATTCACATTCAATGAATATATATATATATATAAGTAAATTCTTTTGTTATTTTAAAATACACGATTTGTACCCCGTCAACACACAAGCAAGCTAGAATGTTTTTTCCTCAAAACTAAAGAGTTGTTTAGGTAAATCCAAACCATCTTTAAATGTATCCTGAATAATAAGGAACATTTCTTTTGTTAAAGTGAGAGGTTGTGACTTAGCTTTAAGTTAGTTGCGAAACTATTAATTCAAAAAAGGTATTTACGATAAAGGAGACTAGGAGGAACACCATAATTGAATGGGAAACCGCCCAGCCTACATCAAGAAGATCCACAAATATCCAAAGAGAATAGTCTACGACGTTTACAACCGCTGAAATTCTGTTGAATAGTGATATTCACCACAAAGTAAATGAATATTTAATGTTTTTGAGTAAATAAGTTTTATATTTACTTTTCAGTTAAGCAAATATAAATAAATATCTAGAAAACTTTCACTTTGCATTTGGAAAATGCAGTTTTGCTATTTTTTATAAGGTATATTTATATCAAACTTTACAGAGTCATCAAACAAACCCTAAAGCTCTCCAGAATCTTCATTTTTTATTTTTTTTGTAAGGATACATATGTGCAGAATGCACATTTAAGACCATTTGATCAAAGTTATAAATATTTTTCATTTGTTATTTGATCAATTAGGCACGAGAAAAGTATTTTATTCTTTCCATTATATTAATAAATTAAAAGTCTACGATATGAAGATATGATTTTACAGTATGCAAGATAAAGCCGTGGACTTACTTTTTAATAGATTTGGGCAACTTTAGGGTGAATATTTTTAAATACTAGGATGAAAATCTATTCCACTCATTAAACAATAAAAAAAAAGTATGGAAGCGAAAAGGCAAAGGGTGTCTGATTTGCTTCACGCCCCAGTGGGTGTCAAAGATATCATTAAGGTCATAGGTTGTCCCAAAGTTCTGCTCACAAGATTAAAAGCATAGTGGTTTCAGGTCAGAGTCTTTTAAAGGTCCCCTGGAAGCAGTAGACGACGAAATTTGGATCATGGAGGATGTGGACACTGTGATCAACAAAAGTCCGTCCATACCTATGAAGCACCATGACAAGGCTCTCAATGTCAGACTGTCTAGAGGTATGCAAAGGATTTGGGGAAGACCTTTTAGTTACGACGACATCGCCATCTGCTTTCAACAGCCGCCAATACCAATTGGGTGAAGAGACGCTAGAAATTGTTGTCTGGGTTAAAGTATAATCATTGGTATAGCCATCCCCTTCCGCAGACTGCCCCCCCCCCAACTATGCTATTCGGGGTGTAATTTATACAAGAATAGAGCCTGTGCTATCTCTCCTCGAAATTTGGATAAGCTCAAGGCCTTTGTCTAACATCAACAATGGTGACGTCACATGAAAACGCCATATTCGTAAAAAAAAAAGATTTGGTGTTTATAGAAATGTTGTTATAAAGATCACCTTATCAAATAATAATGAAAGACTTAAACGTCAAGGGATTAAGATCACTACAATATCAAGACTTTAACTTGAATCTAGTTAGACCAAGGCAAGATCTAGAAGGAGAAAAATTTGTTTATGTTTTTTATAAAAGAAAAAAGCTTCGATCACGGCCCATGGATAAATATAGATTAATTTAGGGTACTCTTATCGTTATTTAATTATTTCAAATAAGTTGTTGCTAGATTGACACATTTGAAAAAATTACAAGGCTATAAAATTAATAAAATATTGCATAAATTATCCGATAACAGCACCTTTAAGTAAAACTTTGTCAATCTATGTACGCACTCACAACACAAAGGCCTCCCAAAAAAACCATCACAAGAATGGTAATACTACATTCTATCAAATTACTATACGAGGTTAAATTACTCTCATTTCAAAATAGTTGCACATATGTGTAAATTCTCCCATAAAAGTTTATTTATATTGATAAATCGTATGGATTTTGAACAACGCATATTTTAATATTTAGAAATAGGGTGGTTTGTTTTCAATATTTTGCAAATTTGTATTATGGCAAGTGCGTAAAAGTTGTCAAGTGGTAAAAGAATAATCTATGCAAAATTTCATTGATCTTTAATATAATTTTTAAGTCGCACTACTCGGCCAAAGATTGAAAAAATTTATAAATTTATAAAGATTCAAATAAAATAGTTATTTTATTTTGCATTAAACAATCTTGATAAACATTTTGCAAACTTAAAAAAATATTTATTAAGCTTTTTTCTAAATTCACTCAATACAGAAATATAAGGAAGAATATCTTCAGGAAATTTTGAATATAAATTTATAGATGTACACTAGCGTAGGACAGCAAAACGTGGACTCGAGAGATGGATTAAGAACTATATCAACAATTTTATATTTTCAATAATAGTCAGAAAAAAATAATGTAAACAAAACATATAGACAAGGTTTGGCAAAACTTTTTTCACTCAATATGGCTACCTTTTTTATTATTCACAGCCATTAGACGTCGTCTGATGGCCATGCATGAGTTGATGACAAACTCTTCTGATAAGTTGTCCCATGCAGCCACTATAGAGGAATTGAGTGAGTTTACATTTGGATGTGAGGTCCCTCTCCAATGTGGCCCATATAGAAAAGGAGTGTGGCTTCAAATCTGGTGAGGAAGGAGGTCATATCTCTTTGGACCAGAATCGAACCATGTTATCCCTGCATAACTTTTGACACTTGGCGGACTTGTGAGAGGGGGCGCCAGCCTGAGCCCACACTTAGTTACCCTCTAGGTAGTTGGTCTTCAACCAGGATAAGATGGCGTACTTAAGCACATTATAGTAGGCCTTCTGGTCGATTTACTGTCCAGCCTTGGAAAAGAATAGAGGCATCTTTTTTCCATCAGAGGCCACAACGCTGAGGACTATTGTTTGCGACGGATATCTGGAGTAGTAAACCCCTTGGACCTCTTATTTTGTTTCTACGAGCCAGCGGTTGTTCCCAGCGGTTGTGGAATTGATCAACTGTAAAAATCTTCTTGTCCTAGAAAATTTCGCAATTGACCCATTTGTCTTGATCCATGTGAGGATTTTTTTGTACCTCTCGAGCCTCCTGGCTGCCATGCCAAGAGTAAAAAGGTAGCGTGGGGTCCTTGTAAAAAAAAACTATCCCAAGTAGTGATTTATAGCACTGTAATGGTCCTAGGAGCCACATAGTAGTCGTTGGCTAGGCGATTCATCTACTTAGTACGATCCTCCTTTTTATTCTTCTCCAAACTTAACAAGAGCTTCATATCCCTGTTTTAATTATGCCCTCCACGTCCTGACATCCTGAAGAGGTCTTCTCCATTTTTTTATATGGGCCAACTTACAAACCAGGCCCCTATAATTCTTAATAATGTCCGTTATTTTCATCACATCAACTCCAGCATCTAGGTGATTAGAGATGCCCTACCTTTTTGCTTGTTGCTCGCTCATGATGATGAAATGAAATAACTGATTAGTTAAGTTTGCTTATGTAAAAAGGACGGCAAAAACAGAATATCAAAAAATAATCAATAAAAATTTTCATAGTAATGAGAAAATAAGCATTAATTATCAGCCAATTTTTTGTTGGCCTACCCTGTAGGACAGGATAGGACTATTACCCTTCAAATAAATGGCGTTAGACAAATTAATATCACGTTGTATCAGTGTGATTGGTAGATGGTGTTATAAAGATAAGATTTCGTACTAAGTAAGAAATTTAGAGAGTTTTGCAATTGTTTGACTCAGTATTATCTGAGGGTGTGTCAAAGGTGGTCACCAGCAAAGTGAAAATTCGACATATTTTATAGTTTTTCTTCGAATATGGCGAAAATGTAAGCCAGGAGGCTGAAAATGTGTTTAGTGTTTATCCTCCTAATATTGTCATAGCCAATCACGCGATATTTTGGTTTCATGGATTCCCTTCCCATAATTTTGATGTCAATGATGCATCATGATATAGAAGGATAATTGTCAAAAATGTGGGTTAAATAGTAGAAATCGACGAGTCCGATTGTCACGTAATCACTATTTCAATTGACCAGAATATAACCACTAAAGATAATTTTTTTTATAAAAATCAAAAAAAAATTGATCTATCATTTATGAAAATGTCAAAAAAAAACAGATGTGAGCTATTTCCTTATGTTATCCTCTTTGTTTTCTTCAAATAATAATTTGAGATAACAACATTATAAATGTTTTTATAGTTTAGAAAAATTAGTTCGGCACAGTAAAAAAAATGTTTTGATTCAATAATAATTTACTATATAAAAAATTTCCTAGTTTCAAACTTTGACCAAGATGTGCATCCTAAAAATGGCATTATAGAACATATACTACTTCTTATCATAGTACAACTTTTCCGCGACTAGTTGCAATTGAAATTCGAGAAAAGTTCAAAACCCTACCCCCCTAATGTACAATATAACTCATTTAATTTATTTATTTTCAAATAAATGTTGTTTCATGCGAATTTCTAAAAGATTTAATGATCTATTTATATTCTCTTAAATATTGCGAATATGCAAACGTATGTCTGCACATGTATAGTTCATAAATTTCAAATCAAATGCTTAATACTATTTTGTATAGTTATACTGACGTTATTACATAGTCTTCTGCTTTCTTATTCAATTATATTGCATGCATATAATAATATACTTGGGAAGAGTCAAGAATGAGTTATTTATATTATATTTTGTAAAAATACTTTCCTCATAGTATTCAACAAATATGATATATGGATAATTACAGAATGCGCAAGCTGTCTCTGCCACGATAATGATCTTTTTTTTTTTTCAAACACAATTTTCTCTCCAACTTGTTACCAGATAAAAAAATTTAAACAGATTCCGAAAGGTTGATCGATTCTGATTAATTTTATTTAATAAAAACAGCTCCGGCCTCATTTTTCAGTCCCTATACGAGGCCAATGGCGGAAGCAGGCCTTTGCAACTTTGCCCATTGTCAAATCTTGGAATTTTTTATGATCCGACTGATAAGTTCGTCTTTGGTGTTGTAGGGGGTTAACTTGGTTTGTTGTTCAATCACGCCCCAAGCTATTAAAAACATCCATCAGATTTAAATGCAGCAAGTTTTGAGGCCAAAAATCTGGCGAGATGAAGTCGTTAAAATTTGCTTGGAGCCATTTGACCTCAGCCAGCATTGCTGTTGTCTCAAAATAACCTTAAGAGGCCTCAAATTCTCTTTTAACCTTGCAAACGAACGTCTCACCGAGTCCCAGATTTAGATCAATTGTTAAGTTATTGCTCCTGGCGCGGATTCCAAGGAGGGCTACTTGCCTTTTCCAAATATTGTGTAGAACGAATTCGTGATTTAAAAAAATCAACTGGTGCAGGATTGAACAATCTATCTCACAAAAAATAAGCTTCCTAAGTGTCTGCGTTTTCCCAAGAGAGAACGTCAAAATGGGGACATAGATAGCTGATGCACCTTATATATGAATGACGTTATTTCATAATCAAAGAAATATGTGACCATTCAACACAAAAGAGAGCTAGAAAGTCTTTGCTAAAAATTGAGTATGTACTTTTGAGGAAATATCGTCAATTTCTATCAACAAATCATTCGTATTAACCTTGTAGAGGCAGCACAAATTGCACTTAAAGAAGCCAAAATTGATCGTTACGATAAAATATTGAGAGATTGGCCCCATTAATTTTGACTGTATATTTATGGGTGGAATTTTTTTTTCATTCTTTTTAAAAATGTTTCAGAGGAGAGCAGTTAAGCTAACATGATGTTTAATTATATTATTTCCAATCAGCTGTGGCAAGGGAGGAAAAGGAGAGGGAAATAAATAAGGACATTGGCGAGAATTACCCTCATGTTGATCATCAATTCTACTCGGAGTACAACAACGAGTTACAATTATAATTAATCGACAAATCATTTTATGAGAACAAACTAATGTTCAATCTGGTTTTGAATATAATTGAATGCAGTAGAAAAGGAAGTTCACAATTCCGGGGTAAAAAAATAATGAACACAGCTTAAGAAAATCAAATTCGTTCTTCAGATGACTTATTTGAAGAAAAAATAGGGCAGCTAAAAAAAATACACGATTTTCATCACTACCACAAGTATATACTAATGATTTAAAAAATAAAGTAGGACCCTAGACTCTTTCAATCCTCCCTTCGATGTGGTGAGGTCGTCCTTTTCCCTTAGCAAGGAAACATACATACAAAAGGAATTTCGTGCCCCAAATATTAAGAAACATTTATTTAACACATAGTAATTACATTTTATATCTATTAAATATTTAGATTTATAGTGGAGAAAGTAAATTCTTGATCCATTATCGATTCGATTTTTATAATTTTAATGGTAGGTTTATGTTAAAAGTGCATTACATGAACAAAAAAAAAATCCAATATGGAATTAAACTTAGAACTCCCGAGAACAACTTTTTTGTTGCTCTCCGTTATTACTTGATACTGAGATGTTCCCTTTCTCAAGAAATAAATAATAATGATAACAGCTTTAAAAAATATAAACTGTTTTGAATAGCTTTGACAAAAAGGGGGTCAAGGAAAATGTTATTAAAGTTTTTTATTCATTGAATAACACCCACGGCATAATATAAACATAATTTTAATTTTAATCTGTCGGAACCATTTAAAAAATCAACATAACCTCGATTCTATTAAATGTATATGCTTTTATTGTACATCGTATACTAATATTTATTACAAGTTATATTTTATGGAATATAGCCGTATATCTGCTAGTTTCTGAGTCTACAAGACAGAAACTTTTGCTAGGACTTGAACAGACGTACACACATTGTTTTTATTATATAAAACGATATATTGTATGTAGTTTCTATTTATTTCAACTAACGTTGATGTTTTGTTGTTTGTAATAATTATTTCACTTTTTGAATCATTTTCTTTATTAACTAATGTAATTTATATCATTGATGGTGGATTTCAATAAATGTCGATAGTAATAATAAAATTTTATACAGGTATCAATTGCAAACAATTGGTCTTGCTTTCTAAATCATATTTTATACAACAATAGTGCTATAAGAAGATCATCAACATTTCCCTGTATTATTCGCCCCCCTTTTGACTTTAAGGATGCCCTGAGTTAAAAATTATTTATTAATATTTTTGATAGGTTAGAAAAATGAATTTATCCATAATCTATATTTTTAAAGCAAAGCTTTTTTAAGCCTTTACGTCCTGAATTAAATTTTAAAAGAATATATATTCTTTTAAATTTTTGAAAACATGAATATTAGGGTGTGTATAGTTCATAGTCGTATTTTTTATTTATTTATTTATATTTTTCGATATTCGGAAAAAATTTTAATCAATAGAAGTACGACATGTCAGTTGGTACGGCAGAAGTGACTAAAAAGCCCACTGATAAAAATTGTTGTATTAGTCTTAATCTCAACTTATAATGTGGTTCAGTGACATAAATGGATACTTTCATACACGTACATGATTGTTTACTACTGCTTAGCGTACCAAAGATTTTGAATATCCAGTAAAATGAAACGGATGTCAAGGAGAACGGAAATGCACCACAAAAGTTTTTGTTTTGACTTAAAAATGGTGCAACACTAACTTAAAATGTACACAGAACCTTTATCTACAGCCTCGTTCTGTTTCTAAGCTCTACTTCTTCAGTTAGTCCTGATATATCTATTTTTTATTGTCGACAAATTAATCACATATGGGTGTAAAGAGTTAACAACGAGCGTGTGTAGGTTAAGTCCATATTAAAAAAGAAAAGAAAGAGGTATCACATTCATTATGGGTTGCAAATCATATGTATTTTTAAAGCGTGCGAGTATATCTGTTATTAGTAAAGGACATTCCTTGGTTATTAGTAACCTGAACAATAGATCGGTTGTATTTTCAACTTTTTTCGAATTTAGATTACGAGTAGAGCGGAAAAGTTGGCATATGCTATGAAAATTGCGTATACGAAATGGCATTTTCCTACAAGGTTATTTTTAAGTCGCAAATCTCGATCAAATTTTGTAAAACATAAAAACTCTTTAGATAGTGAATACAAATAGTAAGAATACATTTTGGTTATTTTGCATAAAACAGTTCTCATACACATTTTTCTAACAAAGAAAAAGTATGATAAAGTTGTTTTATTCAAAAATTGTTTTATTGAGCAAAAAAAGAAAGAGAAAATGTTAGGAAAATGTGATGATCCACGTATAGCACGCATCATTTTTCACATTTTGAGAAAGTAAAGCTCAAATTTTTCTTTTGTTATTCTCTCTTTTTAATTTAAATTTTAAATTATCTTTTATTTTATTAAAGCAAACTTTGTTTTTCGTCAATACTTGATAACTTCAATAAAAAAGCCGGATACTACAGCTAGTTTCTATTAAGTAAGCCTACATACAAAATGTATGCATAATTGTATAGTATTTTCTTTATTAACATTTAAGGTAGACTATAGTATTTTGCTTATTAGAAATGGCAGGTATTTCGTTGCCAATATTATTCGACTAATCATAATGATGATTAGGTGGTACAATATATGCTATATATTATAACTATTAAAAAAATCTAATTAATTAATAAGTCAATAATATAGTGTTTGGAAAAATATTTTTAAATGTTCACATCTAAAATGATACGCAATAAAATTTGATTTTTAAAATGAAACTATATTGACGAATTCCAAATGTCTTACTTATAAAAATCAGATAAATTATTGATCAAAAAATATTTTAGAGTGATTGCAGTTAAATCAAGGCTTGCAAAATCACTGGCCCATGTGTATTTACTTTTTCCCTCGGGCTAATTAAATTTTTCACTCCCATCCCTAAAGGCAATCTAAAAATATACCCAATAATTTGTCTGGCTGAGGATGAGAGAAGAGAGAGGCAGATTGTACACAAAAAAGGACAGACAATGCATAGAGAAGAGAAAACTATGACTAGTGATGAAAAATAGATGATTTTGTAGCTCCACCGTTTTTGGGAGTGGGCAAATGGAAGAGGAGTAAATTTTCTTTATCTAAGCTCCTTTCATTATCATTTAATTCCTGAGAAGCAAACTTCTGTTTCTATTACATACAACATATCGCTGATATTTACGAAAACGGATTGAATATTGGTGTGTGCCCTTAGAAGACGGAGAGTAACCCTGAGGATTTTTTGGCGAGGTATAAGGGTAACTCCATGTCGGAGTCAAACTAGAACTGAAGATCGATATCAGAGTAATTTTTGGCTGTGTCCTGGGTTATTTCCGTCTCTCCCTTCCCTTCGCCAAAGCTCCTTGTAACTTATACAGGGTGCATGTACAAAATCTGCTGCATTTTAAAGACTACATTACTCCATCAGCTGATGTCTGATCCGTCTGTTTTTGGTGTTAAAATGTTTCCCAGATCATAAGCTTCAGTTATTGTTTGCCACTTGTAGCAATAGCATCATTTTAAGTGCCCAACAAAAGTCATTATGTTCAATGAGAGAGATCTTAGGTGCGCTGCTATTCAGATTATGCTTAGTGATCACATGAAATTAAGGAATGCTGACGTCTCTGGCCTTCTGTAAATGCCAGTTAGAACGGTCAGAAGTCCCAAGAAACAGCTTAAGAAGTCATCGGACCCGATGGACGTTGTTGAAAGGAGGAAGAAGGAGGAAAAGAGCACCAGTGTTGTCTGGGACGTCCCCAGGGTCATGAAGACCAAGTTTCCGGCCACTGTCATGGTCTTTGGGGTCGTGTCGAGTGAGGGGCATGTCATGCCGCCCACATCTTCGAGACAGGCTGTGGATGTGGCAGCAGGACTCGGCTCCGGCCCACAAAGCTAAGCGGACGAAAGAATGGCTGAAAAGCAATGCTTTTGTGTTCGTATCCTTCTCCTCTTCGCCTCCCTCATCACCGGATTTGAGCCCGTTGGACTACTTTGTCTGGTCCTACGTGGAGAACATGACCAACCGCTCTTCCCATAACACCAAGCAGTCTCTCATCACCTGCATCAAGGAGAAATTCTGTGAGATAGAAGCAGCGCAGATCCAAAATGCCTGTTCTCGGTTTCGTAGCCGCATTGAGCGGGTTTTGGCCGCAGACGGCGGATACATTAAATAGATAGCTGCTCTATATCCTAATAAAGATATTCGTTTTTATTTTATCAATAGATATTATAAAATAAGCTTGTAGTTGTTGTTTTTTGAAGCGACAGATTTTGTCAACGCACCCTGTATATTGAAACGTCATGACAGTTCGGCTACTCTTCTCCAAAACATATTCAAATTGTAAGGGTTTATTTACGGGATGTTTCTTTTTTTTTTTTTAATATGCTGAAAGTGTTCCTGATTAGCAAAACTGACTATGACACACGAGATTATTACGGGTTTTTTTTTGTGGTTGGTAACATGAACAGTTGTGTATATTTTCTAAAGCTGTTATTATTATTTTTTCATTATTGAGGATAGAACATCAAATACTGCAAATGACATATTGTACACAAAACAAGAAAAACAGTATCCAGAGAAGTACAGATTATGACTCTTGATGAATTTATGGTGTGTATTTGAGCTCCCACGTTTTTTTTGGGAGTTGGCAAACTGAAGAGTGATTTTTCTATTTTCAACACCTATTTATCACGTAATCATTTTAAATTGAATTAAAATATATGATCGCATATATCAATATATTAAATATCATTTTTTGGCTAAATATCCTAAATGGTCCTTCTGTAATAACGTTTTCCACCAACAGTCCACTTACAAAACATTAAGTCTATTAATTTTATTTTGGTAATTCAAATGTTTAATTTTCATCATGAAAAATTATCTTTTGCTTTTTAGTTTGTAAAGTTATTTTTTGATAAGACAGAGAGCTATTAAAAACAGAAGATATCATAAAGTTAGTCATTCTTTAATTAAAAGTATATTTTTTTAAAGCAACAGTAGAATGTTTTTAGTTATATACATGACTGTAACGATGGAGGGCCACCCCCTGTATATGGAGTTTTTGAGTCAGTAAACACGGGATGTCACTCAGATTTTTGGATTATTTAGGCAATGGATTGATTGGGAAAAAAATGAGTGTCTTTTGCAAAAATAAATATACTTTCTTCAGAACAAAGATCCTTTAGAAAAAGATAGAAATATCACTTTAATCAAGGCCGTCAGTAAACTTTTCAACAAAACCCCAGACTACTTAAAAATAAAGATTTGAAAAATCCAAAGCTGCAAGAATATTAATATAAGGGTTTATTTCTTTATCTTTATTCAAATTTCCGTAGATATATGCAAATGGTCGGCTGCAGATCAACAGTAAAACCTTTATAGATCATCAAGGTAGTTTTCTGTATGTTTTGATGTAAGCAAATGGAATAGTAGATGTTGCTAAAAGTATTAGGGTTTTGGGATACTTTAGGGCATAGTAACCTTATCTTTCTAATTATCAAATTGTATAAAAATTAATTCTCCTTGTAATTTGAATACGTAGCTCTGCTAAGAACTTTAAACAATCCTCTTTATATTTTCTATTAGTAGTTTCATCAAACGGGCTATTCATCAAGAGTGATAATGCCTTTCCTCTTAGATAAACTGCATTAATATTTTCATGGTTGCATATTTAGATCAATTTTGGACGGTTCGACTGACTATAGTATTTGATTTTTAACAAAGAAGCGCAACCTTTCTTTTTTTAACTCTGATGACATCATCAGTTACAATAGCAACCTTTTTAAAATATATTGAATCACAGGAACCTTTTTAGTTTGCTCCTGAAACATATTTTGAAATCAATCAAATTTTTTATTGTTCTAGGATGTATTTTCTTGGCATTATTTGTAAATTATCCAATTTTTAATCAAGGCATAGGGAATTTGATTAATTTAGCCGCTTTTTATTTCGTTGATACTCCAAACTAATCTTTTTAAGATTTTTTTTTAATGTATTTTTCTCCTTGTCTTAAAGTCATATAAGTATTTTTTACATATGAAATACGATATTTACGTATTTCAAAATGTATTAAATAGTATGAATCAGTTAATAAAATTAGTTTAATATTTGGGGTAACATTTAATCCCAGTTTATTAATAGCTTAAAAAAGTATGTCGAAACAATATTTAAGCCATAATCACCTAGTTTCTTAATATTTATTTTTATATTGCAGCTATTGTATTGTGTTTGAACTCGTTAAAGTGTCAAAAGCATGTGTCAAGGATGATGACTTTCACGGTTTGCATCAAGGTAACATTATTTTTAATTATACATTTTAAAATTTAATCAAATTATGGTCCATATTTCTTAAAATATAATGAGTGACCGATTTTTTTTTATAAAAATTCAAGGAATAGTTTCTCATTGAGTACTTGCATTCTCGATTTTACATATGACTTCATTCCAAGCTCTTTGATTATCCTTCTGTATTGTTGACCAGGCCAAAGCCATCTCAATAAAATGTATCCTCTGGTAAATTGTTGGGTCAGTGTTTATCCTGTCCTTGAGCTTCCTGGTAAAGGCTTCTTCTTTTTTCTTTTTTTTTTTTTTACAAAAATATATGTCAAACATCATGAATAAATAAATTAAGAGGGAATGCGAAAATCAAAATCATAATTAAACATTCTAGATTAAAATTGTCCCCTTCAATTATAACCCACCATCACATTTTTTTTCCTTTGAAACATAAAGCACAAAAAAATTAATAAAAATAGGCAATAATTGAGAGAGTTAAAAAACAAAACATGTATTGATTAAAATTACTTTATAATATCAAAAATACACATAAAACCGAGTAACATACACATACAACCACAATTTAAAAAAAAACAGATCTAAAGAACGTTCATAATAATAATATCAAAAGACCCAAAAGACGTTGTTCATCTCATTCTTTACTTTTCCGGCATCTTTCTATTGTAGTCTTTAGTGTATTATAATATCTAACCGACCACGAAGGAAATATCGAACCAAATCCAAGGCGAAGCTCTCATACAAGGAATTTCCCCCAGGAATACGCATGAAAAAAGCGGCATATCTTGCTACAAATGCAATAATTACCTTCCTAATTTCCCCAAATCGTAGTTGATTGCCTGAAGTAAGGCTGTATCCCTCTTGCGCTTCCTGGAGCTATTTACTCTCTTTTTACGGCATAAACAATGACCAAGGACATCCGAAAATAACTGCAATCTCCCTCGGGTCATTTTGAGATGAAAGTATAGTGTCAATGATTTTTTAAATTTTGTTCTTGTAAATTAATTGTTCAAGCTATCTAAACGAAACTTGGTAAGAAGAAAGAAAATAACACAACTTTATTTCTTTAGTAATCCAAACTGAAAGAAGGGTGGCCCAGATGTCGTAAGTTAGTATTAAAGCCATTGCACCCTATATTAAAAGCATCTGCAAAGTTTAAAAGCCATAAGTTATCTGTTATACAGAGCATTAACATCAAATCGGTGATTTTGTGTGCCAGCGATTTTGTTATGATGCAGCTATTAGGCCTATTTTTTAGCCTTCAAAAACGTTGTTGTATCAACAAACTTTAATGAAGTTTTAGACATTATGGCGGCAGCTACTCCAGATATAAATATGATTAATTTTACAGAGGAAGAACGGCGTTGCTTCGTGATGGAGATTTTTGTCCATAACCACACGGAGATTTCAAATCGGGAAGTCTCAAATGTAACAGGTGTCCTAATCCAGTCCGGATGGCAAAAGATTTGTTAGGCATATCTGGAGAATGATGGTATCAGATCTGTCATGACACTAAAAAAAGATCCACCTGGAAAGTTAGAGCAAGCGAATTCATTCAAAAGTTCAAACCATGTTAGACGATGACCCATTCATAAGCTTCAGCTTTATGTCTGAGATCTTGGGGAACAGCAAAGTGACTGTGAGAACCTGCGAGTTGGATTACCTGAAATGCAAGATCTACAGAATGCAAGCTGCTCAGTTTCTCAGTGATAAAGTCAAGGATTGGAGACTGCCAAAGGCTACGATACTTCTCAACAGATTGAATCTGCCTGTTGTGGACTAGAACTCGACATAATTTCTTCTCATAAAAGAGGAATGCTCTGGTTCTTCTCATATGAGAAGAATTTCTGTCGAGTTCCAGTCCACAACAGGCAGATTTAAGCAAATTTTTTTTTATATAAAGTACTCCTCTTTTTTTCTTTTTTAATATGAGTTTAACTAAATGCCAACCCTATTTTATTCATTATTACATAACGTTTTTGTACAGTTCTACACGGTGACGAAAAAGTCTTAGGACAACTTCAACTACCAAGAAAGTACACAAATATTTATTTGCCGAAACATATTTTTACATCATTGCAATCAGCGTAAAATTTCCATCAAAAAGAGAGCAAGTTCATCCCCTATAGCCGCCATTTGTAGCAACTATAGACGCTTTAAAACTGCTTTACAGGCTGTACGAATGGTCTTCTACGACAGGTTATCCCACGCAGACATTATGGCGGCCTTCATGTCATTGAAACTGCAGTAGAAAGTCATACCAGCCTCTTTCTCCAGAATAGACTATTGGAGAAGTCCTTTACGTTGATATCTGGGGAAAAAGGGAGCCACATATAGTGCCTTCCAAAGTGATCGAAAGTGGTTTGGCACCACTTTTGCACAAACTTTCCATTATATGAAGGTATTCCGTCCTGCTGGAAGCAGTAGGACTCGTCTTTGGGGCTTGGACAGTACTTGGGACTGTAATAATTCCAAATAGACTCGTTGATTGACTTTAACACCCTTGGGAATAAAGATCAATAGCGTCTTTATCTCACGGGAAGTGACACTTACCTAGACCCTCACTGGGGCCCGCTTTCGTAGACAATGTAGGTAATGGTCCTACAGCTCTTTCCTTCCAAATTAAGTGAAATGATGACACACTTCGGCTTCATGATAGCATTGTTATGGGATCAAGGGCACTTTTTAGAAAAAAATTTATTGACAAGAAACAAAAATGGAGGTTTTGTAAGTCATATACAGCAAACAAAATTAAAAAAATATTCACTCGTCTAGGAGAAATATTAAGTTGAAGTTGCTGTCCTAAGACTTATAAGTCACGCTCTATAAAAATACTTTTTTTACAATGACGTGCATTCTTGTTTACATTTTTACTTCTTAGATCAAGTATGTACACTAAAAAATGCTTTCAGCATAGATAGATACAAAAATACTATCCTAAGTAGTATTAAAATAATTTATGTGTGTGATTTACGTTCCGCTAAGAAAAACAAAGATAAAAACGCATTTATTTCAAAAACAGAGACAGATACAAACTTTATACATAAAAGTTGTTCAAAATCATGAGTTACGTACGTTAAGGCATGTTTAAATGTGATCAGTCCCGATTCCTGGGCTCTAGGAATCGGGCCAGTTTGATTTTTCACAAATAAGTTGATTTTTTTCAAAAAAACAAGACAAGATCGATTCCCCGTTCCTCAAAGTTTTTTTTTAAGGTATGGGTTTTCGATTCGAAAATGCACCAAAATAATTAATAGTCCAAAAAAACGAATTATTGTACCAACTGAACGTATAATTAAATACAAATTTAAAAAGATAATTAGGAAGAAGACGACATAGTTAATTTTGGTATGTATCTTCAATCTTCATTGCGGTTGAAGAAGGAACAAGGCAAGTTAGGAATGATAAAGAAATAAAGAAATGACAGGGTCTAACATTTGAATTAATGGCTTCATATTTACAAAAATCAGTATTTTTACATGTTCAAATATATGTTGCATTTTCAAGAGTGTCAAAAGGGGGTGAATATTTGATTATATTTACATGAAACGGAGAGAAACAATAAAAAATGTTGTATACAAGGAGGTTATATAATATAAATTTACCTATTATTGTAGTTTATAGTGAATCATTTTAGTTTATATTTTCAACATAAATAAGCTACATATAAATTTAAAAAATTTAATTTTTCATTGGCAATCTTTGAGATAGCGTGTTTGTGCTAGTATTTTATTGATATAATTTGCTTTATTAAGTCTATTTATTACTTTTCCAGGGGAAATCCGTTGTGCACTATGTACGGATAACTCTCGTCATAAATCCTTAGGAGATCGATGTCGGGGACATGGTGTACCAAGTAAATTAACTCGATGGAGATCCACTATTCATTCCCGCTGCCATGGGAAATGGAAAAGGAAGCATGAGACACGGGACTGTCGAAAATTATGTCCTCATGGAGCGGATTTCATTTTTGTATAGAGTTGATGTTTTAAAAATTATTTCTAATCCTTTTACATATTTAGAATTGCTATTAAATATAATTATTATTCAATGAAATCCAATTAACATTGTTTGAATCAAAATTAACACTTTATTGTAAAATATAACTAAAAGATTTTATTTGAAATAAATATAAATGATTTATCTACTGAATTTATAAAGAATTACTTACAAAAAGAATAAAACAAATTACTTGTTAATTACTTTGCTTTCATCTTGTTAAAAAAGGGTTTTTGTTTAATATTATGTAGTTGTTGTTTTTTCACTTAGTCATTTGTTGATTATGCAACTTTTTACTCACATGAATTTAAAATATTTAAAGTACATATCATTTGAAAAGCATACTAAAACATCAGTCCTGATTTTAGGTGGCATTTTCCTCAGGCCCCCATTTTTACTGAGGGAATCACACAAGATATATATATATATAAATATTGTAAAAATACAAGGTGTTACAGATAAATTACGAAAATCTTTCAAGGCTTATAACGAACAAGCTAGATGGGGTAAACCATATTTTTATTTATTTGAAAGCTTCATTTAATGACATTCAATTATTTATAATGAGATACACCTTTCTTGATAGCTTCGTCCACACGGGATATTTGGCAGGCACGACCAGCCTTGTGCAGATCCAGCTTTTCCATTGTACGTGTAATTGACTTCTCCAGGGGCATCACAGTACTTGGCACTGACCTCATGTTCGACCCTCCTACAGATATAGAAGTTGCATGGGTTTAGGTCCGGGCTGTTTGGAGAACAAAAATACAGGCTCCAAAATTATGGATATTTTGTGGCAAAGACATCATACACGTTTTTGGGCGTGTGGGCTGTCTTGTTTAAAAGGTGTAATTTCTTCTTTGGGCTACTCCATCCATTAAGGGAATGTAAATTAAAAGTACAATGGTAAAGCTAGATCTGCACGAGGTCGCCCATGTTGTCAAAGCTTCCGGCGCCATGTGGCCGACATTATCAAAAACGGCAGATCTCATTATAATTAATTGAATTTCATTAAACGTACCTTTCATATAATAAAAAATTATGGTTCTACCGGATCCAGTTCTTTCATTTTATGCCTCTAAAGATTTTGCCAAGTTATCTGGAACACCTTGTATATACAAAAAATTTTAAATAACCCAAGTTAAGATTGCTGTAATTTCTTCTAATGGTGGCCATATCGAATAAGGTGTAGCTTCTTTGATTTTCAAATAATTTTTGTAAATATATTTTTTTTAAATCAGTTTATAAAATT
The DNA here is from genome assembly GCF_016086655.4 of Lepeophtheirus salmonis. Lineage (NCBI taxonomy): Eukaryota > Metazoa > Arthropoda > Copepoda > Siphonostomatoida > Caligidae > Lepeophtheirus > Lepeophtheirus salmonis. The sequence continues at coordinate 30,902,566 of NC_052143.2, read as the reverse complement.
TTGAGTTTTTGAACCACAAAGTTTTGTTTTTGCTGACCTTTATTTTCTGCATTTTATTATCTTATGACATGACAACTTTTTCAAAATAACCATGATCGAAATTTAAAATAAATGCTGGGGGGGAACTACCCTAATGTAAGTGATTGAGAATTTATAATATATAATAATTAATTTCTGCACTTTTACAATGTTGAATGCAACAAGAATATCAAATATTATATTATTTATTCTCTGATGAGAATGATTATGCAATGAAAGTTATTTAATATATTCATTATTAATCATTCTTTTGTCAATGAACCTTTATTGTAAAAACTGACGTCAATATCAAATATACCTATCATAAAATGTAGTATTTTTAAGAATTTAAGAAACAGATTTGTAGTCCAAAATGATATATAGGTATAGTAGTATTTCTTATTTGGTATAAAAGAACTCTAAAAGTATATTTAATAATAGTATATTAGACACTTGGTATCAAATAATGAGATTTGATTCGTAAAAATGAAGAATGAAATCAAAATATATCCGTGTAATACGAGGTATGAAAGAGTATATTTATTTAATTACAACATCTTTAGGATTAAAATACTCGTAACGTGAGATAAATAAGGGCAACTTTGCATAAATATATTTAAAGATATATAATTCTTATTTGCATTACGTATTACTAAAAATCTGGTATGTCGATTATACCAAATAATTTTTAAGCAACAACATGAAAAAATATTTTTTTTATATTTTGACAGATTTTTCAATCAAGACTTAAAGGACCTTTTTCGGATAATTGAAGATCGTTTTACCGTTTAGAAGAATAAAATATAAATTAAAAAGCTTATTCCAATTCCAAACTTTTGGCCTTTTCGGACAGTTTAGAGCAGTAGTTCTCAACCTGTGGGCTGCAAAACCGAATGGGTCGCAATACCAACGCCATGGGGTCCTTAATTGATTTTGAGACAAATGCGAATCTGTATATATAAATAATACAGTTTGTGTGTGTCCTTTATGGGTGCTCACGCCGTTGGATATAGGTGGGTGAAACTTTGAAGGGGCGCCTTTTTTTAACCTGGTTAGGCTAATAAAGCGTGTCGATTTTTGAAGGGGGGTCATAAAAGAAGGGTTTGTTCTATACCCAAAACACAAAAATTGTTTTTTGGAGCTCAAGAAAACTAGATAATGTGTTGAATGAATATTTTCAAAAAATGACTGGCGGCCCAAAAAGTAAAAAACAACTATACGAATAACTTCGTTTTCTAAATTTATCCAAAATCAAAAAGTTAATGGGCAAAAAAATAGAAATCGGTGAAAATTGCAATTTCTATTTTTTTCCAGGCGCAAAAAAATGAAATTTAAGTGAAATATTAGATTCGTAAGCGTAACGGTTGCTAGTATTATATAAAACACTGTGATATATAAATTCCTACTATGATATTAAATGTAAGTATTCCCTAAGGCACTCAACAACGTATCCAAGTCTGTATTGAACATGTTTAGTTTATGTTTGCTCCTCCCATCAATCTCCTAGTTTGACAATAGGAACCGTCTCTACTTGAGCCAACCCAGAGCCGAGCTATGTAAAGAACTGCGTTGCAAAATTCTGCACCAGGCTAGAACTAGTCATTATGGTAGTCTTAAGGACAGGTCCCAAGGACTGACAGGACAGATTCTAAAACTGGACTGTACCGAAAATATAAGGAATGACACAATTCTATTTAGATTTTCTGTCTTCAAGAATAAAATAATAATGATAAGAGCTTTAGAAAATTAAAAAAAAAAAAAACTTGTACAGATTACCAAATAGAAAAGCCACACCCATATTTCATACACTTCTAGTAATGGAGGTAAAAAGTAAAAGAAGAACTACTGAGCTCAACTAGGAATCAATTTTCTTCCATTAAAATAATTGGCATCAAACAAATTTCTTTATTATTTAACTAAGTTATTTATTATTAATATGTCAAGTGAACAAAGTTTTAATTTTTTCGAAAAGTTTCAAAGTTATTGATAAACTGCTTTTTAAAATATAAATATTTTTTTTATATTAAATAAAGTTTTTGTACTTTGTCAACTTACTTTCTTAAGGTGATACATATTAGATGTAATAAAAAGACATCCACTATCTCTCTAATAGATGCCTTTACTAATGTGTATCTCACGGTGTATATGTGCAATCGGATTACTTTATATGGCGTTGTGATTGTTTAAGTCAGCATTATTTGACTGCTCGTCAAATATGGTCAACTGCAAAGAGAGAATACGCCATATTTACAGTTTGTCTTTGAACAAGGTGAAAACAAAAGCCAGTTGGCTGAAAATGGGAATATTGTTTATGGTATGGATACTGTAAAAACCAATTACGCAAAAAATGGTGGTTTCGTTATTTCCACTCCCATAATTTTCATGGAAAGGATGACACACACTCTAGATGGCCAATTTGTCAAAAATATGGATAAAATAACGGAAATTGTCGAGTCCGACCGTCATTTAAGGACTGTTATGATTGCAAAGGAGATAAATAAATGATCTATTTTTAAAAGAGCTTATACTTTACACGGAAACAATTTTTTTTTTAAATTATGCTCAAAGATTGGATGTTAATTCCAGATATGGATTTGAAATCGAGTTTTGGATGTGGGTTGAAAAATGCAAGGGTTGTTATTTCCTTCATCGGTCCTTCACCTCTCAGAGAGGTGAAGGACTGGTGAAAAAAACAGGAATATTAAACATTATATTATTTACTAGCGGTAGTAACAGGCATTGCTCGGAGTAATTAGGTCTCGGCTAAGTGACAAATTTTGCAAATTTTTAAAGAATGCTTGGGAGAAGAGTAGCTTAGCTGCCATTACCTTTTATTCGATTAGCCAAAAACAGCTATGAGAGAAACCCCATGTCGATCCACAATTCTACTCTGAGTGAATAAGGTCTTACTCTTGAAACTTTGAAACCAATCCTGAGTGTTACTCTTCGGGTTTTTTTTCGTAAATTGCTGGTGAACAGCCTTGTTTACGAATATGCATATATAGATATACTCGTAACATTGAATTTATATTGGATTTATGTCAAAATAATTCTACAAAAGAATTGTTCTCCTCACATACAATTGTTAATAATATGGAACTGAGCTCTGTTTGCTCTTGAATTTGACTTATATATGTATATATGTTTGAAGATAATACATTTGACTGGCTGAAAGAAAAAGATAATGTTCGTAATTTCCATACAAAGTTTCACAGTGAAAATACAAGATAAATAAATTATATTAGAAGGTGGAACTTATCAACCTCTATTATTCATATTTTATCATTTTTCTTTTAAATGGTTGAGCCATTAAGATACATTAAAAATGTTTGTAGTTTATGGTATTCTATGCATTTTGTAGCTTTTATAATGGACCTTGATTCGCTATTTTTTGCACATTCATAAGAATCTTTTTTAATTTAATAATAAATCATCAGAGATTAAATAATATTGAAATGATAATAAAACAAAAAAAAATATCATCACAAAATAAACCTAGTGCCTAATTTCTTGAAATTGTTGTTATCCATTAATGAAAAATTATGTGTCTTATTCAATTATAGGTGACGGAGTGGATGTTCTAGCCCGAGGACACCGCCAAGGAGACCCATATCAGTAAGTTTATTGAAAAGGTCCAGGCAATCATCATTGAAGAAACTTCACAGCGGCCTATTGGGCAGATTGTTAGAGATTTAAGCGTCTCACATGCAACTGTGAATGAGGACTAACAACCGCAAGACAGGCCACATCTTGACTGATAAGACAAAGAACCTCAGGCTAATTAAATATGGCGTGTTGATTAGCAGACAGACATGACAGAGGACTACATCCACAGCGGGTGCTTGTCTTTGCGCCTTCGCCTAGAAACCATCATTACCACTAAAGGTGGCTACATTAATGATTAAGAGAGCTCAAACACACATTTATTTTATGATGTTAATTTTATAGAAAAAACCACTCCCGCTTTCTTTGACATATTTATACACCTCTGGGTATAATTGTAAGTCCTTTTTGAACTCATACTATAATTTAGGATCGAAACAGAGTAATTCCTGCCTATGTCCGTGTTTGGCACGGAGTACCTCTCATAGCTGCTTGCCGGTAATCTTATCAAACGTCATGACAGCTAACATGCTCTCCTGCGTATTATTCAAATTCTTAGGATTACCATATTTATAATCCCTTTCTTAATTTTTCACACACTCAAAATACGTACAAGCATTTACAACTATAGTTTTAAAAATATGTCAATAGAAGATTGCTGTCTTTTTGTAGCTGCAATCTGAAAAATGTTGTTGTTTTTTTATTTGTCCAAAGGTGTTATCATTATAATTTTATTCTGAAAGAGAGAACAATAATTATAAAGTAATCACTATTGCGAGAAAGAGGAAGAGTAACACAGAGGATTTGTAGGAATTTACCGAATACATCCTTGGGTAGAATAGAGGATAGAAATGGGAATAATTCCTCCATATATCATTGCTAAAACAGAGTAGGATCTGTGTTTATTTCCTTCATTTCATAGCTACTCGGAGGCAATATAATGAAACCTCATGAGAACTAAGCTGATCTACTACCAAATATCCTTCAAATTGTCAGAGGAACCACGTTAATTTTGGGTCTATTTTTTAACTTACTGCACGTCGTTACAACCTTTATTATATCATGCAACCTATCTCCCAAAAAGAAACACAAAAAGGCCAAATATCATCCCGTAGTAAGCCAAATAAGTCCATCACGCCAACTCATATTACTGTCATAAAATAAAAGTAACATTTGCATGTTACTTGCATTTTAGAGTAACTTATTACTTCTTTTAGTTATCAAATAGAATAAATCATAAAATAGCGATAACGTATCAAGCGAGACGATGGAATCGACAGCTGACAATAAATACATATTATTTTTTGTGTTAGCGAGATAACGCCGTGACCAGCGGATCATATTTGTTAGATCTTTATTTAATTATAAAGATTTTATACTTAATATGACGTCATTTATTTATTCTTTTACTTTTATCATTATTCATCAAATTTAATGCTATGCATTAAAGAAACCCCTTTTCTGACTCTTAAAAAACATCTGCTATACACAAATATAGTCAACATTGAATAGAAATATACCTAGAACACATTTATGTTTAATATGCCCATAGTATTATGCATTTAAATAATCCTTGAAGAAATTATGAAAAAAAGAAGGATTTATTCATTTTAATATAATTTAAATTTAAGGAAATGAGATACAATCATTCTTATAACAAAAAAAAACAATTTAAAATGATATTTTTGAAAGGAGTTTTGTAAATGACAGACCACTTACATCTTGATTATACAAAGTGAGGCCTCCTTTCAAAAGGATGATGGGGCTGAATGCTTGCTGTAGCATTAAAAAATTTAATGATTTTTCAAAATGTTAAATCGTCTAGTGATATTTTTTCTTACTTTTTTCTATTGCCTTTTATTATTCCCTTCACCTCATGGCTACTTAGGAAAAAACTTTGCTGATTTCAAACAATTTCAAGTGTTTTATAGGTTTAGTTATAAGCCGGGTTGCAGAGTACGAGTCATGAGTCGGAAAATTTCTACCGACTATAACTCGGCCTACAAAAATTATTATAATTATTGTATATAAAATTTATTTCTGATTTAAGGCTTACATTGAGTGATCGTAAACTGTTTTACAAAATGGTTATACATACTATTAAGACATGGTTTCAGATTCGACCCCGGTTTTGCTGCCAAAGTGTGAAAAAATATTTAGGGTAGAGAATAAAGATTGATAATTGGTTAATAAGCCTTTTATATTGTAAAAATGTATGTAGATTATGATTTGTTCAGTTTCAATCCTGTATGTTGAGTCGTTTAGCCAATATATTTGAATTTATGACCAATTTACCCCAAAAATGATAGTTTTTACGTGATAAAAATTTTGAAATCCTAATTTTGTCGTGCTATAGAATCTACAATGTACATTCAAATAATCATTATTATGATGTTAATGTTAGATAATAGCCAGGACTTTTAATATTACTGTTTGTTTAGTTGTTTCTTCCATAACTTTCGTGCAATGGCTGTTTAAAAATATGTATCAAGTGACAAACAGAATCGTAAATTGACCATTTTTTTGATAAATTCCTGGATTTAGGTAGCCATATCTACTTATAAAGAAAGAACTACGGGATAGATTTACATATCATTTTATTTGAAATTTAATAAGCTTTAAATTGATACCTAATTTATACTATTTCTTGTTCTGGAACATGAAAAAAAATATATACATATTACGCCTACTCCCTTTACATGTAAAAAAAAATACCGTCTATCATTAAAATGGATGGTAATTAAAAACGTTTGGAGCTATATTGCTCAAAATCTGTACCTGAAATAGTATATTTTAGGCTGATGCGTTTGATTTTCTCTTATCAGCTGTAATATTCAGGATTTATTTTTTTTCGATTAACGCATTTAAAATTGTTGTAAAATTTCGCATTACGAGAGCCCGCAACAAAATCGGGATGAGCGATATTCTTGAAAAGTTAATGGATTATGCCCAGGATGTACTTCTGTATGAAAAAAATGCCCAATTTGGGTCAAACTACTTAATACTTCTGAAAGCAACAGAAACTCAATTTTTGAGGTAAATATCCATATTGCGGAACGTGTGATATTGCTCAATCATATGACCAGCAGCTACTTGATATTGACTAAATTTAGGACAAATGTACCACAAAACAAGTACAGGTTCTAAAAACTACTGATATTTGACTAATTGATTCACTTGTAGAACTTGAAAATTCTGAAGATATATTTTTATTTCCCTCAGATTAGACATACCTTTACAAAAATGAGTATAGCTATATAACCATTTTATATTTTGTATTTCCGACTTTAAATTTGAAGTTTGAATAAAATTTGGGTTTATAAAACATGTATTACTTATAAAAATTCGACACTTGATATTTCCCGATTTTGGGAGGGAAAACGCGGGATGGAATCTCAAACCATGTCTTAAGTACTATTAATTTATGAAAGTTGAAAATTAACTCATTTATAAGTTTACGTCATAAATTTCAAACGTGCACCATAGTCTATACAATCACAATTCCCGAATATATCTATAGGCTAAATGATTATTTTGTGTAGAACATATCTACTAGCTGTGCTAGTTCATTACTTAGTCTTGTGCATTGTCAATGGCATCAGCGTAAAGAGTAACGTTGCAGTGAAAGGTTATTCCTCGGTTACTTACAAGTACATAAATTATACTCAGAAACTTATGAATGTATTAGCATTAGATATATTTTGATCCATTTAATTTGTTGTTCATCTTATTAAATATATTATATTCCAAATATTGTTTTACACTTTACATAATTATTTACTAAATACATATAACTAATAACTACCTAAGCTTTAAATTAGATCTATATTTATAGTCCCTAGACTCAAATTAACTCAATAGTACTTATATTGACTATAAAATGTATTATTAAAAAAATTGTGTGTGGGAGTCGGAGTCGGTGACATTCAAAATTCCGGATTCAGAGTCAGGCATTTTATTTGCCGACCCCACAGCCCTGGTTATAAGTAATTTAGTAGGTTCGAAGCAAACTAAAAATTAGGGTTTTTACTCACAATATCCTACCTTATTCAATTTTCTTAGTACCGAACATATTATATTTTAACTAATTTATATAATTCATTCTATTAATAGCAAAGGGAAACCGGCCTTTCTCAGGTGAGCCTTAGGGTATTCTTAGAGGTCTCATAATATAGGGCCTGTATATTATATGAAATTTAAAAAAATAAATTGTGTTATAAACTTCAAATAACATACCAACATATATGCATAAAAAAATTTGTCTAGATGGGAAGTCCATCTTTTATTTTTGTCAAATCGAAATTCGCAACGAAAAATGCAAAAAACTGTTTCTCACTAATTTTCCAAAAAAGTAGTTTAAATAATTTATTGGTATTGTAAAGAAACTTAACCTAACAAACAACAAACCTACCTACTATCCCAATCCTACCAAAAAAAAAATCATTCTTGCAAAAGCCAAAAAGTTATGGAGAATAATGTCGTCTAAAAGATGACCTTCGATAATTGGTTAATTTTGCAAATATTGCAAAAATTATATAATAAAATGTTCAAGAAATTGAAAATAGTATGTTATTGTAATATTATACATTGTTTGGTGTCATTTTTTCTTACAAATTGAAAATAAAAATGTAAAGTTATTCAAAAAATGACAGATCTATTTGAGTTAAAGATAATTTTCTATGTATCAAATATATATGTAAACAATTTTTCAGAAAAATAATACGAACATTATATTATCTACAAATCCAAAAATTTCAATGGACATCCATTTCTTTTTTGCACCTGAAAAAAAAACGCAAATGAAATTTTCACCGATTTCTTATTATGCCCATACCTTTTTTGATTATGAATAAATTTAGAAAATATTTTTATTCGTATAATTATTTTTTTGAGACGCGAGTCACTTTTTGATTTAGAACTCAACCATATATCTAGTGTCATTGGGTTCCCAAAAATATGTGTGTAGGGTATAGAATAACCCCCCGTCTAATCCTGTTTAGATTCAGAAAAGGAACTCATGCAAATTTTTACCCTCCTAAGTCCAACGGTGTGGCACCCATAAAGGACACACATACAGACTGAATTATATATATAGTACATAAATTTAAAAAAAGGAAAAAAACCTAAATGACGTCACAAATGATCGATTTTACCTTCTTTAAGAACCGAAAAGGTGGTAACGGACTGCACCGACCTTGGTCCTCTGTCTTAAATCTTGACAGACACAACAATTAGTACTAACGCTAGTATTAAATAAAAGACTGACAAATTTACTTCTGTTACGTGACCCTTGTTACAGTTTTACAAAACAAACTCAATTGGTAAACTAAGATACTTTACTGTAATATTAGCGAAAAAAAGGATGTCACTAAAAATTGCCACTTTAAAATAAATGTAGGACGGGACGTGAGATAGGACAAACATAAGTCTAATATTAAGAGCCAGTTAATATTAGAACTCCAGTCTATTGTCATCTTTAGTGATGTAAATCCTGTTAGTTTTTTAGCCGGCCCTTTAATTTGGAATTGGTAATCTGAAGAAGGTATTTTCTTTTCCTTACCAGTAGTCATTATTATTCAATTCCTAAATAGATTCAATTAACTTCAAAACCTTATTGAACATTCATGTGTTTCCATAAAAACGGGCCATAACCCTGATCATTTGTACCAGAATTAAAATAGTTAGTCCTTGTTGGACTCAAAGTAGAATTGGGGATCGACATCAGAGCAATTCTAAAAAATATTGTTGTTTATTTCCTTTCTCTCCTCCTCCCTTGTTAGAGCTTATCTCCTCCAAAACATTCCACAATTAGTCAGGATTACAACTGTTTATTTTAGGTTTCTTTTTTTATATCCCCATTATACACACGACTTTCATCACAAGTCATCTTAGTGCAGACTCTTCATTCCTGCCTGTACAACATTACAGAAAAATTCCAAAATAACATATTTTTGAAACAGAAACCGTAGGACGTCAATAAATATCTCTCTTCGAAGTGAGTATGAAATGTCTGCGACTGACGTTACAAGGAATTAATTTACCGGACAGAACAAATATTAAATGGTTTAACTTTCTCTTTGAATCTACCTCCTCAAATAATGTCACCCATTATATTTAAATTAATGGTTCCTAGGAATCCATCACATATTTTTATGTTCTGAAATGTATGTGATCAATTCATAAAATTTTGTAGTTATTATTTTCTCTTATATCAAAATTTATAGAAGTTGAAATGTTGTCTTAATTAAAGTTTAATTAAAAGATCATCACAAAGCCGTATCGTGATTTATTATTTAGTTCATGGTTTCAAAAAACCCCAACAAGAGGTAATAGGAGATTTAGACATTAAAGTATAAAACGCGTTATAACATGTTTATTTAAATTGTTGTTAAATATAATTGAGTTGACTTCTAGTAGTTAAATCATGAAATTTGTACTCAACAAAAATGAATCTTAGTTGTTATTTTTTTTTTTTATTAAGATTGTTAAAAAAAATAAGATATTTTTGAAATATTGAACCCAATTTTAAGTGATTTGAAGCGAGTTATTAAAATTCAAAAAATCAAATTTTTAAGTTTAATATTCTCAAACTTCACATTTTTGGAAGCCAGACTTTATCTAGTGCGTTTATATTATTTTAGCGAAGTAGTTGAACGCTAAACTGGAACGAATGCTTTAAAGTGGTATTATATATTTTATTTGCAAGAGTTTTGGCCATGACCAAATGCATCTAAATCCTAAACAATAAAATTCGCTTATGTTAAAATCTTTCCTATTAATCAACCTTACAATTAGAAGCATGATTACTAACTCCTGACACCCTATTTGAATCAAATGAATCAAAAATAATAATTGTTGACGTGATAAAATTATTTCATTTCGGATTTGTTTGAATAGTTCCTTACTTGTTCCAAACTATGACAATTCCTTAATTAAAAATTATTATCTGCTGAATATTTTTGTATCACTGAATATTTTACAATAGAGTATACCCCAACCTACCAAATTCAGCCTTACATGTAGGTAGATTGTAATTCCAATGTATTTTTTTATACTTTATGTATAGAACGCTGAACGGAACACGAAAAAAAAAGAATGGAACGCTTACAAACCTGGTTATATGGTTAAGCCCTTGTTGGACTCAGTGTAGAATTGATGATCGAGTAATTCCTGCATATTTCCATACTAGATAAGTAGTGTGATTTGTGTTTTTTTTCTTTATACCCCTCTTATAGCTGCATTCAGCTAACCTAATAAAACGCCAAGCTTCTCCAAAACATTCTTCAAATTATCAAGATTAATTTACTGTTTATTTTATTTTACAAACAGGCAGTTCATATTTTCTACAACTCTAGGTATACTTTCCCCCATTCATAGCAATTTAAATTTCATCAAACAGAAATGAAATAGAGGCCCAAAATTGACTTGTAGTTCGACAATTGCTTAATTTATATGACCTTGTAATAGTCAGAGTATTCAGAGCTTCATAAGATACCATTGGACTTTAACCAATCAATGATCTAAACACAAATAAGGAACAAAAATTGGCATATCAACAGCTTTTGTCTATTCCATTAATAATTATTTTAAGTTAATTCATCGGAAGTATATATGTATAAAATATCACAAAACCTCTTATTTGTTTTAAAAAATTTACGAGTTTACAATGTCACTAGTTTTCTTATCCATTCACAGTCTCGATCGTTGAAAGGCAAAGGAAAACTTTTAAAAAAAACATTTGTTAATTAGCCTTTTGTATTTTTTTTTTTTTTTTTCCAACTGTTAATTATTTCTTAGTAGTATTGGATCGCCCTAAACAAACTAAAAAGACTGCAGTCCTAGGAACATTCCTTATTTGTCTTTCGTAGAAAATATAACAGCTGAAATGACGTAATCACTACTAATTACCTCATTTTATTTACTTAACTTACATCATAGTTCATAACCTTCTTCAAAGAGACAAGATACCTATGGGAGACGTGTGACTAGAACAAGTTATTATACCTTTTTAGCTATCATCCATTATTTTCTTTGTTCTTATATTCTTCAATCCTAGCTAGAAATGAAGAAAATAAAAAGACAGCTAGGACCTTTAAACTGAAAAACCGATATATCTCTCCTTAGTACCGTTGAATGTTAAAAAAGAATGGACCAGTCCTAGGACTGAGTCAACACTATTATTGAGAGAATCAAATTTTCTAAAGCATATTTAGTTTCATATTGCTTGCAATAGGCTGTAATATAGATCAATAATAGTTCTGCAACTAATAATAGGAAGGATTTTGAAACTTATACTCACTTGACAACAATCATTATAGTGATCAAGCATTTACATTTCTTAAATAAAGTCGAAGGAATCAATCAGATAAAAAAATAACGACGAACTCACAAATAGGGAATTTAAATTTTGAAGAATATTGTTCTAATTTTGTTATTATTCGTCCAGTCAATGCTAAAAACAAACTTAGTATAATTTGTTAAATTTTAACTATTGTCTTCCAAAAAAAAAATTATAACTAGCTAGTATGGCAAAAATTTAGTACCTAACTATCTTTAATTAATGTATTTGTGTGAAGATTTTATATGTCTTTACGAGAGTAATATTGCTATATTATTAAACAGTTTAGTTATTTAGTAGAGGATTTCTGACTCACTAAGTTTGGGCAATGTAACAACATTCAGATATTCCTATAGAAGTAACTTATATTCTTTTAACAGAAAATGACTTAACACTATATGTAATAGCAAAACATATGAGGGGTTGCAGACCAAATATCGAGATAAGAGAAACACGTTATCTGTAAGAGTCTGGAACAGTGGTTCTTAATCTGGATTCGATCGAAAACTATCGTTCTGGTGAATCATTCACTGAGGTGCGATTGAGGTCAAAACACAAATGATTTTTATGACACTCTCCACTTGATCAATTAAGAAGGGTTTATATGAAAATGGTGGGGTTCAGTGCCTTCAATAAGATTAAGAACCATTGGTCTAGAATCATCTTCCACTTGTTTTCCAATGACAAAAGAGATTCAGAAGAAAAAAAAGAAACCAGGGGTGAAAATATAATTATCCATATAGATCAATATCACGAACTCCAGCTTATAAAAGGAATTTATTTATTTTTAACAAGGAGACAATGATTGATGAGGTCAAAAGTCACAATCACAGACCTTTTGCAAAAAAAAACCAAAGCAATATGGCGCCTAATTATAGCCGATTATATAACTACCTCTTTATCTTGCCGACTTTCAGCACTATGACGACACTAGAAACTGTATATAAACTTTTGCATTCAACGAAATACCTACATATGTTCAAAAAACATAACACCGGGTGGTCCATTGAAATCTGAATATTTACTAATCCAATAATGGATTAAGATTGAGTATTTGAAATTAATTATTATTTCGATATATTAAAGCATAAACAATTCGTTACAAAACAAAACAAACCCAAGCTCTCTAGCTTACGTACAAGCTGAGAAAAGGACCCTTAAATGTGATCAACAAATTTCCATTTGTGCACTCAAAGCAGTTGGACGTCTCCAAGACCACACATCTACGCCTTCAGTAAGTCTGAAACGCTGAAGATGAAGAAGGGATCTGTCAAAAAGACTCAGCAGAGTTAAAGAAAACAGCCCCGGCCAATCCCCTCCAGGCAATAAGCGCCTATGCTGAGATCTCGGAGTTTCACAGCAGACTGTCCAGAGAGTTTTCAAAAAAGTTAATGAAAGATCCTTGTGAGGGTAGAGAGGCCACTTCTGACACCAGCAATGAAAGAAAACTATCTCTTACACTGAAAGACGCTTTTGAATTAGTATTTTTGTCTTTTTTGACCCTTTTTACCCCTACAGACCTGATACCAACTCCCTCGACTACAACTTTAGAGTGAATGTTGAGGGGAAGGCCTACAATGCCCGTCGTCCAAAAATCTAGGCCCTCAAAGTCACTGTCAACCAGCACTGGCACGCCAAGACAGAAGATTCCATCTACAGCGGGTGCCAGATATTCTGCCGCCTGGAAGCTGTCATTGCCGCTAACGGCAGCTACATTAATGATTAAGAGAGCTCAGGCACACATCTTTTTACACTTTACAGTATTAATTTTGTTAAAATTTCATTGTTAATTAATTAAATAATTTCTTTGGTGGAGTTTAAAATTCAAAATGTTCAGATTTTAATGGACCACTCGGTATTTACTATTGAGTTAAACTTCATTGATGATTTTTTTTCTCTACCTTGAAATATTTTTTTAAATAGGTAAATATTAAAGAACATTGACAAAATATATGTATATTTTAATTTAATTATTTAAATATATATCTATTAATGTTGAATGTTTAAGGAATACATATTATGTACAAATGTAATGAAAAGTCGAGATGATTGAGAACAGATAAGGAACTACGTACGAAAAATAAATGTATTTAGAAAAGATTTATTAGATACAAAAATGTTTACACTGTCAAAACTTTTTATATGCTCTTGTACAAGGGTGCTGAAGAAAAAAAAGTAGAATCCACACGAAGGTTGTTTTTATAATGTTTCACTACTAAATGTGTTGACATATTAAATATTAAAGAGCAATGGTATATTTTTGTAATAATAATCATATACAAGGATGGTCTGAAAAGTTTTGGCCTCAACGTAAACATGACAGTAGCCGTAAATAAAAGATACTCAAATATATTTAGCATCTGTTGAGAGTTATTCACCAAAGTTTCAACCATTTTGGACACATTGTTGTTATGTAACAGTCGTTTGAGTGAGTTGATGTGAAAATGGAGTCTAGAGCTGTCATTAAATATTTGTTTTAAAAGTGTAGCCTTTATATAAATTCAAACAATAGAAGACGTATAAAGACGTTTTTGTTAAATTTTGACACGTTTAAGTCAATCCAACTCGGAGTAATTAGCCAAAAAAGAAATATCTTGTGAACAATTATTTTTATACATAAAAAATGGCTAAATGTAAGAATAAATCCTAAAAAAGGCATTATGAAGATAAACATTATAATTGCCTTATTATCAGAGTTAATTTTTCTGGAGCAAACTGAAAAGTATCGGCGATAAATTGTAGATTCAAAGGAAAAATTCCAAGGAGTGACAGACCGACTGGTCTTTAGACAGGACTTAATATATGTAGTTAGTGAGGGATTCCAAAAATCAGACATTCAAGAGAGACGTCGGAGCAAATCCTCACAAAATCAAATCCTAGTGGCAAGGTGACCTTCAGCGAGAATTTATTTGCGAGGGATTCCTCCCCATAAATGCACTCTTCTCTATTGACGAACACCGATCCCAAATTCGGGCTCTTACCCTCAAGAAGGATATAATTTCACCCTGTTTAAGCTCGAGTACCAACTTTTCTTTCTTTAAGCTTGAGTTCCTTGAAATATTGTCGTAACCTTACCTCAAATTGACAATAATATAGACCTTTTTTTGGGAGGCTCCTATATTTTTTATTAAAGTTCAGAAATTCAGCTATCAAATGGTATACTTTGAAACTTTTTGAATATATTCGTCTTGAAGTGATGGAAAATGACTTTTTTGTGCCCCAGTCGTGGGCGATTGTCTTTCAGTTCTATTTTCAACGGTGCAATCAAGATTAATAATATGCAACTGTAATAGTTTTATGCATTTCCAGATAATCGATGAGGAATATTTCTTGCAAATCTAAAAGATAGTCACCATAGTCTTTCCGGCCGATTCCTCGATTCAAACGAATGTCAAACATAAATAAATAGACTGATCTGGCTGAAAGTTGGTGTGTGTTCTTCCAAGAGATGCTTCTAACCAAACATAAACTAGATATGCACCAGTAGTGCAATCTCTCAGTCTTTGCTAAGACATTTCAAGCAAGCCTCGTAAGAAAGACAGAATTAAATTATTTCATTAGACTATTTTTATCCTTCCTTTTATTGAAAATCATTATTCAAGATCTAATGAGTTTTAGAAAAAAATATGAGATAAGCCTGAATTAAGAGGAAAATAAATGGAATTGTATGTTCAATTAAATGATAACAAACCATATACATATTTCAGAGAGATAACGTATTTCTATTTTTGTTAGTTGTAGGGAAGACGAGAGTTAGTTAAAACACTTTTTAAATACTGTTTTATTAAAGGCCCCTGCCTGGGGGGGGGGGTGAAACATTAAGATAAAGTAATGAAACATTCCCATTAGCTTAAGAAAATACAACGGTGCAGCGTTTTAACATTTTTTCACAAGATGTCACTTTTCAATGACATCACTCTCTTATTTTTCTTAGTGACGTAGAATTGGATATAAAGTAAAGCTCACGGCGTTACCACACTAACACCAAAAATACCCAATGTATTTTGTTGTCAGCTGTTGACCCCTTCTTCTCCCTTGATACGTCATGGCTATTTACTAATTTATTATTTTTTTTGATGAATACATAAAGAGTAATAAGTTATTCTGTACTTATACTCTGTTTCCAAAAAAACAGGAATACAATTTCTTGTTGATCCCTCGTCGTTTATATAATATATATTTACCATTTTATTATTTCTATGAAGAAATGTTTGCTATTTCTTTATAGAAATAATATAATAACTAATCATAACTACTCGTTTAATCAAATATTACTAAGTAATATTGTAATATAGTATCAAATAAAATATTATGCAGATTTTAATAATAATGTTTATTTTTTTAAACTTATAATATCTGTTTTTGAAGCAATGAAATATTAAAAATTTAAATTGATGAAGTCTTGCAGAGGAATCCTTTGATTTTTGATCAAGTCTTTAATGGCTTCAAACCATGGTGGGTCTACATAATATTTGTGATAAATTATATTTTTTCAAGGCATTCCATCCGTTATAATTTATTTTTCATTTTTAATGATTGAGGAAGACATTAAAATTTAAACGTTCAAATCAGTTTCTATCACATATCTCGAATAAAAGTTTACAAAAATTGACGATTTTTTAAAAAAATAATCTGCAGCATCATATTTTACAATTGTGATGTAAGTTTTATGACTGTAGCGTAGGGATGTTTGTGTCCCCAGTGTCCCCCTGCAATCATTCATACATACCGTATGGAAACTTGAAACTTAAAAACTTGTACTATATTGATTTGAGAGGTTCTGTGTGAGGAAATTAGAACTGTCTGTAATTCTATAGGTAACCATATATCTCAAGCTCCTGCTACTTTTTGAATTTTTTAAATCAAACGAGAAATGTCATCACACTTAGGGAATCAACTCTTTTTCGTGCGTGTAAGACCATTTACAATGTTAAGAAGACCGCAACGAGGCCATAGAAAGGAAGGGGGCTCCGAAAAATAATAATTGTTGCCTCCAACAGCATTGTGGTGTCCCTGATTTAGTTCTCGGAGGGTTACAGGCTTACAACAGCCATGTACATCAACGTTTTCAAGGACAATTTCCCAGACAGCAATGTCGTCTTTCAGAAAGATGGAAGCCCTGCTCACAATGTAAAATTACTCATAGCTTCTTAGCTAACAACATCACTATTAGGGACAAGAGAATGTGACCACCGTACATTCTGGGTGTCAATCTCCTCAACATTTCTTTCTGTCTGCACATCAAGACGCAGCCTTGAAGCATCCGACTCTCGACTGTTGAATCCAAGAAGGCCTCCAGCGACGAGGAGTTGACTGCCATGGACCGAACTTTGTTCAGAATATTTGCAACTCTTTTCGCATTATGTTTTCGCCATCTGTGAGGCCAATAGTGGCCGAATAGAATAAATCAATTTGACATTGCCTATGTATCAGAAAATGATTTTTTTCAAATGTATAATTGAAGAATTGCAGCCCATTTTTTTACAAATGTGTATGTTTCAAGTTTCCAACCAGTATAGGAAAAGACTAGCAGAAAGTTCTAGGTATATCTACAATATACATTTTTTTAAATAATAGTATAATATAAGTAATTGTGATAAACTACATAATGAGAGAAAAACCTTTCAAGTACGTTTGGGATAAGTAGATAATGTAATTTGTATTAATCAGTGTAAAAAAGTAGTCATACATGTGGAATTTGCATATTTCCCTTCAATGACTAATGGTGTTTGTCATATGAAAACCCAACCAATGAGTCACGAAAACGCGTTTATATAATGTGTATAATATGTGCAATTGTAGTCATTGCATTTCCCTTTAAAAAATAAAACAAATTTTAATTGGGGAAATTTGTAAAAAATATGACCTGCCTGTATGCTTAAAAAAAGAAACTAAAAATCAACATTTTCATTTGCCCCTGCACTTATAGTTCAAATTTCAAATTTTTGGCCTACTAATATAAATTTCTAACTCTGCTTATGTACCGAGTGATCAATTAAAATCTAAATACTTTGAATTATAAATAGATGTGTGTCTGAGCTCTCTTAATCACTAATGTAGCCTCCGTTAGTGGCAATGATGGCTTCCAGACGACGGTTGAAGGTCTGACACCTTCTGTGGATGGAGTCCTCTTTCATGGTGTCCCAATGCTGGCTGACAGTAGCTTTGAGGGCCTCGGTGTTTGTATGGCGGACACTGCAGGCCTTTACAATCGGCATGCACCAAAGGTTGTAGTCGAGGGGATTGGCATCAGGCCTGTAGGGGTCCAAAAATTTCAAAAGACTCTTTCAAAAGAGTCTTGCAACGGAAGAGATGGGTTTCTTTCATTGTTGGTGCTAAAAGTGGCCTCTCCACCCTCACAAGGCTCTTTTCACTCACTTTTTTTATAGGTCTCTGGACAGTCTGCCGTCAAATACCAAGATCTCTTGGATGGGTCCTCATGGACTGGGATATGAATCTATGCCATTGGAGTTTCACGGCACATAATTATTGAAACATTACTTTAAAAAACAATTCTTCAAAATTTCTTGAACTGATTGCCTTGAATGCCTTATTTAGATAGGAATCAGTACACATCCTCCAAAGGATTTCAGAAAAAAAGAGATTATCTACAAAATGCAATAAATAATCTACTCTATCAGAAGCTATAAATTTCCAATTTCAATTTATTTTAAAAAAAAGTTGTAAAAAAGGAGATTGAAATTTTAGGACACTTTACAGAAAACGACTAAATGACTTACCTAAAAATGTTAAACATCTTTGAATCAAGAAACAGATTGAAGAATTCCAAAGTCTTAGTAAAAACTATAAGTATTATAATTTGCGTATTAATAGATTCTTTTTTTCTGTCGCTTACCTTTTCTGGATGTCCATTTTTACTTTTAGAATATTTGTAATACCTATTTTGGATATCATGTTAATTATTTTAATATTTAATAGGTCTAATTTATGATTTATTTTCTATATGTTAGTTTATTTGAAATACATATTTTCTGTTTTAACTAAAGTGTGATATATCCAGTCTCTACATAAATACATATTTGACATTATATACAAGTGTAGCTTTGTGTTGAATTCAAAGTCTTTGAATCATCATTGAACACCTTTAATTTATACGAACGAACATGTATGTAGATAGTGGAATGTTGATCCTAAGCATGAAGATATGCTTGCCCTTTGTATAATACTTGGCATTAATGCCTTTGTTATACATACCATTCCTAGTAGGACTAACGTCTAAGAAACAAAAATGTGATGAGGACTATGATATACTTATATCATCAAAAAATTATACACTATGCATATAAATTTAATCCAAAAGTTTTCCGCAAACAACATCCATATATTTTTGTATTCAAAAATAATACCATATACATACAAGATATATGATATAATCCGACAACAATGTAGTAAATGGGGTTAGAATACTTCTGCCTACAAGGGTGGGCAGAAGTATTTATACAAAACATTAAGGCTCCATTATTATTTTTTCCAAAATTGAGCAGAGGTTTTTTAACAATACTAATTTGAAGAGATCACTTTTGGACACTTTCTATTCGATATGGCCGTCATTTGCTTTAATAACAGAGCCCAGGAGACGACAGAAGGCGGAGAACGCACAGGGTGACATTTTCTTTGGTATCTGATTTATGACCTTGATACTCCTGCGATGTACAAAATCCCCGAAAGCGTAAAAACCACGCCCGAGTAAATGCAACATTTTGCTGCCATATTTTTTTGCAAATGTGGCAAAGGCCTATAAGTCTCTTTGACTTTTTAATGAGTAAACGATTGCTTACAGAAGGTGATCAATTTAAATAAATGTTATAATTTTCCGACCTACTTTCTCTAGATTATGTTGGTTCGAATACGTGTTTAAAATTGTCCAGATTTATCTAATCAACCCTCTATAAATTAAAATGCTTATGAATAACTGAGAGTAACACTGAACATTCTAATCGGGAGCATTTTGGGCATATTAAAAAAAGATACCGAAAATCAACATGGTAATCCTGACAATTTAAAAAAAAAATCTGGGAGAGCAGCTACACTGTCATAGCTTTTAATTAGATCACTGTCGAGCAGCTTTGACGAGGGGGAGTAGGAAATAAACAAGGACACAGGCAAGAATTATCCTGATGTTGACCCCCAATACTACTTTGAGTCAACAAGAACTTACAATTATAACTCCACAACCAATCCTCAAGACTACTCTCAGTCCTTTATAAATACAAACAAATGTTCCATCAGGTTTTGAATATATTTGAAGGTAGTATTAAAGAAAGTTCACTCCTCAGTAATTAAACAATAATGACAACAGATTACGAAAAGAAAATTCACTCTTTAGTTTGCCAGCTCCAAAAAGCGGCCGAGCTAAAGAAACACACAATTTCCACCACTATCTATAAGTGTACGTCCATATTGAGTTCGGAGTAGAATTGAGGATCGAGATCGGAGTAATTCATGTCCATATCATTGTTAGATACGGAGTGGGATTTGGGTGTATTTACTTCTTCAAAAAGCTACTTACAGCTGAATCAATGAAACGATATGACAGCTAAGCTGCTCTTCTCCCAAACATTCTACAAATTGCCAGAGTGATCACCATAGATGAAAATATTACTTACATAAGAGAAGAGAGCCAGGCTTTTTGTAGTTGCGACCTGATTTTAAGCTGTTGTTTTTTTCTAAAGCTATTCTCAAAATTATTTTATTCTTGAGGAGAGAACATATTATACGTATAAACTATTAAGTGTAACCACGAATGTGTTTTCTCATGAATGGCGGAGACTAACACTTGGGAGTTATAGGTATGGAAGAGTAGAATTGAGGAGTGACATCTATTTTATTGAAACGTCATGACAGCTAATCTGCTCTCTCTCTAAAACATTTTTCCAATTGTTAAGATTACCATGTTCATTTTTGGTTTATTTTCTTTGAGCCTTCCGGCAGATCATATGTATTATACCTCTAGTGATAAAAAAGAGGATAACTCAAATCGACAGCTAACAAAAAGTACAAAGGAATTGTTTTTTGGAATGTAGAGATGGGTTATTCACCGGACAAACTCTTTAAAACACTCACTTATGTGTAAGATCGATTAAATATCAGCAAAATATAAAATGCAAAGTAATTCTTGATATAATGGAGTTACCATTGTAATATAGACGTATAGACGGAATGATTGATTGATTTTCCAATATTTCTTGTTGCAACATCATTCACATGGCACGTGGCAACAAGCCATTAAATACTATTATTTTTTTAAATAGTACACATTCCATATACGGTACAACGTACTCATGAGATTTTATAGTTTCTGGCGCATGTGTATAACAAAAATCATTAGTGTTTTTCAATCTATTTAATTGGGTTGTATCCAATATGCAAATCAAAACAACCACTAAAATATTGGTAATAGCTGTATTCAAAAGTTAACCCGTTTAAGTTATTTTTAAGGTTGTTAAAATATTCTTACATAATAATGATGTGTGTATCCAATATTGATACATTTTTGAGCAAATGATATGATTAAATTATCTCTATGTCAATCTTTCTAGGGTTTTTTTTTGTGGCTTTATTTTTAAAGGTAATGACGTCCTTACCTTTATTGGATCTTCCAACCTTTTTTACTATAAGATGTAGGAAAAAAAGAACTTAAATCTATTGGCGATAATTATTAATGATGAGACGATATCAAAAAAATCCCGATTCCTTTAATTCTTTAATATTTCAAATTATATTTTTTTTTTATAAATTTTTGAAAAAAAAAATTCTAAAAAAAAAAGTTATTAAAAAAAATTCAATTGTTTGGAGTAAAAATAGAAAATTGAAATTTTGGACAAAATTTGAAAACTAAATTTTTTGAAAAAAGTTTAAAAAGAAAAATTTCAAAAATAAATAGTACTAAAAAAAAATATTGGGAAAAACATTTGAAAATTTATTTTTTGGAAAAAAAAATTCAAAAATTAAATTTTAATCAAAAAATATCAATTTTTTTTTAATTTTAAAAATCTACAGTTGTTCTAACAAAAAAAAATTTTAAAAAAAATCAAAATTAATAGTAGTTAGCAGAAAATTAACTTTTATCTAAAAAAATTTGGAAAATTTCAAATATTAAATTTTTAGAAAAAAAATTCAATTTTTAATATTTAAAATTTCTAAAATATACAGCTGTTCTTTTTTTTGAAAGAAAAATTCAATAATAAATTATTTTTTTTAATTTTAAAAATAAACAGTTATTTAAAGAAAAGAAAAATTTTTGGAACAACATTTGAAAAATTAAATTTTTTGAAAAAAAAAATTAAATTAATAAAAATTTCAAAATATAAAATTTTTCCAAATTAAATTTTCTAATAAAACATAAAAATTCCTTAATTTGAGGGAGGGCTATTTTTTTTTTCATAACATAATGTAAATATTTAAATACCAGTAATAAATAATAATCGGAATTACAAATTAAACATTATTTTCCCCCAGCAGATCTCAATTCCAGAAAAAACACCCAATTTCCGATTCCGATTAATCGTCTCAACTATGGAATTATTATTCAATAATTGTTGTGCGATGCTCATAGCTTAGAAGAAGGTAATTCTAGTTCAACCAATCAACGTTCAGAACACTGAGTAGAAGAAAAAAAGACGAGGCTTCGACAGTTGACAAAAAAAATCAAATTATATTTATGGTTTTCTAGGAAAAGCCGTCTATTACTTTGTTTATTTCAATAAGCTTCACTTATTTAGTAGGATTTCCAGAGATGAAAAAATATGATAATGGAAGTTTGTGATTGCAACTTGAAAAGGTTCTTTTTTTACTTATCAAAGCTGTTATCATTATTATTTTACTCTTGAAGAGAGAACAATCAAAATAAACCTAGTACGTGAAAGACAGAGAGTAACCTTGAGGATTTGTTGTGGGTTTAAAAGGGTAAGTTCTTCTCGGGCTTGGAGTAGAAGTGAGGATAAACATTGTAGTAATTTTTGTCTGTATCCTTTCTAGATACTGAGTGGGATTTAAGTTTATTTCCTTCCTAACAATGAAGATTGTAGCTAATCTAATAAAAAATCATTACTAAAAGTGTTCAAAATATGTCTTAGAAACCAAGAGGGACTTTTGGTAGTTGCAAACTGAACAGGATTGTATATTTTTTAAAGCTGTTATCATTACTATTTAATTATTAAAGAGGGAACATGTCAGTATAAAGTAATAAGTAGTACGTCTGCTCATGAAAGACGGAGAGCAACCATGGTGGTTATAAGTTAAGTTCCTTACTGGACTAAGAGTATAATTGAGAATCGACATCGGAGAAATTCCCAGCTATATAATGAATGTGCTTTGTGATTATTTCCTTCCTCTCACAGCTGCTTGCAGCTGATCTAATAAAGCGTCATGTCAGCTAAACTAGTTTTCTCAAAAACATTCCTCAAATTGTCAGGATTTGCACTTTCCTTTCCGGTTTCTTTTACTGTTACATACCACCAGGTCATGTTTTCTGCATCCCTGGCGATAGCATCTGACAAATAATTCAGAGAAAATAAGCATAAAGTAATCACAAGTGTGCGAAAGACAAAGAATAACAGTGAGGATTTGTTAAGGAGTTATAACAGTAAGTCCTTGTTAGACTCGGAGTAGAATTGAGGATCGACATTTGACTAATTCTAGCCAATATAATTGTTAGATGCGGAGTGAGTTTTCCTTCATCTAGTAGCTTCTTGCAGCTAATTTAATCAAATGTCATAGCAGCTAAGCTGCTCTCCTATAAAACATTTAACAAACTGTCTGGGTGAACATGTTGATTTTCTTTTTTATCAAACCTGCGTTTCATATTATTTTCATTAGTGACGATTTGAATAAAAATGCAAATTACTAAACCTTTTTCTACAAAAGCACATCATTGATCCTATGTTATGTCTTCAAATATTATTTGCGTAGAGAATAAGCCTAAAAACATATTTTTTTAGCTGTTAAATAGAATAAACCAACAACATACATTTGTTCAAGTCTATTTTGTTAAGTTATTTGCCCTGGAGGTGATTAATAGACGCAATATAGGAAACAAAAAAGCCACACACATTAAATATGATTTTGTTCTCAAACTACTTCCTCGTTACAAGAGGGTTTGAAAAGTATATATCTACTACTATTTATATCAACAAAGGTACCAGGGAAGTTTATACCCAAAAATAGACATTAATATATATAGGTATACATAGTATATACAAATTTATAGTAGTTTTTAGTTCCATTCTAGATTAGATCTGATTTTTAAAACATGTTCTACAAGATCTACAATTCTACCATTCCTACTAGGGTTGTGACACGGTTCTTGTTCGAACTTTTTACAGTTCAGTCTTAAGTAGTATGAGAGGCGTCTGCAGGGGGTAGGCTAAGGGGCTATAGTCACCCTCCCCCGAATCAATAAATGTTTACTTAACGAAGAAAATTTAATTT
The DNA here is from genome assembly GCF_016086655.4 of Lepeophtheirus salmonis. NCBI lineage: Eukaryota > Metazoa > Arthropoda > Copepoda > Siphonostomatoida > Caligidae > Lepeophtheirus > Lepeophtheirus salmonis. The sequence continues at coordinate 30,878,157 of NC_052143.2, read as the reverse complement.
AATTTTTTTTTAAATCTAATTTTCTCTGAATAACTATGGATTTTAGACATTTTTCTACAAAAAATTTAATATTTGAATTTTTTTTTCAAAAAATTATATATTTGAAAATTAATTTTTGATTTTTTTTTCTAAAACATTAATTTTTGAGAATAGTCATGAAGCTTTGAAAAATTTTCCAAAAAATTTAGTATTTGAAATTACTTTTCAACAAAATGTAATATTTGAAATTAAGTTTTTGAAATTTTTTCTGAGAAAAATTTGAATTTGGAATTTTTTTCAAAAAAAAACCAAGCCTCACCCCCTGTGTGTTCTTCTAAGATATTCTAAAAACTAACATAACCTCGATACGCGCCAATAGAGACGTCTGTCGGACTTTGCACGGACTTTCAAACGGTTTTCTTATGGAATAATTTTCTCCCCTTTAAAATGTAAAACTTATACAACAACTTTAACATCAACTGACGTTATTGTAGGTCGGTGTTCTTAATTGTGAAATTCAACTGACTTCATCTACAGAATTGGTCTTGACTGAATTTTAAATGAGACCGATCCAGACCAATTTTTATGTTAAGACAGATAAAGACCGAATTTTTGTTTGAGACCGATCCTTTAAAGGACTGAATTATTTCAGTCCACTAAAAATCATAGCAATCTTCATGCCATTACCTTTATTGTATCACACAACCTTTTCCTCCAAATAGAAACATCGAAAAGGCCCTAAATCATCTGGTAGTCAGCCAAATATGCCAATCATACTAATTACTATTCATATTTTTAGTACTCTTAAACTATAATTGTCATTTTATTCCTTCACAATTTGTCAAACCTGGCAGAAAGTTGGGGATTTTTTCTTCCAAGTGATGCTACAAAATTAAACATGACCTTGGTACACGACAGTAGTGCCATCTCTCGGACTTTGAATGGACTTTTTAAACTACCCTCATATATATAGGACGAGGGATCAACATGAAATTGTATTCCTGTCCTTTTGTAAACAGAGCATAAGTGTAGTATAACTTGTGACTTCGCTTATTCTATGTGATTTTCAGACTGAAACCCAACACTAATCCTTCCCTTAGGTTCTTTGAAGATAATGTCTATTGCAAAATGAAATAATAGCCTTTATTTTAATGGATATTTCATCTGTTAAGTCATGTACCTTTGAGATAGGGAGATAAGGTGCACATTTGAAGGTATATTTTTCATGGTTAAAGGTACAAAATATGTATGTAAAGGAGTGAGTTCCTTCTTCACGAATTAATTTTTTAATTAAAATGGATCTGATGGTCATAGTACGTTGAAAAATTGATGGATAGGGAGATATAATTAAAATTAAATATACAATAACGAGAGGAATTTATATGTTATACAATAATTAAGTATTAGCAATTTAGATCTTTATTAAGTGAACATTGATCATTGAACATTGGTGGCAGCTGTGTAAGAAATACGAATCAACATTTACAAACTAAAATGAGGGAGTAAGATGATTAATGCTTTCAATCAATGTTGTCCAACCTTTCAAATATAACCACCCATTTTAGAACAAAATATCAAGACCCAATTCATAAAATATCCTATAGACGAGGTGTGTTCAAAAAATAAGGTAACTTGTTAATTTTTTAGGAATTTTTTTTTATTTATTCATCAGTATTGATGAACATCAATATCAATATGAATTATTGTCCCCTTCAAAGTAATCTACCTCAGATACAATATTCCCGTGACAACGCTTTTTCCAATCCTTAAAGTACTTATAATAAGCACTCTTCGGTATAGCGTTGAACTCTTCCAGCGATGCAGTCTTTATCTCCTCAATGGTTGCAAATCTTCGTCCTTTCATAGGTCTCTTTAATTTTTTTTTTTTTTTTTTGGGGGAAAGTCACAAGGGTCAAATCCAGTGATTAGTGTAGCTGACGCATGATTGTGCATGGTTTTTTGACCCAAAAATGAGACAATTATTTTGGTCAAAAATTTTCGGAACAAACTTCGCTGACACTCGTCTCATGCCCAAAACTTTCGAAAAAAACTTTATGACACAGGCCAACCGATATGTCATTATCCCCAACATTTTGTCGGATAGTGATTCAACGGTTTTCAAAAACCATTTTCATCACTGCTTCAACGTTTTCATCTGTTATTGATTTTCTTGGATGTCACGAGTGAGGTTCGTCACCATCCTGGCCATCTTGAAAGAGTTTGTACCACTTGTAAATATTTTTTTTTACTCTGAAAAGTATCACTGTATGACACTGTAAACATTTCAAGTGTTTTTGAGCACTTAATTTCCTTTTTTACACAATATTTGATGCAAATAATTAGTTAAATGTTTTTCAATAGCAAAAACTCGCAGAACACAGAAAGTACTTTTAATCGTTATGCCTCTCATAAACAAACTAAACTTATTATGTAGCTGTAACAGTAAATATAGGATCGTAGCTAGTGTACAAAAATAAAAGAATCGAGCATACCAAACATACCGTGCCCACAAAATTTGAAAAGTCATCTTTCTTTTTGAACACACCTCATATTTATTCGTAAGGTAACTATAAATTCCATAAATTTTTCTTTGGAAAAGAAAATCACACGGTCGCCATGATGTTTGAGGTAATTAATTAGACTCCTAAAACGCTTCATACGGAATTTTTGATGCTTTTGAGTCAAGATCGTCCTCCCCTCACCCCTCTTTAATTTCTGCACAGTAGCCATGACCACTATCGACACGGTTTTCTTACTGTCTTACTATTCTTACAAAAGTAAAAACTATTGACACTAAGTGAAAAAAAAAATCTGCCAGATGTTACAAAATTTGGCATTATTTTTTAGTATCTTTTTTCCTTTCAGACAACTTTTTATTCGAGATATTCAATTCCATATATTCGCAGATCTGGATTCAAAATGTATTCATTTGAATAACATCTTTAGTTCCAAAGCTTGTAATTATAACATATGAACAAACTTTAATTATCCCCCCCCCCCCATGTCTGAAAATTAACTGCATTTACCAAAGAATTAAATTCACTAGATTAAAATAATAATAAGTTTGTCTGAATAATTATTTTAATTAGATTCATTATTTAATTAATATGAAAATTTTATAGATTGATCATCCAAACATATTTTAATCAAAATAGAAAATATTATTCATTTGTGGCCGATCAAAACGATAGCATGTTAGAGGCATTTTTCTCCAAATTGATTGTAGATTGCATTTCTATTCTTCTACTAATTATACCAAATATATATTATGAAATTATTCTTATTAACGCTTTGGATGGGTCGCAAATTGCACTTAGAGTACCCAAAATTAATTGTCACAATAAATAATGATAAATTAATTGATTTTATTAGAAAGGGCACATCGGGGCCAATATTTGTATCTTTCATCGAATAAATGCCTGGGTGATGTGCAAAATGTGAGTCAGATCTATAAAATCTCCAATACATACAGTGGTCAATGGTCATTCTAACTTCATTTACATTGTCAGGTAAAATGATTGTAAGTAATTTGATTTTTTTTTATTATTCGGTTCCTTCATATTAATATATATATAAACAAAAAGATAATAAAGGGTTTTTCATTAACAGCACTCACCTTTTTTTTTTAATAAAACGGAAACGGTTTGAGATATTGACGTTTCTAAATTTGCCGTTAACATACATTCAAGTTAGTTTATGAATGAAATTCGATGTCGTTTGAATGACCACCACGTTTTACGAAGTCCAATTGTTGAACCCAATTTTCGACTACTTTTCCGCATAAATTGGCTGAAACTGCAGCAATTTCGTGTTGAATATTTGTTCTGAGCTCTTTTAACGTCGACGGATTATTGGTGTAGACCAGGGCTTTCACGTGACCCCAAAGAAAATAGTCTAGAGGCGTTAAATCGCACGAGCGAGGCGGTCAATTGACTGGTCCATTTCTGGAGATAAGACGCTCACAAAATTTACTCTTCAATAAATCGATTGTAACATTTGCTGTATGGGAAGTGGCACCGTCTTTTTTGAAACCACATATCGTCCAAGTCCATATTTTCCAATTCAGGCCAAAAAAAATCGGTTATCATGGCGCGGTAACAATTTCCATTCACAGTAACGTGGCGATTGTCATTGTCGACGAAAAAGTACGGCCCAATGACACCGCCAGCATGCAATCCACAACAAACAGTATTTTTTGGGGGGATTTAATGGCGCCTCATGAATCACGTGTGGGTTTTTCCGGCCCGATAGCGCATATTTTGATTGTTAACAAAGCCATTGAGCCAAAAATGTGCATTGGCTAATGGCGTTAACGCTCTTAAAGTTTTGATCAAAGACTCATCTTTTTTGTAATAAATTTTAATAATTTGCAAGTGTTGCTCGAGTTTGTACTGCTTCATGATAAAACTACAATTATTTTTGAGCACAGCTGTCAAAGAAACAATAACAAATATGACGTCGTTTTCGAAACCTATCAACGTAAAGTGTGAGCGTTCCTATTGAAACCCCCTTTATAAATATAATAATAATAAAGTCCAGGGAAATTACGTAAAGATACATAAAAACATTGTAGTTTAAATTTAGTGCCCCGGAGTTGAACCATATCTAGTGGGAATGTACATGCAAAACAAATTTACTAATACGAACTAAAATATCCAAATTATGTGCAATAAATAGAATTAAAACGATAAAATATGATACTATCACAAGCTTATCCTGAAACTCTTGATTATTCGGTTAAAAACTCTTCACTTGTTGGATCCCATAGATGGAATAAACTGGATCACTTCTGATGCTGTCAACCATGTATCCGTTCCTATGTTTGGAATTTTCAGCAATAAGGCCACATATCTCGCAGATGCGGCCAACATTATACCATCACTTCTTCCACAACAATCGGTTCATATGACGTCAGCCTGCTCGCAATAAGAGATTCTGAGTTCAGCAGAGCAAAGTCAATTGCTTTGGTTTCGGGTGAAGCTCCTTTTTTCCTTCGTGAAAGTCCAAACAGCACAATCGCTTTCTGAAACTAATTGGACCGTGAATTTTTTTCTGGCATTTATTCCTCTCAACGATGACTTAATTCTGCTCTTCTAGTTTTCAGGGAGATTCAATCGTCTTCTATGTAGATCACATAGTATATCCGTCGCACCATCAAAATTAGGAATGGCCATTTTCAAATAACACAGGGCATCGTATAATATAGAGACCTGAAGTCCTCTCAAGAGGAAAATTGAGTCTCCCGTCACTGAATAGATCTGAGGAGTGAATATCGTGTCTAGCTAAAATGATGTTGCTAATAGTATGTTCTTCCAAAATAGATGAATATTTTAATTTCCTAAAGAAAAACTTCTTACTCAGATTTAACCCAACAATATCTACTACTGAGTGGTCATTAAAGGCAGGATCATAAGTACAGATAAGTCGTTGAGCCGCACCCCATACTTGAGACAGTGCCGTGGTTACATCGTCGGTAAGATTGGTTCCTATCATAAACCTCTCAAATATTCTGGTTTCAGTCATTTTCCTTCTCCATTACAGCAAGGGGTCCTCCTTATGTCTAGAAAATTTTTACAGTATATTCGCGGAAGGATCATTGCAGCTCCCAACTTTGAGCTCTCTCTTGATTATTAAACTAATTATTGAAAGCCATTTGATCATTAATGATTTGATTAAGATACAATTTCATTACAAGCAATTTTATAATCTAGTGCAAGGATGTCCAAACTGTAGATCACAGGCAACATTACGGCCCGCCGAATGTTTAGGTGTGGCCCACTACTTATTCTGACTAAAAAGTTGTATATTTTTGCAAAATTATCGCAATATCATCAAAACGCGTTGAACGCTCATAATACGTACAAACATTGAAAAATATTTGACATTATTTCATATTAAATTAAATCGAAATTAAATTTTTTATATTATAACCATTTTTCAAGAAATTTAACATAATAGGCTCTGCGGCCCACTAAAATATTTCAAGTGGCAATGCATCCCATTATATTAAAATGCTAGGCATCCCTGATTTAGTACATTTTTATTGAAATTTATGTCATATTCAGATAATCAAACTATGGATGATAAGAAATTATTACAAGAGATTCAATTTTATTTTGCAAAATATGACTCAGCCAACAGGTTTTTGCAGGTGAATCAAAACCTAGCGACAACTTTATTCTGAGTTTTAAGGTTTCTTTCGAATATATTATAATACACTGCGGCCCACGGGTTACGATGGTTAACCGTTTGTGCACAAGGGGGATCCAAATCTATCGCCAGCCTTAATCTTGAGTATCAAGTACCCCTTCTAATATTCTATAATATACGCCAGCCCACGCGTTGTGTAAGTGAACCTCTTTTCAAAAGGTATATTATCACCCACCGCTACCCCTTCCTAGTACATCAAGGACCCCTTTTACTATCCTATAATACACCCTAACCACAGGTTGTGCGAAAGACCATGAGGCTCAATAGGTGGATCATTACCCACCACTTTCTTGAGCATCAAGGACACCTTTCAATATCCTATAATACACTATTCTAATTTCTATTGTGCACTCCGAGTAGTTGGGCGACTCCAGGAGCATTGTTTGCCCTATCAGCAAGTCAGAAACGTTGGAGAGGAAGAAAACTCTGTCAAAAAGGCCAAACTGGATCCGCAAAAGTTAAAGAAAACAGCACAGTCCAATTTTCCTTCAAGACCAAGAGGGCGCATGCAAGAGATCTCGGGGTTTCACACTAGACTGTCCAGAGAGCTATCGGAAAAGTGGGTGGAAAGAGCCTTGTGAGGATAGAGAGGTCACTTTTGAAACCAGCAATGGAATAAACCCATGTACTCTGTTGCAAGACTCTTTTGATACTTTTGGCGCCTATTTTGCCCTAATGCAGACCCCTCAACAACAACGTTTGAGTGTATGTCAAGGGAAGGCATGCCGTGTCTGTTATCCAAATACTGCCACCTTCAAAGCCACTGGCAGGCAGCACTGGGACGCCATGACAGATGACTACATCTGAAGTCCGGTACCACGCCTTCTATTGTTAATTAATAAATGATATCTTGTTGAAGTTTAAAATTCAATGTGTTCAGATTTTAATGGCTTGATTGTCACGCACTCTGTATTATGTAAAAAAAAGTTAATAGAGATTTTTTCCTTTTCTTGATTTTTAATCAAGAGTGTTTTTATGCTTACATACCACTTTTTTATAAAGGTCATTTGCTTCTGCGTCATAACTTAATCATCTGTTTTTGCGTCATTTAATGTTCAGTGATTCCTACTATTACAATATAAACTAACTTAGAAAAGATTTGTTTGAGTACAATATAAATGAGCAGCTTGTCTATCGGAAACACATTTGGTAAAATATTGAATTGAATCAAATAATTTGATTTACGTAATATATTTAAAAACCTGTCAAATGTCGTTCTTGTAAGTGTTTCCTTCAAAATATCATTTTTTTTTTAATAAAATCATTCTTAACAGTTATAAACCGATTTAATTAATTAATACTTTATCATAGAGTTACTTCGAGTGAACATAATGAGTCATTATAAAGTATGATTTGTAGATTTGGGATTTTGAAGGCTCTTAAATGTTGAAATACAAAATGTTCAATATATTAACATCCTTAAGTCTATTTTAATGAAGAAAAAAATACATGAATAATAGTCAAAGATCTTCAATGAAAGTAATTGACCGAGCTATAATACTTGATTTAGTACGAAAATGAACTTATTAGCTAAATAAATATTGCCCATTGATGGATTATGACAGATCTTTAGTTATAAAAATGACCCGAATAAAAGTCCGGACTCCAGTTAGTCTTTTTTTTGAGAATCCGACTCAAGTTAGACTCAGTTGGAACATATAGATTTAACTCGGACTCAGAAACATATGGCTGAGCTGTATTCGAGGTCACATATAACGAGTCCAGGTCCATTTGGTTTCGGGTCCGAAGAAGATTTGAAGAGTTTAGACTTTGGATCCAGAAAAAGGTGGACAAGAATAAAACTCTAAATTGTTAAATATATCTACCCCGAATTGAATTAATAATGGTTATGTGTTCTATTCTTGAATTTGTTCATTAATATTAGGACTTTTCCATGGAGTTAGAAAGAAAGAAATAAAAACCAATTTATGATACGTTTAAATACTATATTTAGCTGTATTTTTTCTTCAATAGACCAAAGGCCATAGACCAGTGGTTCTCAAATGGAGGTACGCGTACCTCTTGGGGTACTTGGAGGCACTCCAAGTACTTTAGATGTTGAAAGAATATTTTACAAGTGGAACATCACTAAAACGAAAATTGTTTGGGCTGGTAAGGGGGTACTTAGGTTAAAGAAATATTCTACAAGTGATACACCACTAAAAAAGGTTGAGAATCCCTGCTACATACACTATGAAGGCAGTGTCCATGGTGCACCACGCTGCCATAATAGCAGCTCGGAGCAAATCCAAATTTGAATGATAGGTGCAAAAGAAAATATTCTCCAAGACGCTACAAACAGCAAAGTCCTGGGGGTTGATGTCAGGACTGGAGGAGGGCCAATAGTTGTTGCTGGAGAAGTTTTGGTTCTTTTTGGCTGTATGGGGCTGTAATGGACTTTTTGATGTTGTAGGCAGTACTGATAGAGATGCCAACGATCTCTGTAGCCTTCTCGGCAATGACACCAGCGCGGAGGACGCATTGTTTTTCACTATTGTTGCTGTGATATTTTTACACCTAGAGAAATTGGATAAAACCACAACATGTTTGGCTTTATTTTAGCTGCCGTTTGATTGTTGAATGAGCCTTTGTAGTTAAAAATAACGTGATAAAATTGTAATAAAATGCTAATGCAAGTTTTGGGGCACAACTTTATATATAAACTTTACGTTCATTCGATCAACAACTTCATCCTTTTTCTAATCTAGTTCGACAACAAGAGATTACAAAGTCTTTATACACTTGAATATAGAGAAAATCAGTCGATCCAAATAGAAATTTGAATATTAACCTTTATTTTCTTTGGAGTAGAGCTAATATTTTTCGGCATCCACAAAATTTATATAACATTTTCGATGTCTAACATTTCTTGACTTTATTTTCTATAGTTTGTAAAAGTTCCAATTTTCTATACTCTTTGGTACTGAAAAATAAAATAGTGTTTCTTTAAAATTATATGCCATAGTTTGAATACAATCGGATACTAATGTTTGCTTCCATTTCCATTATAGGGTGTAAGACTCCACTGTTAACCTTTATAATCTTTACTTTTTACGTCAAATAAGAGTTGAGGATATATGGTTAAGACAAAATTTAAATTGATCATTTATCCTTAATGTATAAAAAATATTTCATAATAAAAACAATTACCTTTTCTGCTGAGGACTATAAAAACGGAAATTGGCAAAGTTTTGAGGCCTCCCCAAGAAACCATAACCCGAACCTTCCATCCCTACATGTATTTCTAACTTAAACTAACTCCTTTACCACTAATCAATGACACATTACGAAAAATAATATGACGATGATGTTATTGATTATTTGTCAGTGTTACACTAATTACAAATATGAATGATAACATTCATTACTCTCCTCCAGAAATGACGAAAAATTATGAAGACATAAAACGGTAAAACAGTACTCTTATTCTTTCCTGGACGACACAGGCTTTCAAGAAATATTAAATTCGGAGAATTTTATGGAAATGACTAGAGATCAAAATATGAGTGAACCTCAGCATCATTAAAATGTTTCTTTTCATCTGTATATATTTTTTCCTGATTTTTCTGTATACAATTCAAACGAATCCCAAACAGAATGTAATAGACGAATCTGGCTGAAAGTTTGTGTGTGTTCTTCCAAGAGATACTGCTAACTTAACATGACATGGCTATGCGCCATTAGTCCCATCTCTTGGACTTTGAATGGAATTTTCAAACGACCCTTGTATAAAGTCATCATTAGAGCGTCAAAAGACGAAAAGTAATACTGAAGACTTGTTGCAAATATATAAATGAAAGTCCTTGTTGGACTCGGAGTAGTTTTAAGGATCGATATCGGAGTAATTTCTGCCTATATTATTGCTAGAAACAGAGTAGGGGTTTGTGTGTATTTCCTTCATTTCATAACTGCTCGTAGCTAATTTAATCTAATGTCATAACAGCTAAGATCCTCTTCTTCCAAACATTTATTCAACTTATCAGGATCACCAGGTTAATTTTCGGATTTTTTTTTCTTTAACATAACTACTTTTCAAACTATTTTTATCTATACTAATAATCATTGAAGTATAATCAATAATTTAGTAAAAATACAACAATAAAAATCAGAAATCATTTGAGGCATAAACAGTGTTTGTATATAACTTAAAGCATATATATATTTACACTTTCCGAACCAATTAGTATTTGACTGTGAGCAAGTGATAATGTGTAAAAAGTAAAAAAAAAAAACGCTGGAAAAAATATATATTTTGACACATCAATGATGGATGTTCTTTTCTTAAATGAAAATGAAATTTAAAGTTTTTTAAAATATAGAGAAAGGACAGGGAATAAAGTTAAATTAAAAATTACAAGTACATTTAAGGCAGACATTTTTTTGTATTGTTTTTCTATACAAAAATAGTGTAGACAGTTATACTCGGAGCTGTGTTTGATTCTATCATTTTCAGGACTGAGTCCTCATGCTTCAAGTAAAGTCCAAGTTCAAAAGAAGTCCAAATTTACAAAATAAAATAATTGTTTTGACATTAATACATTAATTGTTGATACGGAAGAGTAGGTCTGAAATAACAATGATAGATTTATCCAGCGTTATGGTTAATATGCCTAAGTTATGTTTAAGACTTTAAAAGTTTGAAATTTTGACAATTGCTTACATACAATGAGGAAATAAGTATTCGATTTATTGTAAATTTGCCAAATGATAGAGATTTTCTAATGGGGAATTGAGTTCCGGAGACGGACTAGGCAACTCCATGACCTTAGTATACTTCTTCTTGAGCGACTCCTTTTGTTTCCATGGCCGTATGTCTTGGGTCATTGCCGTGCTGGAAGACACAATGTACTATTAATTTTCAGTGCCCTAGCTAGAGGGAAGGAGCTTGTCGCCCAAGATTTTCCTGAGGGTGGACCCCCGTCCCTTCGAAGTAGTCATGTCGTCCTTCCTTCTTAGCAGAGAAACACTCCCAAAACATAATGGTTACACCTGTAGGCTTGACGGTGGGGATGGTGTTCTTGGAATTATACACAGAAGAGCTTAGCTTTCATGACGTATCATTAGATCTGATACAAGAAGCTGTGACGAGGAGGAGATTGAAATAAAGAAGGCCCTTTTCAAGAATGGATCCGATGTCCATACTCAATTCTACTTTGAGCCCAACAAGGGCTTACAATTACAACTCTGCAACAATTCATCAAGGTTACTTCTCTGTCTTTTATAAGCACACACAAGTGTTCAATCAGGTTTTGAATATAATTTAATACAGTTGAAAAGGAAGTTCACAATTCAGAGGTGAAAAAATAATAACCACACCTTAGGAAAATAAAATTCATTCTTCAGACTACTTATTTCAAGAAAAAATGAGACAGCTAAAGAAACACGATTTTCATCACTACCCACAACTATATGTAAACCATGTAGAAAAAAAGTAGCACCGTAGACTTTGCCCATCTTCCCTTCGATGCAGTGAAGTCATCCTTTTCTCTTAGCAGAGAAACATCCCCAAAAACATACATAATGTTTCTACACCCATGCTTGATGATGTTCTTGGAGTCATACTCAGCCTTTTTCTTCCTCCAAACACTTTTTTTTTGTTCATATAATATATTTCACTGTTAAAGTAAACGTACCATTCAAATTATAGACCGTCCTTGTCTTTGTCAGTTGGGAAACTAACAAAATCGGCAAGAGATACAATACTTATTTTCTGTACTATGTAATTGAAATCATTTGGAAATGAAATAATGAGACTGAAAACATATGAAGATCTGTGTCGATATCAAAGTACTTCTGTCGAAATTAAAGACAAAATGATCGATAAGGAAATATGTGCAAGATTGAAGTAAACTCTAAGTTAAATATCTCGTCTCTCATCCCATAGTCCTCCCAAAAAAATTCCACAACAACTGTCGCCCAATCCAAGGTAACACTGTAGATGTTCAATTTAGTTAAAATACATCTGCAGTATATTCCGTTATTGAAAAAAAAAACACATATATTTTTATTATTATTTTAAGAGGTTTATTGATGATGGAACCCATTAGAAAATAACTACCAATCATATTGATTCCTCTCAAGATTGAAATAATGTTCATCTCTCTTTCTTTCATATATTTTTTTGAAGCTAATTGATTGTGAAATTCATTTATTACCCTTGGTTATATATTTTAATGAATCTTTGGAAGAAAACCTGTTGGAGAAATTACAGAAATGCTTGTTTTTAAGTCTCGAAAAGACATATAAAAATGTACATACTATTTGCTAAATAAGATATAATATATAAATGTATATTTGTGTTGAGACTCGGTCCAAACACATTTTTTTTTTTTTTGTTCGGTTCGGTCTTAAATGTTTTTTTGTTGTTTGTTTTTATTAAATCTTCTCAAGTGTCTTAGCTCTCTTAATCATTAACATAGCCGCCCTTAGCGGTAATGATAGCTACTAGGTGACGGTGGAAGGGTTGGCACTCTCTGCAGATGTAGTCCTCTGTCATGGCGTCCCAGTGCTGGCTGACAATGGCTTTGAGGGCTTGGATGTTTGGATGACAGACACTGCAGGCCTTGCCCTCGATATGCAACCAGATATTGTAACTCTGGGTTTGGCATCAGGGCGCTAAGGGTGGGAGTGTCAAAAATAGTTCAAAATACTAATTCAGAACTAATTTTAAAATGCAGAAATAAAGTTGATTGACGCCTTCAGGCACCAAACTTTATAAGTGTAAAAATAAAGGAGTAACAGATTGAGGATTATGAGTCCTTTTCTTGAGGATTCAATGACAATTGGTACCTTACTCATATTATAATCTTAATTGAGAGTTGAAGAAATCCAAGAATTTCAGTAAATAGAAAGAAAAGAATGTTTCGACAATAACAACAGAAGGTAAAGTTTGAACCTATAATGGTTAGTGAATAAGTCTTGCATCACATATTTAACTGTATTTTGATAGATGTAGCGAGTTGCAAACATAAAGTTGTTCACATTAATGAAATATCTCACTTTTGGACAAAGAAGGTTGGAAGTTGCAACTTTTATTCTAGCCAGCCATGACACCTCGGACATCGTAATATCTTATTATAATATCTGTAAAGTAATTATCATTATAATTTAATTTAATATTGAATCTTTATTTGTCTCTTTTCTCATCGGAGAAGAAAATCAACTGATCGCCATGATGTTTGAGGTCATTAAGTAACCCCCTACAACGCTCCATATGGAATTGGTGAGGCTTTTGAGTAAAAAATGGTTTCTCTTCAAACCTCTTTGACTTCATCCCTACAGTCTTGACCACCTTTGATACGGTAGACCAATCTAGGTTGTTTTTTTTTTTTTGTATGTGTTAATTCGGCCATGTACATAACCGGTTTGGTCTCAAAAGAGTGTTTAGCAGAGTGCAGGGATTAGTTTGACTGACCTACAGCTTTGAGGTATATGATTGAGGCCAATCTTATCTTCACATCACATAAGAACCCAATAGATCGTGTGGTGGTTGACCACAAGCTGCTTGACGATATCTGAAGTGGTATGACCAGAGCAGATCAAAGTAGCAATCTCCAATCTTTTTATTTCCATCTTGGTCCAGAAGTGTGATATATTTGTTTGCAACATCTCGTTCAAAAAAGATTAACAACAGCTTTTCATTAATTTGCTCAACTTTATGATTGAAACCTATCTACACCTGTCAAAAATACAGTTAAATAGCTGGTGCAAGACTTATCCACTACCCAGTAATAATAGGTGAAATAAAAAGTTCTGAGCGTTTTTTCGCTTTATTTTGAAAATAAAACTGACATAGTTAGGATTATCCGATTTCGATGGTTTCAAACGGATTTTGGCTAATCATCAGTTCCTGGGAAATAGAATAAGTGCCCGCATGCCGCTCCAACTCAACTATTTCCATTATTTTATCGACATTTTCGACGTCCATATTAACAGAACAGAATTGTTGCAACCACCGCTTTGCTCTTGTATTCGATACTGTATTGAGTACAGAGACAGCACATTTTTTTGCCCGCCTGCTTCACTTCTCACCTTAGTTGTATTGATACTGAAGAATGTATCGAATTTTCTCCTTTTTAATTCAAGCACACTTTAAACATTTTTTATGCAATTTATTAATTGTTAGATTTAGTTCACTAAAGATATCAAGAGAAAAATGCTCAGAACTTTTTACTTAACGTATTATAAAAAAATAAAAAGGGGATGAATATATCATGCGACAAAATCTCCAAAAGGCCAAAAACTATGAAACAAAATTGCCGAGGGGGGGAATATTCTAGACGAAAGTAACTATAACCGTTTTGTCTCTCTCCAAAAAAGAAAAATCTTTTATGTTTCAGATTTATCAAAATTTGAACCAATATTTCAATCAAGACATATCTCAGTCCAAAAATAGATAATCAATCGTTTTCAAAACACATTTCGTTCTCAAAGTACTGACCCATTATTTGTACCCATCACTTTATGAACCGATGCGATGTATTCATTACACACTTCATATGCTGGCATTGTAGGTCCAATGCTCACAATTTAGAAACGTACATGACAATCAATGCCAACAACAATTGAGACTGAATTTCTTAACAAAATCAAATTATTCCGATCTAACAAAAATCATAACACCTCGGATCAGTCTAGTATTTTCAGACCGAAATCCAACACTAATTGTATTCACAACATAAATATAAAAATAATAAGACAACCCTGCAATTTGGTCATTGAACCTCTATTTCATTAGATTATTTATGAATTGAAAGAAAATAGTATATTGGACAAATCGCAAATTTTAGAGCAAAGGAAAAAAAACATTGAAATTATTTTTTGCACATTTTTTTCAGCAGTTTAATGAGGGAACTGCAAATATGTACATAGATAAATAAATTTTATGATATTTTTCAACTAATACAATCTTAATAATTTATCTGCGTCTACCCACCTAGGTATGTTAAGTTAGTACCCGTGTATTTAATATATGTGGCCCATCAGCACAAAAGCAAGATATAATGATTTTTCTTAAAACTGAGTTTGAATTACATTTGAATTTTGGGACTAATTATCGTTAATTTCCATTAATTATTTATTACAGAAAGTTCTGACTTACATAAAATAAGGCCCTGTTTAAGGCTACAATTTTACTGATTACTGATACGGGAACAATCATAATACAAATTAACCTATATTCAAAGCATTAGTGAGCGACGCTCAAAATACTTGAGCTAGAATGGGAGCGCGCTCATATTTTTTGAAGAGCACTAAAATCGCTCGAATATCGCTCATTTACCATAAGTTTTCATTAGTTTTTTTGTTTCTACCTCTTATGAGATAACATCAAAAGTTTGTGTTATAAAGAATAATTTTAAAAATTGCAAGAATTTATGGTTGAAGTTATATCTCAAGATAAGTTAGAGTCCTTTTTTTATGTTCTTTATATGTGACTTTTTTTGGTTGACGAGTTAGCATCTGTTGTGGCTATCCAGTTTAAGAAGACTCTGATATCGGTTCTCCCAGAGATACCGCCAGCTCCTTCCTGTATAGAAATACCGTTGGAAGATAAATCTTTAATATTTGTAGACGAATTTTCCCAACTGAAATGCGATTTTCCTATATTTTTATTTAGTACATTGACATAAGATCTCAAAATTGCACACAAGCATAAGTTCAGAAACAAGAGAAAACTTTATAAAAGGTCAATCTAATTATCAGGCTTAATTGGATGATGGTGTACGAAACCTTGTCGCCTAAGACAGTGGTTCCCAAAAATTTGTATTCAAGGCACATCAAAGGATAAATATAAATTTCTTGGCAAACCTATTTTTATTAAACCAATCAGTTACATTGTTATTAGCTTTTGCATATAATTTATGGTAGTCACAAATCGTACGGCACACTTGAACTTACTATAAGTTGAATTTAATTTCAATTATAAAGAGTTGTCAAATTCAAATACACATATATCATAGGGGAAAAGCCCCTCATATTTAATTGAGCTGGAGCGCGCTAAGGATTTATTCAGCAAAATAGGCTAAGCATTAGTACCCGAGTACATTGGATCCAGATCTAAGACCCCATTGACGACCGCAGGATTTTTGTTTTTGTTTTTTTCTTAATCCTTTTTTTAGAAAACAAATCCTTAAATTGATTTTGGGGGTCCTAACTTTTTTTCCATAGAAGTGTTTGTTTGTTTTTTTCGCCATTTGGGGTTGGGACTATAGCCCCTACAGCCCCCCCCCCTTGAAGATGCCCTGGACCTGAATTATCTTTATTGAGCAATACTATAAGGTTTTTAAGACCAAGAAAGGTCACTCTAATCTTTCTTAAGATCTGTTAAAGTTCGAGTATCCGAAGCCAATTCGGTTATCGCATCTCAAATCTTTTCGAATAATAAAAATTTATACTGTACTTGGATAGTTCGAGTCCAAAAACTGCCCTATCTCTATTTTGGAGGTTCCCCTAATGGCACTTAAAGGTCTCAAATTTAATTGTTACAATAAAACAACAAATTTAATTTTCTTAAATCAAATAAAACCTTGAAACTATAGCTAAACTAATTGAGTATCTTAACTCATCCCAAAATTTGAAGTCAAAGCCTATAATCGTATCAAATTTTTCTATGAAATATTTGCTTCTATGTACGTATGAAGTTCAAAAAATAATTTGAGATTTTCGCCTTTTCGTGATTTATTCTCAAAATTATTTTTATGCTGACGTATAATCTTTCTTTCTTATGATTGTGTGATGGGATTTAATAAAGTGTGGATTTCATTATTAGAACAAGCTTGGAAATGCATACTTAACTACAAAGTATTATAGTATGATGCATTTCCAAAAAAAAAAAAAAAAAAGATTTAAAACAACATATTTCAAGAGAAAATATATCTAATGAGTCTGACCAATGATTAGATAGATAATAAATTTGAAAAAGATTAATCACAAGTATTCAAATCAAATTTCACTTCTAATAATATTTTTGTGTGAACAGCTATTAAGTTTTTAAAAAATTAATATTTAAAATTTAATTTTTTTTTTTTTAATTTTTTGATAATAACTGGATTTTATATACAAAAATCGAAAAAATCTTATTTTGAATATTTTTTTTTTTTTTTGTATTCTTCGAAAATAATTGTTAATTTCCATCATCAAATTATACTTATTAAAACTTTGAGTGTACCATAAATTGCAAATAAAGTATCGAAAATGGATTGTCGCAATAAAATAATTTGAAGTTGACAGATTTTATGACTAGAATTAAAAAATAAAAACCCGCCCTCTCCTTAGGCTCAAAGAATATAGGAGGCATGACACTGTCATTGCTCCCAATGACCCAAAGGGGCATTATGCTGGCCAAAAACTAGGTTTTATAGACATGGGGACATTAGCTTTCTCTCTCTCTCTGTGGCCAACCATCTGTCGTTGTGGATGCTGTAGAATCTTTCTACAATCCATTGTTTCTCATCCGAATAAAAGATGATTTGGTTAGCATGGGACTTCAAATTGTTCAGCAATAAGGATATTTCTTTTGTAGAAGCAGTATGACTTCATACTCAGGTTAGTGTCTATGGAGCTAGAAACTTTTGCACTACTTACTTGAAATTTTTTTGGCAAGAGCGTTAATTGGAGTCCTACAAGGAATATAGAAGTGTTTTTTATCACTCCGAGACTTGTGGGATTTTGTCTAATACGTTCTCTCTTACTTTCAGTGGTTGTAGACGACATAGACCTTACTCTTTGGATACCCGAGCATCTTCTTGATGTACGTTGGGATGTTTCCCGTGCAAGCAAATTCGATGATGTTGTTCCGCCGGGTCTCCTACATCGTAAATACTTGTTTTGAATTAAAAATTGCGCAACTAACTTAAAACTAAGGCTCAAACTCTCACTTTAAAATTGACATAGCCGAGGTAAATGTTTTTCTTATTGTTCAAGATATAGTTAAAGATGTTAAGGATTTACCTGAACGATTCAATATATGTAGTTTGAACTTTACTCAACAGGCATTTTATTAATTACAGATTTAAAAATACATTGAAATCAAAAAAAAAAATATATTCCCCCAAAGTTTCATCTTATATTTACCATTACAGCTACTGATAAATTTATGTGACTGTATACTCTATGGCGTAGAAATTACAAGTTGAATCATGGAGTATGAATACAAATTGCAATTCAATTATTTATGTGAATGGTGATCTGATCAAATGATTTATGTTCATTAAGTTAAAATATATTATATTACGGTTGATTTAAACAATAAGATACAAAATTGTGAATTAAATATATAAGAAGGATTTTATATTACTTAATTCCAAACATATTTTAAATTTTGAGCCAAGATATTCTGAAGCATTTGTGCTATTTGGTATTTCGTCTGACACAAAACAGATGAGGATATTTTGGGGAAAAATTAATTATTTAGAAAAATTAAACTTTTTAAGGACAAATCAAATTTTAAATTTTTTGAAAAAAAAATTTATAAAATCTACATCTATTCACCAAAAATTTAATTCTTTGGAAAAAAATCAAAAATACACAACTGTTCAGAAAAAATGAAATTTTAGAAAAATTTCAAAACTTTCTATTTCAAGTATAAAATTTTTTGCAAAAATACTCAAATATTAAATTTTTCGGGGAAAAATTTCAAAAATCAATAGTTTTTTCAGAATATAAAAAAAATAAAAAAAAATTTAAAATTTGGGAAAAAAATTTTAAAATCCATGTGTATTCATAGAAAATTGAATTTTTTGAAAAAAATTTGAAAAATAAAAATATATTTCAAATATTAAATTTACTAGTGAAAAGCAAAAATTTCTTAATTTGGGGAGGGGGTACAGCCCCTCCAGTTCACCCCCTAGGGACGTTTTTGGTTTAAGCTATTTGGTATACCGTCTAACAGGAAGCAGATAAGATTAAAACATTCAATAAGACTATTAGTAACTGCTCACAGAAGATAGAGTGATAGGCAGAATAAATCTGAGGACTATCATGATATCGGCTTCTGCTAGATACACTACTTTAACCCTGAAAATTCCCAAACGACAATACTCGTAGTGGAATGACACAACCGAATTCATTACAGGGTGCAAATATTTGCAAAAGAATCCACTCTGGGAGAGACAACATATCAATTAATCAATCTCTGGGACTCAGTGAGACGTTCATTCGCAAGGTTAGGAGGGAATTTGAGGCTTCCAAAGGGGATTTTGAGGACTCCCTGCAAGACCTCGAAAAAAAGTCACAAATGACTACAAAAAAAATTGACGACTTCATCTCGCCAGACTTTTGACCTCCAAATTCGCCGGATCTTAATCTGATGGATTTTGTTGTTGTGGGGTGTAATTGAATGATGAACCAACCGAATCCTTTGCAACACCAAAGATGAACTTATAAGTAGGATCAAGAAGGAATTCCAGGATTTGCCGAGTGACCAAGTGATGAAGGCCTGCTCGCGCTTTTGGCCTCGTATACAGACTGGTATTGAGGCTGGGGACGATTTTATTAAATAAAATGAATCAGAATATATACAGCTTTTAGATTATGCTTATATAATTTTGATAATTGGTTAGAGAGAAACTTGTGTTTGAAAAAAAAAAAAAAATCGGGACACAGACAACTTGTGCACTCTATATCCACCGATATTTTTTTTCTTTATTAATGTACTTTTAAGCCGATAAGTCATCAATATACAATGATGAAAATCCAGTGTAGAAAGGGCATGTTAAAAAAACGAAAATGAACATGTTAAACCTAACAATTTGAAAAATGGAGGAGATAAAAATAATGATCATAACATTTGATTGGATCATCTATAACAAGAGAGGAAAGAGAAAAGGATATAAATAAGTACATTTGCAAGAATTACTCCGATGTCGATCCCCATTTCTACTCTCCGAACGGATCATTGAGGTTGTGCTCCGTCTTTAATGAGCACACATGAACGTTGAATCAGGTTTTGAATATAATTTATTCTATTAAGGAAAGGATGTTCACTACTCAGGAATTAAATAATAATGACAACTGCTAAGGAAAAGAAAATTAATTATTTGGATTACCATTTTCAAAAAAAACGGGCGAGCTAATAAATCCACCGGATTTTCATCATAATTTTATATAAGAAGTATATGAAAGAAACTACGGAGTGAGTAGTATTATTTTTTTTTTTAGTTTATTTGGTGTTTTTGTTGTTGTATGATAAGTATATTAAGTTTAAAAAATATATTATATTAGTAAGTACAAAGATTTGTTTTTATACTCGTTCGTATAAGGGTTTGTAACATGTATGTATAAAGAGGTCATAAATAGTGAAATTAATTTTAAACTAATATGTTTATTTATATTTTATATAACACACATTTCCTTTATTTTATATCCTTAAGGATTTATATTTTATAATATTAAATGACATATTTTTCGATAAAATCTCAAAAGTTATAATATGGTAGAAGTCTTCCATTATGTTTAGCAAGAGAGTTTTTAATTCAGGAAGTTTATTTTATTAATGAAAAATATTTTCTTAAGTATACAAAATATCTTACATTTTTGCATTATTGTCATACATACTTAAATACAAAGCTCTGCCTTATAACACATGCCAAAAAAATAAGATAAAATTATAATTGTACATTTTTTCCTTACAGGTAATTACATATATTTTTCAAGGTAAAAACACAATATTATTTAAACAAATGAAACATTGACTATTCTTCTTCTCATATCAACATTACAAGGATACGCTTCCATGATTTTGTCTTACTTAATAAGGATTGAATTCCTAATGTTTGGGAGCTGATTGTGCTTTATTTTGGAATGTAAGTCGTTAATTTTCAGACATCATGAGGCATGAGCGTTGTTTACTTATCCAAAAAGGACAGGAATGCAACTTTTTGTTGATCTTTCGTCGTATATATTTCATGACAAAATTTTGGCTATGATATATAAAACAGAAATATATAACCACGCTTTTAATAAAATATTACTAGGCAATATCGGAAATATATACATGTTATTCATTTTATAAATTGTGGAGAAATAATATGAGAATGATAGTCTGGGAGGACTTAAGAGATAAATAGCAGTTGGTATGATTGACTTATTTGGCTAACTACCAGAGAATTTGAGCCTTTTTTTCAGGTTCTTTTTTGGAGGCAAAGTTACATGATACAAAAAAGATGACGAAATGTTATATTCGTTTGTAAACAAAGCAACAGAGAGTTGTGCCGTCTTGCGGCAAAAAACAACAACTCCGTCAATGATAATATTACTTAATAATCGATGACATATACTTATGTTTCTCTTATGTTTCAAAATATGTAGGTATGTTACAAAGTCTGAAAAAAGTCAAAATAGGAATTTGAAAAGTAGCTTTTACGTTGTGTATGGAGGGTATCTTCCCATAAATGTCTCAATTATTAAAATACACTGAGAAATCCGAACATTCGTGGTCGAAAATTAAATCCGTCTTCACTTTCAATTGCACGTACTAAGAACTGGTTTCTTAAGACTGGTGTATTAAATATGAAACACAGAGTTAGTTTATAATCCTCTCACACAAATTATGCATCTCTTCATTTAGGACTATCGTAGTTTTAATCACGGTACCTTCACTTTCCTAGATGTGAATTGTACGAGGTTCTGGTACCGGAAGGGAATTAGCATAACACAAATATGTCACCTCTCTCATAATTTATTAGCGCCATCAAACTTCTTCATCTCATAAAAACTAATTACGTATATAAATTTATATATTTTTTTCACTAATGAATGGAAAAATGTTCCAGCTTCCTTAGGTTTAAAAATAAATTTCTATATTTTTTAGAAGAGTCATTTTTGGGCCAAAAATGTCGAAGCCAATTTGAAGATTAAAATATAGCCCAACTATTTAATTTAATTTTTTGTAAACAGATGTGTATTTTGTAAATTTTTTGCAACAGCTGTAGATTTTTAAAATTTTTTTCCATAAAATATGTTATTACAAAAAATATAATTTTTTGTAAACAGATGTGGATTTTGAAATTTTTTTCAAAAAAAATCCAAAAAAGCAAGCCCCCTGAAAAATGTTTATATATATATATAATCCTACGGACGCGCCCCGCCCCTACTTAAGGACCGGTCCTAAGACTGTACTTGACTTGAATGAATAAATAAGAACTGACAATAATTATATGAACCTCATCCAAAGGACTGTTGATCCTTCATTTAAATTTATTCATCTCATTTTTTGGTTCTAATAATTTGCTTAGTTGCAACTTGTACAAAATTAAAACTTGTACACAACAGTTCCAACAAAAGTATTTTATCTGAGGTACGACTTTATTACGCTAATTTTTTGAGGAGAAATATTCTGATTTTGATTGTTTCAATATGTAAGTTCATAAAACTATGAAAATTGATACCCAGTGGATCATGATTCATAGATACACTAGCAAATCTATTTTTGTACCTACATAATAGTACCTATATATATGTGTACTATCCACCTATAGTTACTCTTCTAGGTACATCTTTATTAAAACACCCCTCCAAAAAAAGTTATTTATAATTTTTTCTCAAAAAAATCCGTCATGAAAAACATACGCGAACATGTTAATAAAAATAATTTTTTGCACCCCCTCCTCCGTCTACATATGTATGATGAGCTTGGCGCACACACCCATTCCTAATTGGGCATGCAAGTTCACCTTCTTCTTCTATAGCCGTGTCGTCTTCTTTAAAAGAAACAACATGATTGACCTGGATATAGTTTTATTTTCATTACCTTTTTATCAATAAAAGTGTACGGAAGACTCCGTAAAACTCTTGTACATCCCTCGAGTCCATTTTAGTCAGAGAGCGAGGGATCGATACTTTTTGTAATTATCTACTACAAATATTACTTAAAATACAGAGAGTTATAAAAATTTGACTATTGGAGCCATTGGACAAGCCATTCATAAATAGCAATGCAGTATTTTAGTGCCCTTTTTTTGGTTTTAAGTGCTCAACTATTTGTCACGGAGGCATTTTATGGATCCTGCCGAAAATCACGGAGATGTTGTGATGGAAAGGATTTGAATTGCCTCGTGGACGAAGAGTCTTCCAATCAACAGCAGCAAGTCAACGAACAAGAGTATGAGGAACCTTGCTACTGTGATCATGGATGTCTTGAGCTCGGGGACTGTTGTCCTGACTTTAAGGACTATTGTGGAGGTAATTTCATTTGTATTTTTCATCCATCTTTTTCCCCATTTTTAATTCTAACTATTTTCTAAATATAAAATAATGTACAAATGTGGATAATTACATGTCTAGGGGGCCACTTCATACGAGTTGAATCTTTCTCAAGTTCAACCCTGATTTATAAAAATATTGTTAATAACTATATATGTGATTTGAAAATATGATATGATGTTAAAATACTCTGTAAATATGGAGAGGGAACGGGACTATCCAATACCGTTGATGCCCTCAAGTATAATACATCATAAAAAAACAATGGGCAGAATATTTTTCTTTATTGGTCATTATTGTTGGGGAGAACGCATTGCTCAAACCCTGTATATGTATATGTGAGTAACAAAAAAAATAAAAGCTGGGTACAATAAGATTCAAAAATCTTGCACCAATGACCTCAAAATACTTCAATAGCTCCATACAGAGAAAATATGACCTCTTTTGAAATATATATTAAAAAAACACGTAAAGGAAAAGGTATTCAATTTCCTATATTTGGCAATTTTCACGGTAATTACCTGGAATCAAATTATACAGTTATATAAACATCAATTATATCATTATTTGAAAAATTGAATTGTGGATTTTAAATCCGAAACAAGTTTAGAACTCAATATCTTTCATAAATGTATTTTTATGAATATGTCTCATCATATTCAGTTTAGAAAACTCTATATGAAAATATACCAAATCCTTGAGATGTCCTTCGAATACTAACGGAGGTTATTGAGCTTTCGAAGCTTCCAAAACATCTGTTTATGATGTTGCCAAAGATTTCAAGGAGTCTCATGGGTCGGGAACATCTGCAACGAAGATTCCTGATCGTTCTGAGGGCAAAATACGAACTCCATACTTTCTGACGATAAAGGAAATATGCCCTCTAGCTGAACCCCTGAAATTACTAATAGATTTTCAATTGATTTCAAAATTCACCTATAAATATTAGTCCATAGACCCATTTTGATAAATACTAAGCTATGTAGACACAATTTTACTTTAGGATATCTAAAAGAACCAAGTATATTTATGGTCTTGTCCAAACCTTGTAAACGTGAAAATATGTTTAACATTTAAACAATTAATTATACAGAATTTTATTTATATTTACTTATGAATAAATGAATAATTGTGAAAGTAAGCTGGATTCGAATTGTAACCCGGTTGAGTATAAAACATGACATTTTAAATTCTATAGTGTCGAATAATACACCTTAGTCATTCTAGTGTAAAATTACGGGTAGTGTTGATTCAACTAAATGAAAAGCATTTTCAAAATCAATAGATAAATTTACACAACTATAGGTCAGTTGTTTGATAACCCTTGTCAGACTTTGTTACACGTTGGTCAACAAAAATCAAACGGTCAAGTAGTTTTATTTTTGTTACCTAAGTAACAATATATTTAATGTTTAAAACCATTGATTTTGTACCATCAGACCATCCATTTTTCATTTTACAAAATATAGTCATCTGAAAAGGTGACCATTTATTACTTTCTTTTTTTAACGGTGTATGGATCGTAGGGCCTATTTTGGAAATCTACAAGACTTCTAGCAATCTGAGAAGGGGTTGTAATTGACTTTTTATAATTATAATCAATGATCAGTGCTTTCTGTACGAATAAGGGATGTGAAAATTATCGAAATCTCCATGACCATATATTTTTAAAAAGTACATGTTGGTAACCTGTAAGATATTGTGATATTATTAATAATTCCTCATTATTTTCAACATTCAAACGTGTAAATGAGCAAGAAACACTAGCGTTTCATAGGTATCTCTGTTAGTAGATTTGTCTTCAATCAAACTTACCAACATGTTTTTTTTTTCTGATTTACACTCACGAGGATTTAAACAATTTTCACATCTCTAATTATAATTTAATATATTAACAGATTTGCTCCATTTTAACAAGGGGTGATAAATATTTCATTTATTTGTTTATTTTAAACATATCAGTTTACTTCTTTTTCAAAATATTTGAGGCAGTGATATAGTCAGTAATCACCCTGATCCCTTCTTCCCTCCCCCGATAGACCGCAAGATAAAATAGTTTATTATGAATACCATTTAATTATAATAACTAACTCCGATGTGAACTTCTAAATCATTGGAATAAAGTTCTTTATAACTCCAATTTGCACGTACATTATGAGGTCCTAATTCATATAACTATTTTTTTTCTGTTCATAATCTGACATACATATTGTATACCCAGTGCAGTAATCACATGGAGTCCAGGGCTTCCCATAATTATTTCACTAGTAGCAGTTACGGTCTATTAATGATGAGTCATGTATAAATATTCCAACTAACAATTCCAATATCAAATCTGTGATTACGTACTGATACATCTTGTTTTTTTAAATATCTCAGCTACACAAATATGGGTAAACAATTTATCTAGAACAAAGATAACCCGCATGAGTTGAGTTAAACTTTAACCATGACTTGAGCATGGAGAGGGCCATACTCAGAAGCAAACTACAGATAAAGTTCATATACATCATATGTGGCTATAATTAGTCTGACTTTTAGTTTTAAAAAAATAGTAAATTAGTTGTGTAAAAATTTGATATATTTAATACGAATCCTAATCGAGTGATTGAACAATACATGAAGGGTCTCAGTAACTACGTAATTTCAGCTCTTTTAGTTTCTACAAAAGACCAATAAGGACGACTGACAAATTTTATTAGGACTGGACTGATAGGAATTTAGTCTTTTTAGTTTTTTTACACCGATCCAACACTACATACGTCATGAGAGGAAATGGAAGAAAATAAAAAGTGATATCTTACGTAAGAAAAAAAAGATTAGTACCCCCAGGAATCGACTCAATCTCAAAATTGCATTTTTCTGCTTTGTTTTAAAGCTTTAGATGTTCCCTCATCAAGAATTAAAGTATGATACCCTGGAAAATAAAATAATGTTCAGGTTAGAGCAACAAAAAGTATTGCACTCATTTTTGATCATATTTTTTACAACTCTGATAGTAGCTTATCTATCGTATGAGTACAAAATATAATGCATATGATGTTTTATGGGTCTCTTTATATTTAACAGTAATAGTTGCATGAGAAAAATATAACTGCTTCGGCCATGATGTAACTGGAAATAAAAATATTTCACGTCAAATGACTTATAATATTTGCATATAATATTTAACAATACAAAAAAAAACCATGGGTTTTTAGGGTGCCCTTAAAAGTCAATGTTATAGATATACTCGTCTCAACCCTCCGCCATTTTATTCCCTTCATAATAAAACTTCTCTGGGAAAAATGTTTTGGACTTAAATTCCAATTCCTATTTAATGGTGACTCACACACACTTCTTAATGCTTTGTCCTATATTGAAAAATTAAGTGTATAAAAATTTGATATCTCCGATTTGTTTAAAAGCATAAAATTACAATACCAACTTTGTATATAAGCATAAATAAATTGTATGTTAATACTAATATCTTTACTGCGTTAGGAGTTTTTGCAGTTTCAATGAATATTCCATCATTTTTAACTGCAATTCGATTATTTAATATTTATTGTGGGTACATGGTATAAGGTTGCCCACAGGGCATACTGTCTCTTTCTACCTCAAAATTGGAGGCAGCGAATAAAAGGAGAGGAATCTCGACTTTTTCGAAATATTCGGACAATTAGCACTTCGGAGGAGCATGCAAATAAATAGAACCTCTCATTATATGGAAGAGGTTGTGAGTATGAAGTATTCTGGGGGAGGCCGGGAACGGAGTAGATCCGTGGACTGAGGGATGAGGCAGCCGGAAGAGATTACATCTCATTAAGTAAAGCACTACGCCTTTTTCTTATATTTACCATGAATGATTATAGTATAATTACAGGATGAACGTAATAGGTATCATGGAGAGGAACTTCTATTCTCATCAAATCCATTAACTCCTGAAACCATAAATGATAATATACATAAATAGAAATATACTGTACAAACTCCAAGTGTTTTCTAATCCTACGTGGACAATAATGATCCATTGAGTCGAGATTCCTCTCCTCCTGCTCGAATAATATATTCTTCGCTTTGCGAAATTATTTCCTTATTATTAAAAGGTTGCAAGGATTGTGTTTCAACTATTTTCAAAATTTGTTGTCTCAAATTTCGAGAGAGAAAGAGAAATTATGACGTGCGGGCAAACTTATAGAATGTACCTTTTAGTGTGACACAAAGTACTGTATCTATTCAATGAAATATTATTTTGTACACTCCCTCTACTGGGTATTGATAAAATTTACATTTATTCCATTTTTCATTTGTGTTTCAATATAAAAACAACCGCAAATGTTGAGAAATGGATAATTTTAGGCGAAAGTTTACGACCCAAAGGCGGTCAGTTCTAAATGTTATGTTAATAAGAGCCACCCTATGGTACAAATATGTACTATAATTATTATTATATAACGAATAAGAGGACTTTGCAAAAATTTTAACTTGTCATCTCACATCACATAAATACATCCAAGCATAAAAAGTACATTCTAAGAAAATAAAAAGACAATGATCAAAAGAAAAGATATTTGAGACTCTTTCTTAAGAAATAGAAATAAGTTTGTTTTTTTCCCCTTAATGCAAAAATACAAAACCAAATAAAATATGTCAAAGTCTATATACTACTTCGTGAAATGTAAAAAAATAAATATAACTGTATTTGTTGTAATATGATGATTGATGGCACAACATCGGACTCAATACAAACATATATATCTATAGTTGAGGAAATAATTATTTGATCCCTTGCTGATTATTCCAGTTTGTCCACTGACAAAGAAAAATGGCAGTCTCTAATTTTAATGGTAGGTTTATTTTAACAGTTTTAACATTACATGAACAAAAAAAAGTGGTACAAAATGTTAAATATTTTATTTTGGGCTAATAAAAAAACAATATTGAGTAGCCTTGTTGGCTAGTGACTAATTTTAACGACTGTCGAGCCCTGAGTATAGTCCCTTTAACACAATACACATCGTCAAGCATGGGCGTGGTAAACATTATGTTTTGTGGGTCTTTCTCTGCTAAGGAGAAAGATTGATTTCACTGCATCGAAGGGAGGATGGAAACCCATGGGCGACAGCCTCTTTCCCTTAGGCAAATCTACCAAAAGTAGATCGTGTAATGGAAAACGAGCTAGAGTAGTCCCTGCCTCATCAAATCATAGTCTTTTTTTTTTCTCATGTTGTTATTATTATTTAGTTATTCTTGAGAAGAGAGCGTCTAAGTATTGAGTGAGAGGCTATGTGTGAGATTGTTCATGAAAGACGGAGAATATCACCAAGGAGTTGGTGTGAGAAGTTATCTTCTATATTATGAAAGCAATATTTGTATGTTCGTCGAACCCTAATAACTCTGTTCAATGCCGGGTATAACTTCTAATGTAAAATACAAGATATCTTGTTGATTAGATCATCAATTTTCATATGTCAAAATGTCAACTTACTAACAAAATGGAGACTGTATTAAGTATATTATTACCATTCTCCTTATCAGTGTTTTGAACGTTGATTGGTTGAATTCGAACTAACTTTTGTTAAGCCGTAAACAATTATATAATAATTTCATAGGAAGAATTAGGTAAGGGTCTACTGATTTTGATCCTTTATCCCATTGTTGTTGTAGTTATTTTATGAGGAAAGGTTGCAAGGTACATCAAAGCTTTTACACTTAGAAAGAAAAAGAAAATGATCTGCCATATTTTAATTATACATTAATCAAAAATTTATCATTCTTTTTCTGATACATAGCCAATGTCAAATTGATTTATTCTATTTTCTCACCATTGGCCTCACATATGACGACAAGCCTCTTGCAAAAAGAGTTGCAAGTATTGCGAAGGAAATTCGGGTACATGGCAGCCCACTCCTAGTCGATGGAGGCCTTCATAGCTTCAAAGTTCGGGTGACAGATGATACAGACCCCCCTCTCGATGTGCGGTCAGCAAGAAGTCTAGAGGATTCACATCCACGCTGTATCGTGGTCCCAGAATGCGATGTTGTTAGTTAAGAAGGTCTGAGTAATTTTCGCGATGTGAGCGGGCCTCTATCTTGCTGATAGACGACGTTACCGTCAGGGACATTTTCCTGAACCCAGGAGAGCAGGATGTCCTTCAAAATGTCGATGTAAATGGCTGATGTGAGACCGTAACCCTCGGGGAACCAGATTAGGTGCACAATAGTGCCTATCCCCATAGCTGATGCTGGTGTTTGGTGATGTTCAGCGTTTCCCCGATGCTGACGCAAGGGTAATTACTGCAATTGTAGGCCTCTGTTGGAGTGTGACCTGCACGAGGAAGAATTAATGTTTAATCTTGTGAATTACAGTAAAGATAGCAGCGTGATATATGTAGTAAATGAATATTTTAAGATCAATTACTGAATTATATAATCAAATTTACAAATACATATGTGTAGAAAGGGGTGAAGGAGGTTTTTTTTTTTTGCTAGTATTAATGATTTGTACTTTTTTTAACATTTTTTATACTTTTTTTTTTATTTTACTTGATGACAATTTTTTTAAAGAATAACATCCCTTCTTTTTTTTTTTTAAATTAATTAATTATAACGTTGTCTGAATATACCATGCTACTTGATCGAATATAAAGTGCTGCTTGACCGGATAGATTCTTTCGAATTAGGGTATCAATTGCACACTTCTCCGTCTCCTACGCCTATTGTTTTAAAATTTATTTGTCTTTAACATACCCAAATACACACGACTTTTATCCCTACGTATTTATATTGTATATAGACTATATAGCCTTTGTGATAAAATTAATTATAAGAGTCACGTCTACTATATAAAAGATTGTAATTCTTTGTATGTATATACATGGTCAGAGAGTTGATCTAGATCATCCAAATGAGATACTTCGTTAGTAAAACCCATACGGGGATAAAAAAAAAGTGATCAAGTGATGGATATATTACCGTTTGAAACAGTCTGTCTCAAAAGGGAATAATTTCATTCCAAAAAGAGACATCCTTCAAGATGTTTAATCCATATGTCATTTAATATGCCACACATTAAAGCGTAGTTATTTATGCAAATACATAGATTGGTGACTCTTTGAATACTAAAAACATGATTTTCCCTACACACTTACGAAGGTAAAAATTACTATGCACCTACAAGGTGCTCCAGAATTATTGCTGCGACAGTGCTTATTTATTCGATCCAGTCTAGTCTTAGTCCTTGGACCGGTCCTATGGACTGTCAGTACTAGAACAGATTTAAAAAAAAAATACATTGGAGTGACGGCATCAAGGAACAAACCAAATAAGTTTTAGGACTGACACAAAACTCTCCAGATTTAGAATCCCATTAACTCTAACGACATTAAACTAAGAATATTGCCTGTAGAGATTTCGTTACTGATGTCAGAAAAATATTGGGACATCCAGGTGGATGTGCCCTAGTCCACATTGCAAATGAAGACTATTTTTAACATTTTTGAGACATCAGTTTTTAGCCTCTCTCTTAACTCGTTTGATTTTGCAATGTTGAGCATGGTCAAAGGGAGACCAATGCAGATTCTGGGTTAAACAAAGACTCCCTGATATCGGTTGTTGAGGTTTCCGTGAGCAAATATTCCGGAGGACATTATCAACCGAGCTGCAAGTCAGAGAAGAGGTGTCTCTTTCATTGAATGAGATATTGGTCATTGTATGACATTATTAAAGCTATAAAAAAGTGTCTTACATATTCTAATACAAATTATTATCTGTGAAAAATTAGATTTTTTTAATTAGACTCTAATTCAAAACAACCGTGAATATTATTTATTCAACCATTTGAATATATTTTTCTATATAAAAACTATTCGTTATATGTATAAGCATTTATTTGACTTCTCCAAGGACACAACAAACTCATTTTAGAACTTGATTAATGGTATTTGTGTTAATTGTTGTGTGTTTTTGTTTGTGCGCACATTGTCTCTTTGTCAGAAAAGGGATCATTGTATCAAATAAAAGCAACAATGGTTATGGTATTAAGAAATGATAAATGAGATATTTAAAGCTCCATAAATATTTTAATAGGATCACGTCATTCTTTCAAATTCACAAAAATTATATAGTGAAAGTGTTTTCATGTGGCGTCTACATTGTTGATTTAGGCCATTTTGGGGGCCTAAACAACCAACTTTAATAACAGTAAAACCGCTTGTCCACTGGAATACAGGGTGAGGACTCCAAAATTAGAATCATCTTCGAGGCTATCTCTCTTCAGTTTTAAAAGTCTGACAATTTTGTACTTGGCACCATTCGAAAGAACAGACAACAAAAAGCTACAATTTGATGTTTGTTTTGTTTTTGTTCGTTCAAAAATGTCCGAGTAACAAGCAAAATGGTGGAGGGTGTGCGATCTCAGACAAGAAGATCTTCACAGTGGAAGCTGTCCTGAACAGGGGAAATGATCGCTCGGGGTACCATGTCTTTTTAACAAAAAATTTCAAAATTCTATAGCTATTCACAGAAAATTAAATTTTTTGGAAAACAATTTGAAAAATCAAATTAAATTTCAAATATTACATTTTTTTTTTAAATCAAATATTTAATTTTCTAATAAAAAGCAGAAATTCCTTGATTTGGAGGGGGCTACAGCACCCTAGCCCACCCTTGCGGACGCCTGTAAATACACAGTCAAAAAAGTTGATATGTAGGATTTTGAGTGGTAAAATGCTTTAAGACATATTTTGGAATTCTTAAATTCGATTTTAGTACATAAATTGGCGAGAGAATCTTTCATTTTATAGCTGCAGATCCCATTGTTTTGCAAATTTCTTGAAATATTAGCATAGTAATTATAATAAATATTCTAAAGTAGTAAAAATATAAACCGATTTTTCTTCCTCGTTTAATTTTTAACACAGGTCAATTTTATGCTTTACGACCCTAAATAGGTAGTACCTACCACACGTGTATATTAATGTATAAACGACTTTACCACCTAATTAGAAGTTAACTCCTGAGTCAAATAGGGTAAAAATTGATATTTTAGCCACCCTTAATGATTTCTTGAAGAAAAAATAAGAAATACATAAATCAGAATATTAAGAAAACTGTTTTATGTTTATCTAACATTAGAGAAAATGTAAGGAAAATGTTTTGCTCAAAAGAAGGAAGATAAAAAAAATGCTATAAATTTTCATTACTTCTTGTAATACATAAAATGTATTACAACTATTTTTTTTTTTTTTTTAAATGGGCTTGACTCTACGTGATGTGTGTGTGTGTGTGTGGTCTTAAGCTGTACGCTCCCAATGTGTTTTTTTCCCCTTTTATTAGTGTGTGGATATATTTTAAAATGAAAGTGGAAAGAGTAGCAAGATTTACTTATAAAAAGATAGGCAGCATTTATTGAAAATCTGTCTCAAATACCGGGTGGTCAATTGAAATCTGAACACTTACTAATTCAATAATTAATGAAAATTGAGTAATTGAATCAAATTTATATTCCAATATATTGAAGCATAAGACATTAGTTACAAAACGAAACAAATTTGAGCTCTCTAGCTGACGTACAAATCGAGAATTTGACACTTGAACGTGATCGACGAATTTCCATAGCGCACTCCAAGCAGTTGGATGTCTCCAATACCACCTTCTGCGTCATCATCAAGTCCGAAACGGGGGAGAGGAAGAAGGGATCTAAGAAAAAGGGCGGGCAAACTGGGCCCGGAAGAGTAAGTGATTGAGGCCCATTGAGGTCAAACTGAAAATTAATATGATAACACCATCTATGTTATTAAATAAAACCAAAAAATTCGTCTCCATGGATTTGTTAAGAATCTGGGTGAGGGCTAAATTCGATCCAATTGTAGAGCATGACCCTGTTTATCTGATTCATTAATATTCTTAGTCCATTAAGTTCAGGATTATTAAATCAATTTCTCAAATATCT
The DNA here is from genome assembly GCF_016086655.4 of Lepeophtheirus salmonis. Lineage (NCBI taxonomy): Eukaryota > Metazoa > Arthropoda > Copepoda > Siphonostomatoida > Caligidae > Lepeophtheirus > Lepeophtheirus salmonis. The sequence goes on along the minus strand of NC_052143.2, from coordinate 30,844,836 downwards.
ATCATTGATATTTTTTTAACATTATTTTTTAGATTCATTTTTTTTTTTAATGAGCAACATTTCTTTCAACTTCTCCTTATAAGATATTAATTTTAGCATTCCGTACTTTTAAATAAAACTTTTTTTTGACAGATATTAAAAACATTTCATTCCTAATAGGGATTCTAATTGAAATAAATACTTTTTGTTTTGAAAGAAATATTTTTGATGTTGAGTTAATAGTTAGAACCAGTGTATCAAACTTGAATTTTAAGTTAGTTCATTTTAAAAAAATTGGGTTGATTAGCAGATATCATTATTATTTAATTCCTGAGTAGTGAACATACTTTCCTAGATTCAATTATATGAGCACATTCGTGTGTGCTCATAATTGACGGAGCGTAACCATGAGGATTTGTTGCAGAGTTATATTTGTAAGACCTTTTTAGACTCAAAGTAGAATTGGGGATCGACATCTGAGTAATTCTAACAAATGTCCTTGTTTATATACTTCTCTCCTTCATCTCTTGTCACAGCTGATTGTAGCTAATATAATGAAACGTCATGAGCATTATTCTTTTCGTCCTTCAAATCATTCTTCAAATTTTCAGGGTTACCATGTTGATTTTTGGTTTCTTTTTTTAAACACGCCCATTGTACACAGGATTTTCATCATTATGAATGACGGAGAGTAACACTGATGAGTTATAAATGTATGTGTAATTCAATGTTAGACTAAGTGTAAAATAAAGGATCGAAAACGGAGTCATTCCTACCTACCTATGTTCTTGCTTGATACGGGGTTAGTTTTTATGATTGTTTCATTCATCTCATAGCTACTAGCAGCGAATCTAATGAAACGTTATAACAACTATGCTATTCTCCTCCAAAATATTCGCTAAATTGCCCTGATTACCTCGTTGACTTTTGGGGGTTTTTTTTAAATAAGCAAAAAACCATAGTAATTGACATCGAACGCAGCTTAACTCATTTAACTAAATAAACAAGATAAACTCTGCGAAGGGAAGAAAAGTAGCATATCGGATAAGGCTAGCCTTGGATCGGTTAGAGGACTGATTTTCTAATCAGTCTCCCCCCCCCCCAACCTTTTAGTCTTTTTTTCATCTGTCCGATCTTTTTTACCATGTATCGGTCCTAAGGATGGATACATCACGGCTTTATACCTCCTAACACAAAAATACTCTATATATTTTTTTGCCAGCTGTCGATTCCCTCCTCTCACTTGATACGTCATGGATATTTCATAATAGATTCATTTTGATAAATAATCAAAGTACCAAGTTGTTCTATACTTATGCTCCGTTTCTAAAAGGACAGTAATACAATTTCTTGTTGATCCCTCGTCCTTTATATAATATATATTGGCCATTTTATTATTAATTATATAAAAAAACTTTGGCTATCATATAGTAATCCAAATTTATAGTTACTCTTTTAATATAATATTACTAACTAATACTATAATAATCTAAAGAATGAAATACAATGTAGATTTAAATATTACAAAATATATATTTTAAAAATAGTGAAGAATTAATACATGACGGTAATAGTTTGGGAGTATCTAAAAGATTAATAGCAGTTGGTATGATTGACTTATTTGACTAACTACCAGATCATTTCGGGCCTCTTTTTCTCTTTCTTTTCGGGGAAAGGTTCCGTGATGCAATAAAGGTAATGACGTGACATCTCGTCTTTCATTCTTACAGTCCTAGCTATTTTTTTATTTTCTTCACTCCTAGCTAGGATTGAAGAATATAAGAATTAAGAACATAATGAATGATAGCTAGAACGTATAATAGTATGTTCTGGTCACACATTCCCTACTTTTAGCATGAAGTATCTTTTCTCTCTTTGAAAGATGTTATGATGAAAGGTCCCCAACTGAAATGATGTACTTTGTACCAATGTAATTTCAGCTGTTGTTGTTAGCATAAAAGACCTGTTCTAGGACTGACAAATTGTATTGTCACCGAACAGATAAAACTCCAATTTTTTTAGTTTTTTCTTTTTTTTTACCGATCCAAAACTACATAAGGGAGAATGACAAAAAATGATAAAGTAAGTGTTTGTTTTTTAAGCGACATCTAGTGTGAGAAAAAGATATATTTACGACCATGTACAGTGATGTATAAAATATGTTATGTCTGTATGTAAGAATAAAAGAAATCAAAAATTAATAAGGTAATCCGGACAATTTGAAGAATGTTTGAAAGCAGAGCAGCTTAGCTGTTATGACACTTGTATTTCATCAGCTGCTAGTTGCCGTTAGAAGAAGGATGTACACACAAATCTCATTCTTTTATATCCTAAATACATACAGGTCTGATCTTTAATTATTTTCAATTTTTCAAGAGTTTAATATAAACAAGAGATTTTGTGTGGATATTTATTTATTAAAATCATCTGAAAATAAGGATTTGCACAACTTTTAATCATTATGTGAGACTTCAACTCTAATGATTGCCTCAATACGAGGCCGAAGTTCATTGCAGGACTTGATTATGTTGTAAGACTCAAGCTTGGTCCAGTCCTTCTTGGTGGAAGTATCTAGACTGGACACTCCTGTGAGAAATAGTACACACCATCTCTTCCAGAAGCGCCTAGATAGAGTAGAAGAAAAACTTCGCGTCTGGAGAGGAGAGCGGCCACATGTTAAGGTCCTAAAATTCCGGAAAGTTGTCTTTCAGGAAATCTTTGCAGCGCAATGAATGGAGCTCCATTTTGACTGAAGCGCCATTGGGGAGCAGACTGGGGTCTCGAGAAAGACGATTTAGAATGTCTACATACATGACAGACATTCTCCCAGATGACATTCTAGGACAATCCCGCACGAAGTAGTGCTGCGATCTCAATCCTCTTCTCGTACTGTGTGTTCATGGTGGCGACTAGGACAATATTTTTCTTAGCAATCGACAGCTTGTTATGTGTTCTGCAACATTGCTTAAAGGAAAATTGTTAAGAAAATGACTCGTAACCTCTCAAAAATTGCATAATAGAAATGAGTAAATATTAATGATTGGCCCGGTATGTCAACATTTTTTAGGAGATAAAATATCTTCCTTTCGCCTCACAATAAAATAAATTATTCTCTTACTAATGTGATCTCTGCTAACCAAATAATAAGACGAATTAACGAATGCATTTCGGTAAAATTTGATTGGTCTAAGAGGCAGAAGAACATAAATTTTAATTTTTCTCCTTCTTCCATCTAATAAAAAGCTTTGTAAGCAAGTGATTTATATATCCTTTATGAGAATTGGAGGGGAATTTGACAGAAGATGATAATTAATTTGTGGAATATAATGAAATTGCAAACTCTTCTAATAATTACTACTTTTGATGGAATTATTCTATAACTAAAGCGATGCTTTTATGTATACACAATATACAATATAAATGTTATTTCTACCGTGAAATGAATAAATGGATTGCCATTATATTACTATTCAAATAAATAGAAGAAAGAAAAAATAGAATTTGAATCTGACATTCACATCAAAATCTATATTAGAATTATACACTTATATAATATCGGAATTGTATATTATAAAAAAGAATTGCAAAAATACTCCAGGAATAAAAAAATTATATATTTTTTTTAGAGTATGTGGGCCGTCAACACAAAAACAAGCTAGCATGATTTTTCTCAAAATTGAGAGTGGATTACATTTGTATTCTGCGACGAATTATTGTCGTCAATTTGTATCAACAAATTATTATTATTATTATTATAAGTACCCGCAAATTGTACTTACAATAGCCAAAATTGATCGTCCCAATAAAAGAATAATAAATTGATTGATTAAAGGTGTTAATATAAGTATCTTAAATCAAATAAAAGTTATAAACTACAAGTAACATTATTAGTTCTCTTAACTCATCCCACAAACTTGAGTAAAAAACCTCTAATTGGTTCAAATACGTATATAAATATTGGGCTGTGTGTAGCTATATATGAGTAAAATAGTTGGGTTTTTTTAAATTGAAGTATCAGTAATTATTGATTCTTAAATCGAATGGGGTTTGCATGTATGCTCCGAACTTTGGTACCTAGAATACTCTCCCTTTCACGTTTTCCCAAATTTTACAATTTTATGGGTGCATAACATTTTGAAATAAAGTTAATTAGTGAGAATATATGGCTTGATTTAGGAGATGAATCAAAGACATGGTCATTAATAGATGGAAAGGCCTAATTATTATTTTTTTAAACCGATATTTTTTACCACGGATATACTTATACAATAAAATTATTGAAGTTTAATTATAAAGCAGTAAATACTATGTTTTCAATCAGTTATAGTAATGATAGTCCAAAGGACTAATTGGACCGGTCATAATACTGGACTGGACCGAATAAACAAGGACTGGGAACAACACTAGCCGTGTACATACGAACTGCGAACATAACCATTACTTGTACGCAATAAATATTAAATAATAAATCACTAAATCTCCTTAGATAAGGATGCCAGAAGTAAATGTACCTACTACGTATATGTAATTAAGTTATATGATAACATCATATGATCTTAAATAAGAGAAAGTCTTGAGGGGCCCTATGTAAGTGTACGAATATAATAATACATGGCTTTTAAAAATGTTCTCCACATTTTTTTATCTAATATACCATATATTTTGAAGCAGCTGTTCCTTTAAAAACAAAAAGGATAAGAAGAGCCAAGTTAAACTAAGGTTAAAGAGCCAATATTGACATTCAATATCGATATTTAAATTACTTTTCAAATTCCTGGAGAAGAAGCAGTGAGTGTGAATGTGTCCTCCTTGGATATCGAAAAAACATAATGAAGAGAAAGAAAAGTAAACATATAATTTATACTAATTTTTTTTTAATTGATGAGTTCTGAATTAATATAGCTGTAAAAGGTATGACATTTGACGAAAGCGATATTTTTTGTAGTTGTAACTATTGTTGTCTCAGTTGTTATATATCCCGTTACCGTCGAGTCTCATGACTGGTCCTATCAGTACTTGAGATAGGTATTTGAGACCGTCAGTCTTTTGGACTGTCAGTACTATAACTGATTAAAAAGAAGAAGTACAGTTGAGTAACTTCATCTAGGATAGAACTTAATAAGTTTTAGGACTGATATACAGGACTGAACTGGACGGAACTGCAGTCTTCAGTCCCAAATAAGGACCGACACAACATTAGTTGCAACCTGAACAGTGGGTTTATATTTTCGAATGCTGTGATCACATTCTTCTATTCTTGAAGAGAGAACATCTACATAAAATATAGAGAGTTAGCTCATGTGGAGTGTAACATATATGATTTCTTGATGAGTTATAAGTTTAAGTTCTTGATGGACTCAGAGTAGAATTGAGTATCGATATCGTAGTAATTCTTGCTTATATCCATTCTATTTACGCAGTGGGATTTCTGCTTTTTTATTTCTCACACGTTTGCTTGCAGGTGATCTAATGAAACGTCATAACAGTTAAGCATCTCTCCTCCCAAACATTCTTCAAATTGTCAGGGTGACCACGTAATTTTCCGCTTTATTATATTATCTTAGGTCATATTTTTTACAACTACGTGTATGAAGCGCTCTAACACCATGTTATCCCATTGACATAAAAATTCACTATGTATTCTTTTGTTAACTCTGGATTTTTCTACTATCCCACTCTAAATTGATTTTTCTAAACTTTGATTAATGGTTGGGAGGAGAGCAGCTTAGCTGTTGTAACGTTTTATTAGAACAGCTGCAATAAGCCTTGAGAGGAAGGAAATAAACACAAATTCAACTTCGTTTATAGCAAGGATATAGGCAAGAGTTACTTCTATATCAATCGTCAATTCTACTCCGAGTCCAGTAAGGACTTCAACTAATAACTCCCGAGCAAACCCTCTCCGCCTTTGATGAGCACACATACTAGTTATAACTGTGTACATCCATGTTTCCTCTTTAATAATTAAATAGTAATGATAGCAAAAGTGGGAAATAAAAGAGTCTGTACAGATTGACTATAAGAAAATGCCGCTTCAGCTCTCTAGTACATATATTATAGACCTCTACGAATATCTTGTAGGTTACCAGCATATACTTTTTTTTTAATGTATGTTCACGATGATTTTGAGAATTTTCACATCTCTACTCGTGGCCTTTTTGGAGCTGTCTCCCCTATAAAGTCTAATCTGTCTACTTCATCGTCGTGGATGATGCAGTATTTATTCTGGGCTTCCAGAGTTTCAACACAAGGGAGGTCATTGTAGATGGAAGTATTTGTGTTCTATATATTTCTGAATATCTTGTAGTAGTTACTATGCAGGAGATAAAACATATAGAAAACAAATTAAAAAATATAACTCGACTCAACTCAATAGTTTTAACTCGAATTCAACACTAATATATATTTATTTATTTTTGCATAAATGAAAAATAATTTGAGCAATTATATGTAAGAATACAATTATTTCCTTTCAACTATAACATCAATTTGTTTTCTTATCCACAAGCGTTTTTCCAATGCATAATTATGCATTAAAAATAGGTTTATAATATTGCAAGCATATTGTAGGAATTATATTTTTCATACCAGACACTGAATGCATTTATATCTATGGATATAAGTATTTGCTAGTTTCCTTGTATAAATATATAAAACATTCTAAAGCTTAATTAAAGGAGGCATGATAGGATGAGTAAGGCATTTTCTCATCATTTGGTTTTGAATGTTCATTGTCATATTGTGTGAATAGACCAAACTACGATTTTAAATAAAAACTTACACAACAAAAATTCATCTACGAATTAAGATTAAAAGTAATTCATCATGTATTTGAAAATCTCACTCCTTGTGTTCATAATCTGGTTGACTCATGAGGGATGTGAAAGTGTGATAACTAATAATATACCTATCTACTTCACGCATTGGCAATGTAGTCCACCTGTGGCATACCTAAAGAAGGGATCCGTGTTTAGAAAAAACTAAGTATAGCGATTAGAAAAGAAAAAACGGTTGATGCATGTGCTTTTTTTTTTTCTTTTTTTGTTCATTCTTTAATAAGTCGTGGGTGTCTTAACATCTCCCTCTAAAAGAAGAATTATCACCTATTTTTGGTGTAAATTGATAAAAAAATGCATTATAAAATAAATTTTTGTATATGAATTTAAATATAACTGTAATATTATCCCAGCACTAATGCTATTTTAAATGTAGAAGGTTCTCCTCTTTATAACAGTAATTCATTTTCTCTGCAAAAATCATACAACAGGAAGCTGATATTAAAAAGGGTCTTAATTCAGTAATACCATATGTCTTGCTCCCGCCTTTTCCTCGCACTCTTACACAAATCCTCTCTCTTGGCATACCTAGTAGACGGTCTTACCACACAAAACCCAAAATTTACACTGTATTTTGAGCTGTCGACTTTTTTGCTCCTTTTTCACTAATTAATGATCTGAACGTTGATTGGTTGAACTAGAATTAGCACTTATTAAGCTGTGAAGAATTATCAACAATCATTGAACAATAGTTTCATAGTTGGGAATAATTGGCTAACTACAAACTGATTTAAGGCAAATTGCTGAAACATCAATTTTAATGTTGGGGTGAATAAACACCCCGGATTCGTACTAGCGTTATTACCTTAAATGAAGCAAAGAAAGGTGAAAGTATCTGTTATTTTCTGAGGACTTGAACTGGACTCGATGAAAGTCTGAGCAAAAACTAGAGACTCAACTTGAACTTGAAACATAAAAACTTTTTCCAGCCACTCTAAAACTTACAAAAGCCATATTAAAGATCATCTGTAAATTTGGAAATTACGAGGGCCTAAAATAATTCCACGATTGGAATAACTTTTTCCCATAGTCATTTATGGTTCATAAGATAAAAAATCGAACATTATGTGTTTGATTGATTATTTTTTAACCAATATTAACTCAATGATAAAGTTATAAATAACTAAAAATCGCTTTGAAACTGATTTAAGTATCAAAGCGTTTGCCTTGTGTTTTATTATTAAGCCAATAATGATTGAATATACACATTCATATAATAAATCTTCAATCAGGGGGGCCGTCCTTCCTGCTAAATCTGCCTATGTTCCGATGTTCCTAGTAAATGATATTAAAGGTATTCTTTTGTTAGTAATAATTGGAAACCCCTAATTATAAATGATATGTCTATAAGGACTCGAACTGGACTTAGACTCGTGAGAAAAGACTCGATCGTGCCTCCTTATCAAAAATTTTGGAACTCAAAGATTTTCTTCAAGCTCTGTAATAAAATATTGATATTAATTAGGGCGAAAAAGTGGTTAATATATAATGAATACTCAAATACCTAGTGATGAAAATCCTCAGAAATTAAATAATAATGAATTTTACAATGATTTTTTCCCTCTCCATTCTGATGATTGTTGCCTTGTTTGCATGTCATACTCGTAGACACATGTCTCATCACTAGTTATGATGCATTCCATGAACGTTGGGTTGGAATTTGCACGATCAAGCATGTCTGAAGAGACTTGCTCACGGTACTGTTTTTGTAGAAAATTCAGCTCTTTTAGAACTAGCCGTGCAGCGATATTATTCAATCCTAGCTTAAGAGTGTCGTAGTCCTAGGACCTATCCAACACTATAAGATACAGATGAAGTATTAATCAGGGAAGTTATACCAAGTGGTCCATTAAAATCTGAACACTTTGAATTTTAAACTTCAACAAGATATAATTTATTAATTAACAATAGAATTTCAAAAAAATCAATACTCATATAGATGTGTGTCTGAGCTCTCTTAACCATTAATGTAACCACCCTTAGCGGCAGTGATGGCTTCCAGGCGCCGAAGGAAAGTCTAACACCCACTTTGGATGTAGTCCTCTGTCATTGCGTCCTAGTGCTGGCTGACAGTGGCTTTGAGGGCATCTGTGTTTGGATTACGGATACTGCAGACCTTACCCGCGACATGTACCCAAAATTTGTAGGCGAGGGATTGGCATAAGGGCTGAAGGAGGCCAAAAATGTCATAAAAGAGTTCATTCTACCCACTTTTTTTATAGCCCTCTGGATAGTCTAGATCTGTTGCATGCCCCCTCATGGACTTGAGGGGATTGGTCTGGGCTGGTTTTTTGTATACCCTCCGGATCTAGTTTGGCCTTTTTGACAGAGCCCTTCTCCCTCTCCGGCGTTTCGGACTTGCTAACAGTGGTCTTGTAGACGCTCAACTGCTTGGAGTGCGCAAATATGATTTATCGATCACGTTCAAATGTCATTTTCTCGAGCTAGGGAGCTCAAGTTTGTATTGTTTTGTAACTAATTTTTTTTAATGTTCCTTTAATTGGTTAGATGGAATTGCGCTGATTAAGTATAAGTAAATGTTGTAGTATTAATATTACTCCACCTAACCTAGGAATTTTTTGGTGAAATCCATATAATAACTCTAGGAATCACCGGTGCGCGAACGACCACACATCGAGTCCAAGAGATTCCCTCTAAAGCGGGCTGTCCATGAGCTATAGCGATTCCATTTGTAACTAATTGTTTATGCTTTAATCTATCGAAATATGAATTAATTTCAAGCACTCAAAGTTTATTAATTATTGAATTATTAAGTACTCTGATTTCAATGGCCCTCCTGGTAAATAAAAAAATCCTCATAACTAGGTACATACTTACATATTATAATTTAACAGCAAATATTCAAAGAATTTACTTTAGGTACTTTTAACATTTGTAAATTGTAGGTCTATACATATTTTTTTTTTGTTACAACATCCATAAATTCCATTCTGTTTAATAATAATTATCTTCGTTTAAAAAATAAACACAAATTATTGCAGAATAAATTTTGCAAATGTAACCCAAATAATGAGATTTTGCAACCCTTGATGGTTTTTGGAAAATAATAACAAAATATATTACTTTTGTTTAGGCAACAATAACATAATATATTTAACAATTAAGAAACTATTTAATATCCATACATATTACAAGAGGTAGATAATTATTTGATTGGATAATTATTACTCCACAAGTTGAAAATTCAAATGAGAGATTATTACATTCTTGGAATGTATGTACAATATATTTTCCTGTTTTGGAGTTATGTTGAGAGGATTTCCAATTGTGCATTGAGGCTGGAAAACATTTAAACAACGATATAGAATCTAAATTCTAACAAAATTTAAGTCATAAATTCGATAAACAATTAATATTTAACATAAATAAATACACATAAGATATATATTGAACGGGAAAACAATCAATCCTTTGAAAAGGAAACGGGGATATTATAAGCTTGACTTTTAAGTGAAAAACATGCGGGTTCTATTATCCTTATGAATTGTGATTACTTCCATTGCTTTTTTAATATCTGCCTCATCAAGAGGAAGACCTTCTTCATCATAGTGAACCCCAATGTCTCCATCTGTCAAATGATGTCTTGTACGAACTGCAGCCAAATGAGCATAATAAGTTGGGGCAGGAACTGTGACAGAGCGAGTACATCTAGCGTAACAGTAGCACATCATATAGGTGAGACTCTGAATCTCTTCAGCAGACAAGTTATTATCATCCCACATGACTCGATAATAAGTTGGACGACTCGTTCCTTGAATGCCATAGTGAGATGCAAGGTAAAAATCGAAGCGATGTGGATGAGTAATGGTATTGTCGAGACATGTTCCAGCAGGAACATTTCCTGATCTACCACTTGCATCTGCAGGGTCACTACAAAACAAACGTGTATTGTGTCTTCTTTGCAGAATTATAAATGTGATTCCAGGGCGATATCCTTCATCTCCTTCCAATGCCAGACAAGCTCTACGAATAGCGTTTATTTCTCTCTGTGCAATAGTTAGAAACATGGAGTCACGTATAGCATCTCTATAGAAAATTATTCGATGGGGTTTCAGCTTTGCATTACGTTGATAAAAATCCAATAAAATGGACTTTACCATTTCAGATAGATCCACGATATGCTGGTGAATTCGAGATTGTACAGTTGAACAAGATGAGAATTGCGCAGGTGATGCATCCATTGATCCAACAAGAGAAGCGACAGAGGGTCGTCGGGGCTCAGGATGATGTGGATGGCTCAGAGTAGCTCCCATTACAATTATAGGTGCATCTAATATTTTTAGGTTTTCTTTGGAAATGTTAGATATAACACAATTGACTCCTCCGAGCTTATGGTTGATTTTCATACATAAATTAGTTAGGACTTGATTGTTAACACCCTTTTTAATGCTTTTCCATCTAATGCATTGAGATACAAAGCCAAAGTATTTATCCCCAGCACTTTTTAAATGGGAATAAGTCGTTTGCTTTCCATCAAGAACGACAAAGAGGAAAATCATTTTGGGTTTCTCACGCTTGAGATATTCAAGAGCTCTATCAATAGATTCCTTGGTTTGATTTCCATAGCTTTGATAATAGGCATATTCTTCATTGAAATCAAGGCCAACACTACTTCCTTGACCAATCAACCCATATATTACTTCCCGTACTTTGGGCTCATCAATTTCTCTTGGAGCAAGATTGAGCACTCCCCTTTCAAAATGTAAAATAATTAAAAATGTTAATAAGTTGCGAAGGACTCATTGCATAAATATTAGTAAAAATAAATTTGTTTTCCCCATAGGTAATAGGTGCATTAATATCCATCCCCACTGGAATTTCATTACAATTAAAATTTGAAAACAATGCATTTAATTATCATAATTCACTAGGAAAGCGGTGAAAAAGTATTCTTTTTTTTGCACATTAACTTATGTTTGTGAGTTGAAAAGCATATATACTAACTATATTATAATGTCTTCGAAAAATTATGCATGGATTGAAGTGCATCTCTCTTTGATATGATTTGCGAAAGTAAAACAAAAGCACATAGGAAAAAACCTATTTTATAAGCATCCATAAATAGTAATAAAGCAACTTACCACTCATCGATTAGACGAGCCTCTTTAAATTGTTTATCATACATTTCCCAAGTTCCTTTGTTGGGAGTAACAATTACAGGGGTTCCATTAGCCAGACGAGCATCATTATATTCAATGGAAGGAGGTTCGAGTATAACACCTTCTGCTTTCATAAGTTGATCATTTTTAAAAGCACTTACATTAAATTCCTTAGCAACTGGATTATTTGGAACATCCACGTCCTTAATAGCAACATCCACTTCTTTTCTACGATCTGGTGCCATAGAAGCCATCATGCGAATCATCGTGGTGGCTTGTTGCTCTGTCAATTTCTTAAGGACTCTTAATCAAATAATTAATTTAATATACTCTCAAACAATTGAGTAAATAAATATATATATATATATAATTATGAATACCTCTGTCCTTTGACAAGTTTGCACAACTCCATTGGGATGAATGCAGTTCGATCGCCTTTACCCAGGTGTAGTACAGGCAAATCCGGATATTCTAACTCGATATTGTACTTTTTTGAGAAAAAATCCTTTACAGAAATTCTATTACCAGTTGCACGGCAGTCAAAATGTGTAAATGAAGGTGTAGCACGGCCCACACAATAAACTCTGAAGAGCCTTGGTGTGCGACCATGATGGGTTTTTACTTTTAAGCCAATAAGTTCTGAGTTCAACAACTTTCTTTCATCCTCAGTTATCCAACCCTGATATTTTATAAATCGACGCAAACATCTACTCTACTCATTAGAAAAACAACTAAAAATGAGCGTACCTTTTTCCTTTTCAAATCCTCTTTATCTCTTTTGAGTAAAGTTGCCGTAAAATCTACAACAGACTGCTCTTTGAAAAATGCAGTAGAGGCAACATCCACTACCATTCCAAATTTTCCGTGACATGGAACAACATTGTGATGGAAACCATACCATGCTTCTCTCCCACTACCTAGATCGTACCTTCCAGGTTTCGTAAAATAATTTAAGCCGATAGGAATATAATCCAGTGAGGGCTGATGTCTCAGAATTACGTCTAGTATATGCCTTGCAGTTAATCCAGTTTCATGAACATCGCGAAAGAGCTTCAATGTTAATTCTCTGACATTTATTTTGAGACCATAACGAAAGGTTAAAACAAATTCTCGTGGAGGTCCACCTATATCTCCTATAAAAAATATTCAAGTAATTATTTGTAATGGGCATATAATTGAAACAGTCTTGAACAAGAGCTGTTGTACCTACTCGCTAAATGAATTCGTGCAATAAATTTACTATCAGGGAAAATCAGTTTCCTAATGGTAAAAAACAATCCTTTGGCATCATAGGCAGGACGAATCCTTTGACCATTTTCTCCAGTAAAGACTTCTGGATATTTTTCTATTACAAGTTCCATAACCTTTCTTTTGATACTTCGAGGGACTTTCTCTGGGAAGAACTCAATTTCATAACGATGGACATATTCTGGTATCGAATCTAATGCAACATAGTTTACAGTTAAAGATATACTTTTCCCATAAGTTTGGTTATAGTTTGGACGACGAACATCATACTCCATTGATGTCATTCCCTGTTGAAGAAGAGCTACGATACCTCTTGATAAGGATCTTCTGTTAGGAAACCCAACAGTTGAAGCTAATTTAGTTGGTGAAACCAATGATGAATCTGAATTACTACGGGGCCTAAAAATTCCCTGACCACTTGAATCTATATCCACTAAGCTAGATGCTTTTTTTAAAAGCCATTTACCATCTAGATTTTCTTGTAATGAAGGTCGTCGATTCGTATTATAAGCATGATCGACAAGTCTTTCTCCCACTGGAGGAATTTGCCAATTTGCAGTAGTATCCGAAAACGGTTCTCTCTCTGAAAAAGAATTTTTCTTACTAGAACCCTTCTTATTCTTACGACGAACCATTACCTGAATAAAAAATGTAATTATTTTTAATCATAAAAAAAAACTTTTTTTTATTTATTTCTTCAATGATTTATATGCGTATAGCTTTTAATAGTATAAAAATATGTTTTATAAAAATTTAAAAGACCACTTTATTAATGACTTGAATTATCCCATTAGTGGCAAAAATGTCCTTTTCAATTATTGTAGCCTTATTATTTAGCATTATTTTTCCATTCTTCTTAGTAAATTTAACTTCTGGGGACGTAGGAATTGGGCCATCATGATTAATTAAGTCAATTGACATTAGACTAGCTCCTCTGGTAAAATATCTACCCGAAATTTTGCGCAATGCAGATGAAAATATTTTCCAAGTGAATAAATCTTGCATAGTTCCAGGAGGGAGCTCGGAAAAAGCTTTGTCCGTCGGAGCAAAAACAGTCATATTATCCTCACTCAAATTGACTTTAATTAGCTGATTCACTCTTAGAATATTGGTAAATCGTCCATCATTGATGAGAGTTTGGCGAATATCATCTAATATTACGGGATACAAAAGACCCTCCAAAATATGCACAAAAACTCCTTCAGGAAATTCAATACTTTCCAGAATCTTGACACCATTAATATGGGTTAAATTTAATTTGTTATTACGATTTACTCGGAGGTATTCATTGCCTGAATAAAATGTTTTAAGCAAAATATCCGTTTGTAATAAGTTTTTATAGTTAATAGAATCAGGAGATAGATGATAAAGAACATTTTGAGGATTTTTGATCGATAGTTGTTGAATATCTTCATCATTTAAGTTATCAAATGACTCCTCCACCGGTATAAAGAAAGTCTTGGCTTTTTCAATTAATGTCTTGTCACCCAAGTTCAATAATTTAAGAAATGATGGGGAGCGCTTCTCCAAAAGAGGCCTAAGGGGATCCGGATAATAAAGATACGAACGATTAATATTGTCATCCATTTTTGAATTCACTGAAGAAGACTCTTCGCTGATATTCACAAAATATTTGTGAATAGGAATCCACTTGTGGGGTAAGACGGATGGTTTTTCAAGCGAACCCTGAAAAGAATATTTTAGCTCTCCGTTCTCATCTTCTCGAATCATAGGAATCCAGTATCGTGGGGTCGTAGAACTGAAGTGAACGTCAGAAAATTTGGATGCACTTTTGTCATAGTCTAAACCAATTTGATCTTCCGAGATAAAAGGAAGCCAACCAATGATATCAAATAGTGAAAAAAAATTAGCCCATGCTGAGGCCAGTAGGAATGGAATTATACAAATGACTCTCATGATGTTCCAAGTTAAATTTTTGGAATTCAAATGATGGTAAAAACCTACTTGATATATTATCAAATATGAAGGTTGTCATGACTTGAGCATAAAAAAGTGAGAAATAAAAATAACTCATGTCCACAAACATAAAAATTGCTGTCTCATTTTCCAAAGAATACCTTTATTTGTTTGTAATTGTTATATTAAATAAATAAATCATCTCAATGATTAATGAACCCTTATCAATGCCCTAATAAAAACATTCTCATCAAATCAATTCGAGAAAAAAAAAGTTAAACTTACCTCACTTAATAACACCTCAATCCTAAGATACAAACTAAGAATAATACTATCTTAATAGGATTTCAGGTCATGTTTTTATTGCCACTTTCACCTATCTTAATCTTGAAATATTAACTCGATAGTTCATGCCAAAGTACTATTCACTTCTATTCAGTAAAACTCTAATCAAAATAGAATACATAGTAATATAGATTTGTTTCCCTTAGTGATTGATTGCACGGTAAGTGGATGGTCAGAGTGGAGTCAATGTGATGTTCAGTGTGGAGCAGGAACTTCTATCAGAAGAAGACAGATCATTCATCCACCATCAAATGGCGGAAATGAGTGCCCCGTCTTGGAAGAAAAGAAGCCTTGTAGAGTCAAAAATTGTCGTAGAAAGCATGACAAGTTTAATGATAAAATGGCAATTAGAGGTAAAAGCAATAGCAATACATCTTAGATATTAATTACAAAAATTAATTAATTATTTTTGATTCATCAATTTTTACATAGAAACGGCAATGTTAGTACCTGCAAAATTTGCGAAAAAACAACGAAGACAAGCTCGAAACTATGATGTCCGTGAAAATCTCAAAACATACATACAAAAAGATCAAAAAGAAGAATCTCAATCTAGCTACTGTGTAGTTTTCCATGTGGATAAATCCATGCATGCCTGTCATCGGAGTGAGGATACATCCATGCTTCTTAAGGGTATTCATCAGTTTTTTTCCACAAATTTAATTTGAACCTTAATCATATAGCTGAATTTTACCATCTATAAAATATTTACATATTTCCTATAGGTCATCGTGTCTGCGTTTCTTGCGATGGTAATGCTCAAAGAGATCACTTGGGTGGCCGATGCACCGGTCATGGAGCAGAGGGTAGAAAAACAAGATTCAAGAATATATTGTCTCCTCATTGTAAAGGAAAGTGGACTCGTCTCCAAGTTGTGCAAGGACAATGTCCTTGTCCTGAAGGAGCAGATCTTGTGTTTGTCTAGGACTTTACTTCTTCTTTTTACAATGTATAATTATCACCATGTATTTATATAATTATTTAAACCTAATGCTCTAATTTTTTAACAATAAAGCTAAAGTATTTATTTCTTAAATTAAAATTGGTCTATGAATCATGCATAATTATGAACACTTTAATGGCAGTGTGTTTACTATATATATTTTTAAATCACATAAAATTTGACATCATTCAATTGAATCAGGATGAGTTTTTAGTAGTTTTGAAAACTTTTTATGACGAGTTTTTAGGTCTTGATACCTTAATTTTAGTCTTTTATAAGGTTCGTCTTCAGACTTTTGAGTGGAAGAAGTGTGTGATGGGGAGGTTTGTGATGTAATTTGGAGATGGAAGGCGGGTTCTTCATCTCCACCGAGTCTTTGAAGAGCTTCCAATTTGTTGTTTGATTCTTCCAATCTAGCTCTTAATTTTTTTATGAGTTTACTATAATTGTGACACTTCTGTAAAGAAACAAACAAAATTAAAGGATGGTATCTTCCTGTGAATCGAATTATATTATGGTATATTGATAAACATACCTGGGACTGATCTTCATAAGAGAACATATCTTTTTTCAATTCATTATTTTCCTGTTCTTTAAGTACTAATTGATTCACCAAATGACTTTCTTTTGCATGAAGGCGGTCTAATTCTGCTTGTAAATATACAATATCCTTACTCAATGAGGAAATATCCTTGATCATTAATTCCCGCTCTTCAAGTCGACGAAGAACCTCTGCATCAGAGGAGTCCTTTTCTAATTTTAAAGAAGCATTCATTTGAGCCAAGGTCTGGAAAATCAATTTATACGTATGTGTTCTATTTTTCAATGTATAATTGTAGATTGTCTTTACTTTGAAACTACGCAGAATATACATATATTTCAAAAATCCGATAAATCTTTATTTATTACATTTTGTGTGAATTAAATAGCAATTTGTAAAAAAAATAAAAAATAGCTGTAGAATGACAAGCAGAAACACTTTGTTTGCAATCGTATTATTTATATTTTGATGCGTAATGTGTTTTATTAAATAAATTTCGAACAATAAAATGCATTTTTAGCGGAATCGAGAGCAATTTCTGAATATTATATAGTCATTGAATTTACTGAAATACAATACAAATTAAAAACTATAGATATTCTTTGTGAAGACTTTATCATAGCCGAAGGGAACATGCCCCTCTAAGTTTTATGTTATCCCATCGTTGCTTAATTTACAAAACTGTATAATAGTCCATACAGGACTGTATCTAGAATTTGTCTTTGGACAGTGTTAAGCTTTTAAAATTTTGGACAACATTTCTTGAAATATAAGATATATCTTTTGAATTACCTTTTTTATAAAAGATACATCATTGAACGACCTTGTTTCTAAATAAAGGCATATTTTTGGATAGTTTTTTTAATATAAGAATTTTTGTTGGTTGTCTTTTGCCAAAAAATATTTCGAAATTTGCGTACATTTCAGCAAATTTTCCGACTAATATCCCATTTTTTCCGAATATCATTTCTGTCGAAACAGGCCTGTCTACATATTGATATACGTAAATATTTCAGAATCTCCCCCCTCAGTTTATTATCTTCACTTCTGATTTGTTACCTCTACAACGAAGTTGAACGGAAGTTGTATTTTTGTCTCTGTTTGATAGTCACCAGGATTACAGCAAAAGTTAAAGATCGATTTTGATAAAACTTGGTAATAGATATATGGTCACAAAAAGGGGATATTAAATTTTGTAATTTCAAAGGTCAAAGTAACTCCACACCTAAAAACTGAATAATCGACCATAACTTTAGAACAAATTGAAATAAATATTTCAATTTGATTTTAGGCAGAGGTTTTGCGCTTTACCGAGTGCCCATTCTAGTACCTTACCCTTATTTTCATTTCCATCTCGGAATTTTTAACTTCAAGACAAGCAATTGTTTCAGCTCTCTCTGTTTTATCCTCAGCCGTCTTAATATCCAAGGAATGACGAAGGCCCTCAGCCTCTTGTTCCAGTATACATTTCGAAGCTCCTAGTTTTTCATATTTCACTTTCAAATCTGAAATTGAAATTTGGTAAATGGATTACAGCATTCCCAATCTTTAATAGCTAATGGTAATAATTCTACATTTAAACACATTAAAAGAGATAAATTAGTTAGTCATATATGTATAGAACTTCCTTGAGTAATTTAGTTTTTCTTGTCTCTTAACTAATAAATTGATAACTTGTTGCTAAAATAAATATATATTTAAGAAATGAAATCTTTCATTTCTTAAATGATAAATATTTAAGTACTGAAGAAGCCTTTTTGTCATACCATCATAACCTAATCGTAACATGAAGCCATATGAGTGCCATCAAATGATTACGTGAAAATATTCATAATCAAAACTTTTCACAAGACAATTTTTCTTTCAAATATTTCAGTATCATAGTCGCACACGAACTTAAAGATGGAAGAGGAAGTCCAAAATAAATTGAGCCCAACACATAAGGCCTATGAACGGGTTATGACTCTTAAAAAGAAGCATGGAAAGTGTGGAAAATATATATATAACGATGGAACACTATATATCGGAGACTTTGACGAACAAGGCATTAAAAGTGGGATAGGACATTTAGAAATAGGAAATGGTGCTATTTATGATGGACAATTTGAAAAAGGTCTTCCAAACGGAGTTGGAATAATGTTTTTCCCGGACAAGTCTGAATACATCGGAGAGTTTATGCAAGGTTGGTTTCACGGTCATGGAATATACACAACCCATGAAGGCATGAAATTTGAAGGTAAGATGGTAATTTAAGATTAAAAAAACTGCAAATGTAAAAAACAAAAACAATATTGAACCTATAGGAGAATTTCGAGGTGGACGAATATGGGGCTTTGGTATGATAACCTACAAACGGGGAGAAACTGGAACATCGGGTTACTTTCAAGATTCCAAGTATTCTAGAGAAGGAGATGCGGATGAAAATGTTAAGAGCGCAAGACAAATTGTAGCCTATGCTAAAAGAATCTGTCAAGAAAATGGATATGTCATAACAGCAGATTAAATTATGTATATATAAATACAATTTCTTAATTTAAATGTAACAAATTTTAATTTATAGAGGTACAACATCAAAATGTTCTCACCTTCAAGTTGTTTGCTAATAAAATCTTTTTCACAAGAAAGAGAAGTCTTTTCTTTAGCGAATTCGAGTTTGATCTTTTCATTTTCGTCCTTAATAGAACGCATTGACTCTCGAATTTTGTCTTCAACCTCATTAGAGGCTGCTTGCGAAACATCCAACTGTTGCCTTAGCCCAAGTCCTTCTGATTTTAGTTTTTTCATCTCTTCCTCATTAGATGAAATTGACTTTTCAAGACTCGCCTTCTCAGCTTTCAATTTAGAAATAATCGCATTATTCTTTGCAGCTTCCTCTGCTGACTTATATTTTAGAAGACTAAGACTGTTTTCGGAGTTTTTGCGTTTTTCTTCAGATTCCTCCAGATTACTTATTAAAAACTAAAAAATACAAATGATAAAATAAAGATCAATTCTACAAAAACTATTTAGAATGTACTAAGTGATACCCTTATTTGTTCTTGGAGCTTAGAGTTTTTAAGGCCCTGTTTGATGACTTCACTCTCTAATGCAGCTATTACGGGTCTTTCACTTTCTTCTAGATTCTGAACAGTTTTTTCTAGATGTTTGATCTAAATTATAATAATTGATATCTAATTATGGGGGTTAATTCAAAACCAAATAATTGTTCCATTTAGGTACCTTTCCTTGAAAGTTAAGAGTAATCTCCTCCATTTCTCTTTCATGATCCTTAACAGAGTGAGTATGAATCTGTCTCAAGCATAGATTTTCTTTAATTAACTGTTGAACAGTTAACTTGGAGGCCTCCAAATCATCCACTGTCTCATGAATCCGTGACATCCACATCGTATCACTACTAGATTTGACTCTATGTTCAAGTGCCAAAAGTTGGCCCTCAGTTGGAACCTGATTTCTAGATAATTAATTAAATGAATTAACTATTAATTATTTTTTTCAATAGTTAAAAATAATCTACGTCAATTCCTCAATTCTGGTTTCATAATCCAGCTTCATTCGATGATTATCCTCTTTAGATGCAATGAGAACCTTCTCAAGACTATCGTTTTCATCTTCTAGTTTGGCCAATTTTGCATTTTGTAATTTGGATTCATGTAATATTCTGAAAATATTTTTTTAATAATTTACAATTAATAAAATGATAATTTTATTAACTAAGACCCTTCCTAATAATTTAGAATAAAGAAACCCGAGGATGTAACGACTATAATGACAAATGTATGAATTCTTTAAAACCTGAACCTGTTCTGTATGTGTATTACCTCCATAAAAATAGTGTTTGTTAAACATTTTCACAATAGGTGTAGTACAGTCAAATCCAAAACCTTGGCTCGAACGAAAATGTTATTCCTATTCAAAATGCATCCAAAACAAGATTTAAGTTCCCGGTGTAAACGTAATTTATGTATGTAATTACCTTGTTGATAATTAAATTTAGATCAGCTCATCACCTACTGTGATTGAATTAAAGAGAGCAATTTACTGGATAAGTTAAGCACTTATTAAGGATAAGACAGGAAGGAAATGCAAACCAGAAAAATTATCTTTTGAACGTACATCCGTGCAATGTAGATATCCTTGAAATTTATGCATGTATGATAACATTGAAAGTTGCTCTCATGCGGAGAATTAGAGTTTTCCTCATCCTTACAAAGTTTATAAAGGAGTAAAAAATATTGCTTCTGAGAAAAAGTTGCTCTAAATTATATGAATTTGGTATGTTATTCAGATTTGACATAAGATGAAGATGTAATTTATCTCAACTATGATGTACAAGATAACTTATCCGGGGATATAATCTTAATATCAAGAAAATAGGAGGATGACAATACGATTTTATATTGAATAAACAGAACGCTCATCCAATGAATGTTGGAAAGCATATGGAAAACAAGGAACCTTGAAGAAGAACATATTTGAAAGATAATTGTCATCACTTAATAGTCTGTAATACCTAATGAAACATCCTTATTATTGGTGAGACTCTGCCGGAGACCGATTTATTTTTTTTCGGTTTCTAGAAATAGTGATTATTGAAAAGAAAACTTTTGTTGTAAAAAAAATACTTCATTTTTTTTTTTTTTTTTTGGGACTCATCAATACGAATTTTTTGCGTAGATTGGATTTTACGCCGAAAACTGTCAACAGTGAATCTGAACCAAATTAGTTCAATCTTACTATAACTATAACGCTCTTTGAACAGGACTATGCCCAGGACGAACTTCAATACTAATTAATTATAATTATGCGATTCAACAATCCGACATACTTCATGAACTGAGTTTTAAGTTGCTGATAGTTGCTTTTATGCGTTTCACTCCGCATCTTCTCATCAGATATGAGTTTTTGGAGTTCATTATTAAGCTTCAACTTTTCCACTAAACTATTAAAATCTTCATCATCACCATAACTAAGATCTTCAATGTGTAGAGAGGAGATATGTTCACCTATATCATCCTGAGTTGGCAATTGATCCCTATCACTCGAAAACATGATTATATACTAGAAAATGAATAATCAACAAAACGCAATTCCAGGTAAAATGAAAGCTTTATGGAAGACAAAATGTAATGTTTACTGAGAGGTATACTTGATGGTACTAGAGAAAGCCAATTAAAACAATAAATAAAGGACAAAAAAAATATAGATTAACATCGTCTATAAGGAAGTTAGCCACTTCTTTATTATTCCGTTTTTTTTCTTTTTAGATATTTTACTATAGATGTGCCGCAAAATTAAATAACATGGTCTATTATTATATCTATTAGACATATATAAGGATTATTTCATACCATTTTCCTGTCGATTATATGTCTTTCTTTCTTTTCAAACTCTAAAACCCTTTTCATAATAGTAAAAAAAAAAAGAATTCACAAAAAAGCACAACACAGTCGAGCTTGACGCATAACATTTCAAAATTAAAAAGGATTTGAAAGTAATATCACAATTATTTTTACGTACTTCATAAAACATTTCTTAATTAGAGACAATGTTTTTCATCGAGATCTTGAAACCACAAATAACATTTGTAAAGAGTTATTTGAAAGTCAAATCCTAGGGACATAGAAAGACTTTTTTTCCTACATAATTCCAAGAATATTGGATATGCATTTTTGGGGATAGGGAGCTTGCTTGGGCTGTGGGTAAGATAAGATTTAATAACTGAATAAAAAAATATAAGCGAGGCTCTCGCGCCTCTGTATTCGAAATTCTGACTAAACACGTTGAAGTTTTTCCAACTCCTCTAAAGTTAATGCCTTCTTAGTAGGCAAAGGTGGCATAGACGGCATATTTCCTGAAGAAGCCTGAGCCAACACATCGGGGGTAAAAAATCTGGAAAGTCCCTCCTCTTTGTTAATATTTTGGTGAGATTGTTGCCCAAAAAGTCGCTTGATAGCTCCGTCATCTGGTTTGTTAAGCGTTTCCATAGGTTTAGGATCGCTGTCGCGGCGATCAGCTGCCATTCGTTTAATCACAACGGTGGGAGTAAAAACTAAAGGAGACCCTTCTTCTGTTTTCTTGGCGCTTTCTCTATGATCATCAATGTTCTTCTTACGACCCTGATGACCCAAATAATGTGGTACATGTTGAGAAGAGGATGTGTTGCAAGCATTTAAATCCGTTGGTGAAGAAAGGGATTCCCCATTAGACCGTTTCAAAAAGGAGGTAATCACATCTCCAGATTGTCTATGATGTGGAGGAGTACCTCTTTGGGAAGAATGAAGATGCATCATTTGTTGAGGAGGGATTTGAGCAGGGGGTGGTGGTGGGGGTGGTGCTTGTGGTTGTGAAACGACAAGGTTGCCGCTAATTTGTTCAACTTTGAGTACGTTTAATATGACTTGTTTTCGTAGCGCAGACAGACTTCCGAATGCAAACTGCTGAATAAGCATTGAGTGCGATACATCGCCTCTAGCAAGACCAGATTGAAGAGCTAAAACTTCTGAACGTTTCAGAATTTCAGGATTGAAAGGAGCTTGTTGAATAAACTGAAGGACTTCATAAATATATGAGGGAGGCGTATTCTGAGGTTGATGTAATTCAGGAGTATTCATCGACGGTGCCGCACGTTGAAATTGAGGTGGAGCTCGAGAACGCTGTGGAACTTGAGCTGAGTAACGATTATTGTTACCAAGTAGAATATCATTTTCAGTTGGAGCATTGGCTGGAATAGGAGATGGACGAACTAAGCCAAAACCTGAACCCTAAAAATAATACAGATAAATAAAATAAGAGTTAAAAAAGGCAAAACTAGAGTGTTAATTATCAACTCTCTAAATTTTTTTCCTAGTAAACTTAACAATTTAAAAATAACCCTTTCAAACAGGCTGGCTTACATACTTTTTCTTCAATAATATACTTTCTTAGTAACTAGAGAAAGTGTATAATGAACTAAAGGTACTAAGTAAACTAGTATTTGATTGGTAATTGATGAAATGACAAAAAATGTTCCAATTCGAAATGGAATTAAACCTGGATATTTACCTGGAGTTGAGAAGGAAGTGGTTGAGGATGACGTGGAGGCTGCTGAGGTAGATTATTTTCTGTACTACTTCCTTGTACCAATGCAGCCTAGAAAAGATATTATGAAGTAAGTCTGTAGATTTGTCTCAGATTATGACGACTTACGAATTTATTGAAAGCTGTCAGGTCACTATTTGACTTTTCTTCAGTCGGAGCATTTGGTTGTGATTGATGAAAAGGGAAGGAAGACGCCTGTTGCGCATTTGAAGACTCTTGATTCCATATTGAATTGTTATGCGGTGTCTTTGATTCTTCGTTTTCTGAAATAGAACAAATCAGATAATAAACGTTTATCTATATGTATCACATTTTCTTAAAAAATATTGCATTTTATCACCATAGGTAAGCAATAGTCTATCTTCCTTTACTCATGAAATGTGACTTTACTATTTAAGATAGATTTAAGTATAAAAATAATTGAAGTTAAGAAGAAAAGTCTTACCTCGCTGTTTACCATTTTCATTTCGAGCTCCTATACGAAGCATTTCCATGAGCGAATTAGAGAGCGAAGGGGCTCCAGAAGTAGCTGTAGTTCTTCTTGGAGCTTGTTCAGAGTTTGTCGGTGCAGCCGGAGATATGGGGGCAAAATAATTATTTGAGTCTCCGGGGCTAGGAATCCTTATCATAGTTTGCTGAGTAATCGGCAATTGTTGTGGCTGTTGTGGCGTTGGTTGAAGTGGCGGTTGCTGCTGCACAGACAATGTCTGATTGGGCTGTGGACTAATGTCCTTGTTCCGATTTTGGAAAAATTTGGAGAATCGACTCTCTTTCTTCGTTTCAGAGCCATTTGGAATTGCACCAGGTAGAAGTGAGGACGAAAAGTCAGGTATCTGAGACAAATCCAAAATATCCATAATATTAAGTGGGTCGCTTGTATTTGTCGAAGAACCCGAATCTGTAAGAAGTAACAGGTTTATAATATTTATATATATATATTTACTTTTAAATTAAAGATGGAATGGATAAAAGTTCATTGAGAAACAACAGTAATTATATTTTACAAAACATTCCAATTATGCATTTGAATAAATTAAGCCAAGGTTAATTGAAAAATCGTAGAATGTTTTATATACCTCAATTTGTTGTGAAAGTAATGTAGGTCACAAGATCATAATATGTCAATTTTATGAGAATCAAACAATATTCCTTACTCATTGATCTAGCTTCAAGTTGAGTTTTTACTTGAAAAGCAGACAACGGACTGTTTCCTAGCTATTAAGAGGCCCATAAGATGGAGGAAGCTATAGGCTTCATATGAATATATAAAATTAAAAAAAATAGCTCATTACCAATTCCTAGTGTGGGTTGAGATTCTGTGATGGAAGGGGGGACCGTCGTCGTCGTTACCTTGGCCGGTATTTCCTTCGTTTTTTTATTCCCCACATTATTAGTGGAAGGTGCTTTTTTGTCTTCATCCGGCATGTCGTCGTCAAAACCCCTCAATTCCATCACATCCCCATGGGAGATGGAGGCGGACATCCACTCCGGCTCTGTTTCTGGCATCCGATGACGGCGCATATGATAATCCGAGGAGCGAGAATATCGCTTGTTATTGTTGTTGTGATGATGGGAGTGATGCGAGTGGTGCGCGTGATGCGAGTGGTGCTGTGAATGATGAGCATTGCCGCTGCTGCTGCCATGCTGAGGATGAGGATTCCTGTTCCATCGCTTGGAATTAAGCTCGTCAATGTCATCCAAGTCATGAATAGAGCGGCGATTTCTGGAGTCCTCCTGGTGGAGATGGTGGTGGTGCTGGTGCTGGTGGTGGCTCATGGAGGAGGAAGAGGAGCTCTGCGGAGGAGCCTGACAACCACTCAAGAAACTTCGTCGTTGAGGACTGAGAATGATGCCATCATCCGGGTCCTTGAGACGCTCTTTCATCTCCTTTCGCATGAGGGGCTGCAAAGTCAACATGAAGCAAGGTCTGACTGACGTGGCTTATTCAATGACTCACCTTTCCCTCAGCCGAGAGGGGTCGATCCGTGGGCAAGGGCAGAGGACTCGCGTCTCCCTTGCGGTAGCCCCGGTGCCAGTCGTGAGGGTCCCACACACCTCGAAAGTTC
Source organism: Lepeophtheirus salmonis (assembly GCF_016086655.4). Lineage (NCBI taxonomy): Eukaryota > Metazoa > Arthropoda > Copepoda > Siphonostomatoida > Caligidae > Lepeophtheirus > Lepeophtheirus salmonis. The sequence continues at coordinate 30,818,764 of NC_052143.2, read as the reverse complement.
TCAAAGGACTTATCCAAGAAGCTTGGCCAAGCCTGGGACGCACTCTTCTTCCCAATGTCCATTAAAGACTTGCGGCTGTAGACCAGGGAGGGCTGCTGGGGCAAGAGGCCCACGGGACTCCGCTCCAGGAGACCCGTGGGCCCCGACGACAACTCGGCTACACTCCGCGTCAGAACCTCCTTGCCTTTAGTCTCTTCCATTGGTATGAAGTGCAACTCCACTTGAATAGGCTCCAGGGACAGGACTCAAAGGATGCGGATTCCAGATCTCAGAACGGGCTCTTTTCTCCAACAAGCGATGACAATTCAATTACGAGGCGAGGAAATGAAGAAATAGCTAGGTTCTTAGGAAGGGGCAGCTCTTGTCTTCCGTAGTAATCACTAATAAGCTGTAACTCCTAAGTGCGAACTGCTTGTAGAGGAATACACTTGAATATTCCTTCTTCTTCTTCTTCTTCTTCTTCTTCTTTTCTTACTCCTTACTCCTTAGTCCTTACGACCACTTCAAAGCTTTACTTCTCTCTCTTCTTCTCTTCCCTTCTACTTCAGCAGCAGCTCAGTTCACTATTTCCATTCTTCTTCTTCTTCCCTTTCTCTCTCTCTCTCTCTTCCTTCTACCCAGCCCCAGCTAGCAGCTTCTACTTCTTTTCGACTTTATATCACTTCTCTGCACAGTTTTCTAAAGCTTTAAAACCAAGTAACGAAACGCGCCTCTTAGTTCGAGGTGATAAAAGGGCCTGGAGTTATTTATTTACCACGCAAGATGTCGCTTCTTATGACACCACAAATATTTATCCCTTGTTCCTTCATGACGTATTCAACTTTTCCTTCCTTTTGCAGCATTTACCATGTCATTTCAGATAAAAAGGTAAATGCAGGGAAGTTATACAGCTACTTATGCAGTAATAATATTCAAGTTTACTCCACGCCCCTAGTGGATAAAAAAAAGTATCGCTGCGACCACAAATTGTGCAAATATGAATCACGTGCTTTTCGTCTCCCTACTTTCTTTTAAAACTTAAATAGAAGTTTTGCAGCTCATATAATAAACTCCATCTTTTTTTCCCTCTCTCTCTCCCACTTACCTCTCTACTCTCTCTTTACTCCCTCTCTCACAGCCCCGATCCACCTTTTTTCTATTTCCCTTTCAATTCATAATTCAGAACTACAACAAAACTATTAATATTATTATCAATTATCATCGCCCAACCTCTTCCGTTTACCAGTTTAAATTGCATATTATTCGTGTTTTTTCTTAGAGAAGGGCGATCAGAGTCTCTCTTTTTTCCTCTCTTCAGTAGGCAGTAAGCTAGCGCGTTTGACACAAAATGTACTTCCATCTCTCAATACACCAGTTAATCATTTTTTCTTAAATAAATAGGGCAGTGGAGGCAGACACATTATTTTAATATGTAGGGGTTCATTCTTGCAGATATTTTCAAATAATATTAGAAAATATATGTTAACTTTTTAAGCTTAGGAGATCATTTGTAATTAAGTTTTTCACGATGAAGCTTTAGCATCAAAAATGGGACTTTGGATCCCATGGAATATTACGCTCTACACTTATTGATATTTCTTACATGACTGAATAATATTGTAAGCTCATCTTGAAATAAAGAGGCTCGAAGCGGGGGCAAGAACTAGTAAGGAGTAAAAGCCACAGATAATTGAGAAATGCAATAGAGTTCATGAAAGTAAATCCAATGAGTAATTAACTGGAACCTTTTAATCCTTCTCCTTTATGAGCATCGCCACGTAGAGGGAAAGGTACTCTGGGATTGGCAAGAACTTTTCCTTGAACTTGGAGTAGAACAAGTCAGTTGGAAAGATGAGGCGAGTTGTTGTGCTATTTCTGATTAGCGTATTTTGCTTCGGTCTTTCGCATTCGGAAGAAAAAAAGGATGCTAAGAAGTCCGAGACTAAAAAGGATGTTGAGAAAGAGAAGCCCCAAGGAAGGTCCTATCTGCAAAATCCTGAATTCGCTCCATATGGAATTTACTCGCATTTAGCGTACCAGAATAAGATCCGTGGGCCAGGAGGTGAGTTAAGGGTCCATCACTCTTTTTCTTTACTAATACTTTAAATAAGGCTATGGACCTCCTCAGCATGGCGGCTATGGACAATCCTTTCCACAACATGGTGGTTATGGTGGTGGGCACGGTGGGCACTCGTCTTATTCTCAGCAGGGTGGAGGTGCGTACGGCCCTCCCTCTCATCCTACAAGTTATGCCTCTCCACAAAAAGGGATTTATGGACAAGGTCACCATGGGAGTTATGGTTCTTCACAGAAAGGAGCTCATGGCGGTTACGGATCTCCACAGAAAGGGGCTTATGGACAAACGCATCATGGAGGACATGAAAAGAAACCTGCGTCCTATGGAGTAAGTCACAAGGATGGTAAAGGACATTTGGCCTACACGAAGAAGAAGATTGATTCCCATTTGGATAAACTTCATAAGTTGGGAAACCGTAGACTTCAAGTTCAAGTGGACTATGGAAATACACCATTGGAATACTCTTACCTACAACAGTATCATAATATCCCTCATCCCTTGACTGGTACTCAATTTGCCAAGACTTACGGAATAGGTGATAATGGCGGGTACGTATCTCAATTTGTATAAAAAATAATATACATACTTTATTCCATTTGGTTTGACAGGATTTATGGAGCTGGATATAGCATGCGATCTGGATATATGCCAGATTATGGTCAACAGGGTAATTATGCTCAAGGCAACACTTATCCCAATTATGGGCCTTCACATGCAACCCAGTCATCTACTTACGATGGTCAAAATTCATATTCTACGGGTGGATATCAACCACAACAGGCAAGTAATGTTTATGCTCAATCTCAAGGAACCACATATGGTACTCAAGGAACTACATACGGTGATAAAGGAACAACATATGGTACCCAAGGATCTTCTTACGTTCAAACTGAAGGTCTGGCGCAGTCTGCAGCGTACGGTAAACCCCAACCTCCTGGCTACGATCAGTCACAATCTGCATCTTATGGTCAAACAAATTCTGGTGCTTATAGTCAGTCTGGGGGTTATGGACAAACTCAAACTCCTAGTTATGGGCCGGCGCAGAGTACCGATCAGACAAATTCTGGTACTTATGGCCAGTCTGGGGACTATGGTCCTGCGCCGATTCCCGATCAGAAAATTCCTTATCCTCAAACTTATACACTTCAACAACCATATTCTCTGCCACCATGTCCCCTGCATTGTGGTCCTCCCCGACCTGTTGATCCTCCACAACCACCTCCTTATAGTCCTCCAATTTACCAATCAAACGTCTTGCAACCACCTGATCCTTATTCTTACCCACCTCAACAATTACCCAATCAAATGTATAATGACCCATTCCAATTTTCTCAGCCCCATGGCCCTAATCAACCATTGTATAAATCCCTTCAAGAGCAGCCTCAGCAGTATCAAACTCCTAACTCAAACGGACAGGCCTCTTATACTCAGCCCATTTCATTTACTCAGGAAAATACGTACGAATCGGGAGGTTCATCTAATTCTGGAGACGACTCTACTTACTTGATCGGACCTCAGACTCAAAGTTTCACTGCCGCTAAAACTGGAGGCTATGCGTCTGAGAACTCTAATCCCAACAACCCTGTTACTTATGTTGAAGAGGAAAAGTATCAGTCATCTTCTCCGTCAAACGATTACAACGCCGCTGGAGTATCTAAAAGAGGTCCCTCTCTAATTGACACATTCTATACTCCTCTATAGTCATGTTGTATTTTTATGCTTTGATTAGATCAAATTTTATGGTTTATTTATTTGAGCCGAATATTTTATTTTCATAACTATGAATAGTATTTTTGATTCGAATATATATATTGGTATTTTTACGCATTTTCTATTATTTTCAAAATTGATTTCTTGGCGATGAAGAAAGTTGGGAATTAAGACTTATTATTTTTATGTATTGGCCTAAAGCCAAGATACTTTGATACTTCATCGAAATATTTTTATGAAAAGTGAGTGAATAAAAGAAGTCATTTGGGGCTGATTGTTCTTATGACCTCTATAAGTCTGGAGCTTCTTTTTTGTTCATTGCGGAGGTTTGGTTTTGTTTTGGTTCGTAATGGCAGACATTATCACTGAAATTGAGGAAATGCTCCCTGACGGGATAAACGAGTTGCCGGATGATATAGCTCGTGAGCTCCAGAAGGAGATACAGCGTAATGAAGAGGCTGTACGGCTTATGAAGCAAAAACAAGTAGAGTCTGAAGAAGCCAAAATGAGGTAGGTATACTATTATGATAAACGATCCGTCTACAGAGAGTGCTACTAATTATTCTAGGGCTGATAACTCCCGAAAACAAATGGAAAACATGACCTCTACATTTGAGGATATGAAAAAAAAGCTTGAACTAACCAAACAGACTCTAGCACATACCAAAGTCCGTATTGAATCCCATGAACTTCTCAAGGCTAAGGTTCAACATCTTAAAAACCTTGCAAATGACCTCTCAGAGCGTCAAAGACGACAGTTATTACCGGAGGGTGTAGATATGGATAGACTGAGAAAATATGTAAAGCCAGACTATGCCAGAACCATCGAGAGTCTTTCAGAGAAACTAGAGACTGACGGTAATGATTTCATGAAATCCGTCGCAATACTTGAGGAAGAAAAGAATGAGGCAGTATTGAAGGCAACTGAAAAGGAGGAGAATGCTAAAATAGCTTTAAAAAAGGCCCTTGAGAGAGAGAATGAAGCCAAGGTAAAGAAGCCAAAATACATTATTTAATCATGTACTATATTAGTCATATATTTTTTACAGGCAATGAAGGAAAGATTTTCCCTCATGACACAATTACTTACAGAAGAACAAAACAAACTCTCTGCAACAGAAAACAAAATAGAGAAAAAAGCAAATGTTGTCGATAAAGTTAATAAGATCTTAAATTCTAAAGAACGAAGAGTAAAATATGTCGAAAGTCAAAAGATGAAAGCTCTAATATTTGATCAAAAAGCAAAAAAATAAGTTTCAAACTAATATAATTAATTATCACACTTATAGTTTGAAAGAAAAAAAATGTGTTTATTGTTTTTATAAAACATTTTAATTAAAGATTTATTAATTAATTAGTACCATAACTGCATATTATGTCATTTATATAAATAAAAAAAGTTCATCTTATTTCATACAAAGTCAGAATACGTCATTATAGTTAATTTCTAGAAAAGGTGGAGAGTGTCAACCATATTAAAGCACAACATATTGAGGAGATAGGATTGGAAAACAAGACTTTGTTATTAACCAAGGTTAATAGAAATATTTCTATTAAATATATGATATAATATAAGATTATAATTAGTGCCGTAACTACAGGGGACTGTACTCGACCAAGACAATGTTTGTACCCCTCGAGTGGAATATAAGCATAATTACATTTTACTCAAACGAAACAGCAAAATTTTGACTAAGAAATAATTTCAAATTTTGGGTCTTAAAAAAAAGTTAATTCAAAAATCTCATCTCCAACTTATCAACCGGCAAAGAAAAATGCTAGTTACAACCCTGTCCCCTCCTAGAGTTTGGAGTGCCCGTCTTAGGATATTGGTCTGGTTACAAGACTGATTAGAACCACACAAAACGTAGATATTTTATAAAAAGATGGGTCTTCCGCACCTTGCAATACTCTTTTTAGCTTTTATTTTCATAGCAAGTGATTCATCATTAGCAGAAAAGTCATCGCTAGGATGCACTTCCATTGTGGAGTGTTTAGCTGAACTCAACCAACATCTTCAACTAAGGTACACGCATAGAATTAAGGGGTATACTCAAAGAGTATTTATTTATTTTCTTCAAGGTATAAAATTGACGTATCCGTTATAATTCCGAGACTCTACTCTGGGACTCTATTCACGGACGAAAAAGTGGAATTGGAAATTCAGAACTTGGAATTAGAATTGAGAAACATTAAAGAGATGATCAAAATGGAGGAAAATTTACAATTAATGGAGGAGGAGCTATTAATAAGGAAACTGAATTCGCAAAGTCCTTAATTAATGAATATATTTTTAAAAAAATCTATATTTTCAAAGAAATAAATTAATAATTTAATTGGATATGACTGAGTTTAATACAGGAAGGGGATCCAAATATCCATAGTTGACAACCTTTTCTGCTTTTTCCCTAGACATATTAATTGGTTTAAGCTCAATATCATTAGTTAGGACGAGTGATTGGTGAGAAACTATTTCCACGTCTCGTACAGATCCAAAGAAATCCGTAATAGGAACTTTAAAAGGGTCTCTCTTAAAGAGATCCGTTCGTGTTCCAACAGTTGAAATGCACTGACTCTTGGGACATACTTTAAGAAACTCCCCCATGGTTCTATTCGAGTCAGGTTGAACATTCTCTAAAAAGTCCAAAGCAAAGTAAGTGTAGCGATCTATGATGTAGACTCCAATTGCAGGATCCACATGATGACTAAGGGAGTCTTCTCCTTCTAAGGAGGAAGCTACTGCAAGGATATTTGGTGAGTAAAACTTTGAATACATTGAGGCGGCTTGGCAGGTATCGATCATGAAGAAAATTTCATTATAGCGCTTCTTGGATCTCATTTGCTCAAAAGCATCTGCTAATTCAATGTTTGTGACCTCTTCAGAGTCCTGAAATTTTAGAAATCCGTCTCCACCGTGTCCTGTCATATAAATGAGAACATTGGAGCCTGCATCACTGAGGAGTCGTTTACTCCTTGGAGTGGATTCTGGTAGCCTTCCAGTGAGAAGACGAATAAAGTTCTCCACCGTCACTTCATAACCTCTGTAGTCCACTTCCACATCCTCCCCATAAACATCGATGTGCTGATTCGCGTTGTTAAAGACGGTTCCAGGGCGAGGATTACGAGGGTTGCAGGCCATATCATCCGCAATCATGAGAATTATTTGAGAATCCGGGATCCCTAATCTGGAAAAATCATTCAAAAAGGCAATGAGTAGTACAAGAAACCCGAGGATTTTCAAAACCCAGCCAAAGGCAGATTACAATTACTTACCTCTTAACAGAGCGGTAAATGGACAAAACATTGGCTACATGTCGATAGTTGAACCAAAAACGAGATGTATCTACTAGTACAGCCCAGTTGTTGGTGTGTCCCGAAGGTGAACCAGATACATGGGATTTTAATCCCAATAATACACTCAAGATTGTAAAAATCGTGAACGGTCCCATTTCATAATAATGTGACTCTATTACGTCATCTTTGTTTGACATTAAATCCAATCTTATAATAACATTGATAAAATCCACTATTTATGTGACGTCATTAGTTCTAGTTCGGTACATAATGACTTAAATTGAACCGTTGTAACATAAAAACATGACGTTTAGTTAATTAAACTATACAACTAAGTATTTATATCTACATAATTAATCGTTAAATTAAACTTTTTGTACCTTTAATTTGTTTTTTTATTAATAAACCACGCAAATTGTAATGTCGTTCAATTCAATAATATCACTTTGAATACGTTATGTCAATGTGTTCAATAAATATCTGGAGTAGTGCAAGCTTTAACTGCGCAACCTCATCGGTGGCTTAAATAATATTTTAAGAAGAAAGATATAGTGACAGGGTCTTTTTCAATAATAGTTACAATTTATTGTCTTCTTCAATAAATCATTATGAGTTCTTCATTTAAAAGTCGCGTGGCATAAGGTGTATCTCCACCAAAGAATCAAAATTTTAATACTTAAATAATAACATTTTTCATTTAAATTAAATACTTAGACGAATGAAACATCCCAAATCTTCTCGAAGTAATATCAACGTCACATTTTTATCGAAAGTTTCAAAACGCTGACACAGATGCATATAATTCATATCTCATATTTATAGAGATATTGATAGCAAGACTTTAGATTACTAGTCGTAAAACACTCTACTCTCCACAATTAAAATCTGTGAAGGTTCAAAGTATCCATTGACCCATAAACTCCTTAAATGCAGCAAAATACAGTCATGAATGTCAAATGAAATACTTAATAGGTTGATTATGTATTTCAGGAATAGTCGGAGCTGGTAAAAAGTCATTATACTGCAAGTCAAAGCCCTCGAATATTTTTATCGAATCCAATTGGAGTCCTCAGATTTCTTTCAAGTCCATAATTAAATTAAATTGTTCATATTATTGACAAAGAATATGGCGTTTCTTATAACTATGAGGTTGCGTAGTCTGTAGTTCCTATGTGGCCCTCCAGATATTTATAGAGCTCATTGACATTATGTGGATATAAAAAAACCCGTTGCATCACGAGGCAAATGGCAGTAAATATTTATTTATGAACGGCCGCCGCCATGAAGCTGGTGATTTTAATGGGAAGAAGTTGAGAGAAGAGAGGAGAAGGAGAAAAAGACAAGTGACATAAGGAGGAAATGAGCTGAAGTTGGAAGTGAGAAAAGAAACAGAGAAAATAGTTCAGCTGTGATCCAAGTTCCTTGTAGTTCATTCGCGACTCCATATCGATATCTCCTACTTTACTCATTTTAGTCAATATATTACTTCTTCCATAACAAAATGCTGGGTACACGGGCTGTAGTTTTAGGGTAAATTCAATCCTTGATTTCCTTTAATTGATTTATCATATGAATTCATTATTCACTAGGTCAAAGACATGCCTCTATCAACAGGAGCGTGGAATGGCGAATCTGAAGGCCATTGCTATGCGTTTGAAGTCCGTCAAAAATATTCAAAAGATCACCCAATCCATGAAGATGGTATCTGCAGCCAAGTATGCCCGTGCAGAGAGGGACTTGAAAGCAGCTCGTCCTTATGGGAACGGAAGTAAGGCTTTCTATGAGAAAACGGAGGTGGATTCCAAGGAGGAGGCTCCTAAGGAGTTGATTGTTGCCCTTACTTCAGATCGTGGGCTCTGCGGGGCCGTTCATTCGAGTATCTGTAAAAACATTCGCTACGATCTTCTTGAACGGGAAAACATTGATAATGTGGGTATCATTTGTGTTGGAGACAAGTCCAGAGCTCAACTTCAAAGGTGCATTTCTACATTATTTATTTTATCTAGCTCATCCTGAGAAACAGAGTTGTTACAGAGGATCATCCTACTTTGTTAGGGGGTATCTTTAGAGACAATTTCCTTATTTTCAAGGATATATAATGACTAAATGATCGTTAGGTAAAAAATTGTAAAAATTGAGATCTTTCTTATTCCGTCATTTATTATGATATGAATATTTATCTTTAATAAAATCACTTTAGATCAGAGCCATTCGAATTGCGGATCGTGAAACAAATTTGACTCATAAATTAAAAAATACCTGGTCAGTTGAAAAACAAAATTACCTTATAAAGGGAATAAAACGATTAAATATGTTATTCAAAAAAAAAAAAATCCTACCTCAATAAACTATATGTTATTCGGGATTGAATTCTATATTTTAATAAATAAAAATTAATAGTCGTAACAATAAGTTCGGTGCATCTATTCTCGTCTCTGAGGAAAACTATTAATAAAAGTTGATATCTTAACATGTCTTTATCTCAGGACTTATTAAATTTTAATAGATTTAATAGCATAATTAAGTGCATTTTATAATATTCTCATGTTCTAAAATTAAAGATGGGCGAATTTTGGTTTCGATATCGAATTGAGGGAATTTTAAAATCTTTCAAATAATATCGAATATATATATTGTACATAAAAAAAGCATGTTTATAACCTCAATGAGCATACAGAACGTTTTCACTGACGTCATGAGTTGTATCATAATTGAAAGAAACACCATCTTGGGGGCTTAAAGTTGATATTTTTACATCATATTTCCAACAAATCTACATGAAACTTCATCAAATGTCTTTAAGACTAAAAAACTAAATACTTGCATGAATACTACTTGGTGCCTATGATAAGCAATGATATTTGAATTGAATCGAAGTAATGGATACTGAAAGTCCCTATGATATGGCTAACAAATTTCAATTTTTAATTATACTTTTTATAAAGTATAAATTATGTTTCACAGAAAATATATTACTTCCTTTTTGTAATCCCAAAACTTACCTTATTTTAATTATTTACCTTTATTTCTTTACTAGCCTAAAAATTATTAAATAGTAATAAAAAAAAGTTAACTAGCCCCGTTTGCTAGTGGCTAACTTCAACAACATTCCAGTCTTACATTAGGTGGATACATTTTTGTTGGAAAGTATTTGTTGGTCCCATTTTGACATCCAGTAGTTCATTATTTTCCTTCATAAAAGGGTTTTTAATGTTATATAACTTAAAAGACTGATATCAACAATCCTAACGTCCCATGAAAATAATCTATTGCACACTAATTTATTTTGATCCTTATAATTCCTACAAGGTTGTTTAGGGACTAATTAAGGAAGCCATCAAAAGTTTCTAAATATATTTTTTAAATTTCCGATTACTCATTATTAATTGCAAATTATTCGGAAAATAACAATAATATTTATATTCCTTAAACAACTAATAACAAGGAAAAAATACATGTTGTGTGTCGTAAGTTCCATTGTTAATCTTATACATAAAATAATAAGGTGTATGCTGAAATGATAATTTTGTCATTCATTATTATAAATTAAATTAGTTAAGTTTTTAATCTTTAAAACAATTTTTTTGCTTCATAATACAATTAGTTGAATTGCATTTTTTTTTTTTTTTAAATTACAACATAACTGATTTTTTAATAAATGAAGTCCGTCAAAAGGGAGAAAATCCCAATTTCTTTTTTTTATTTAATTTATAAATACAACTTAATATTTCATAGACATATTTGAATCAATTATTATTCAAATTTGTCGGATAAGTTAAGATACCCAAAAATCTTAGCTCTAGTATAAAACCTATATTTGATTTCAATTTTGACTACTTGAAGTGCAATTCGCAGCGCCTTCAAAGGATTATTAAAAATAATTTGTAGATAAAATTAACGATAATTTGTCGAAGAATACAAATGTAATCCACACTCAATTTTGAGAAAAATCATTCTAGTAAAAATCGATATGGGTAATAATTGTGGTTTTAACCTTTGCTAATTCATAATGAGAAAATCAAAAAATATACATATATGGCTACAGAAAGTCACATCGCCTTGCGGATAATATATGTATATATATATATTAATTTGCTCATGGAAGGGTTAATTTGAAGAAAAGAAAATCTGCCGATAACTCGGTTATCTGGTGTTATTTTTCTCCGTATTGAGTCCAAATATCCCTATCGATCGAACCCTAGTAGTTCATTATGATGCGTAAAAACACTACTACTAGAGGCAAGTTTCGCCAATTCCGATATTTTATAAAATATCCTTTCTGTTCATTAAAACAGGTCAACATCTCAATTTTCACTACGATTTTTGAAATCTTATTGACTTGTAGTTGAATATGTATTTATTAATTTCAGATTCTTTGCTAAAAACATCTTGATGGTTGGAAGTGAGATTGGACGTCTTCCCCCTCAATTTGGAGACGCCTCTAAAATTGCCTCAAATATTATGCAGAGTGGATTCGAATACGATGTTGGAAGACTCATGTATAATAAATTCAAGTGTGTATTAGTTAATATTAATTAGTCGGTCCTCATTTATGTTAATTGCGTTTCCCTTTCTCTTATAGATCAGTTGTGTCCTATAAAACTACAACTTTGAATATCTTCTCTAAGGACTCAGTTGCCCAAGCTGAGAAACTCTCCGTATACGACTCTATTGACGATGATGTATTGCAATCATACTTGGAGTACAATTTGGCATCATTGATCTACTACTGTTTGAAGGAGGGGGCATGCTCTGAACAATCTTCACGAATGACTGCTATGGACAATTCTAGCAAGAATGCAGGTAATGTAATGAACCTCTCAATTAGGTTCATCTTGATATATTATATATATTTTTATGGGTACATTGTATAAGTATGCCCGCACGTCATACTGTCACTTTCCATCTCGAAATTGGAGATAGCGATAGTGGATGTTTGAAATTCAATTATCGCAACCTTTTAATAATAAGGGAAATAACTTCGCAAAGCGAAAAATATATTAATGCAGTAGGAGTTGAGGGATATCGACTCGAATCGATCAGAATTGCTCGAATAAGTTTCCACGTAAGATTAGACAATCATTTTAGTTTGTACTGTATATTTCTATTTATGTACGTATAAAGTCATTTTCTGTTTCTGGAGTCTAAGGATTTGATAACATAAAAGTTCCTTTCCATTGGGGTTATCCTGTAATTATATTGGAATCGTTCACGGTAGATACAAGAAAAATGTGTAGTGCTTTATTTTATGAGATGTGATCTCCTCCGGCCTCATCCCTCAGCCAACAGATCAACTGCGAGTCCCCCTCCCCTCGGAATACTTCATAATATATAAACTCACAATTGCGGTCAAACTTATACCTACAATATACAATGTACCCGGTTTTATCATCATATATATTATTTATTTTATTTTTTAAGGTGAAATGATTGACAAATTGACTCTTACATACAACAGAACTCGTCAAGCCGTCATTACTGGAGAACTTATCGAAATTATTTCTGGTGCCGCTGCCTTGTAAGAAGAAAAGTTATTTCTGGTTGTTTCCATGAGTGTATTTATTATTTTTACTACATCATGTCATCATCCATTTCTTCAATAGACTTTTATAACATCTTGTTCAAGTGATTAGAATCATATTTGTTTTTCTGAGAGTGTGTGTATTAGATAACATCCATAAATAAACTTAAATTTTATTTCCCTTACGAATGTAATTGATGATGTTGTCTTGTTGTACTATATGCCTGCCTATTCCGAGTAATAAAAAAATATGAAAAGATGTGTAATCAACCTTGTCAAATTGTACAATGTCAAATATTAAGATGTTAGTGCATATTGTCAGTAGAAAAGAAAGTGGACGTAAACTTGTAACTTAAACGCAAATGGGTATAAAATCATTTCAAGTGCTAACGATATACCTAGTAGTCCATTAAAATCTGAATACTTCGAATTGGTTCCCGGACTTTATGGAGACATCGGACTATATGGAGACAGGTTTGTATGAATATTTTTTTTCTGTCTCCATATAGTTCGTTTTCGGACTATATAGCAGATTATTTAAATATAACAACTAGTTCGAACTCATCGTCATATTAGCTTGCTAGATGAATTTATTTAACATGTTTGCCCTCAGACTATATGAAGCGGGACTTAAAGCAGAAGGAGGAAGGTGAGAGAAGTTGGATCTGCATCCATCCATCCTTACCGTTCCTATGAATATCTATTCACACGTCTTCTGATACTCTATTCAAGGGATCTCGACTCTTAAGGTGAGATCCCTTGAACAAGTGCTTCACTCGGTCGGTGGATCTTGTATCCTTTAATGGAAGGATCGTTGATTGTGCAAGTGCCTCTTCATTTCAAGGTCTGTGATAGTGACTTCGGTTCTCGTTAATCATTGTCCTATACATAAATTCCTACAGTTCCTCTACGGAATCATTGTATACTTCTTTATTACTACTGAGTCTCTTTTGTCATTGATAAACAAGTGCAAGATAATTATAGACTCGTGAAGATAATGTGCTTCTCTTTTTTAGATATTTAGGTCAACAATGCATATTCTATTCTGATATTACGTATAAATAGTTATTTAGAACTGGAAAGTTCCACAATAATAAATAGTTCCCGAATGAATTACACAGTAAGGAACAAAGATTTTCATTTCTCATCCACAGCTCCTTCGTTGAAACTCTTGAATCCTGTTCCTTCCAAGGTCGACTTTTTTTTCGTCTCTTATTCTGAGAAAAATGTTTCATTGTTAAGAATCCTTCAGTTTCCTTGATGTATATAATGCAGAAATCCTTTGAAAAAAAGTTGAAGTCAATCTAAGACTCACAATGAACCCTTTTTTCTCGATACTTTTGTCTGCAATACATATTATATTTTGCTACTATCTGTATAAATAGATTTTCTAAATTGTTGAGTCCTATGTGATAAAAAATTATATGTGAACTTCTGTAGAATTGCAATTTTTAAACATAGTTAGTCGTGATCATCTTCAAAAAAAAACAAACTTAATTGCTTATCACCAAATTGGAATATTACCCCCATGAAGATTTAGGATCTCCACACTAATAAAAATTATTAATCAAAGTTTACCATAACAGTTCTTATATTTAATTTTTATTTATTTTAAATATACTCATTTATGGCATGGATAAAGGTAATATTATAATCACTAATATAGACGTTCAAAATTAAAAGCTAACTATTTATATTTCATCCTGTTTTTCTTTGATTTAGACCTCTATTATTATGAAAATATATTATTATTTTAAGATCTGAATAAAACAATTTTTTTAGAGTAAATCAATCCTTTATTTAAAGAAACATAATGAAAGCTCAAAATTTAGAAGATAATTTTTATGGAACTTGCACCATGAGAATTCCTTTTTTTTAACCAGATTGTACGCTACTATTAGCCTCATTTATGAGATTTTTGCTAGATATATAAAAATATTTAAATCCAACATGAGCAATTTAATTAGCAAAATGATGTTGTTTTTTACACTTCAATCCAATAGGATGATAGGAATCTCCCGTTTCTAATAAATTGACAAATAGCTTTGTAAAGCATCGTCTTGGAATTGTCGACGTCAATAAAATTGGTCGAGTTTGTTCGCTGAGAATATCATATTGTAAAGCTGACTAGCATGTAATGTGTTTTAATATAATAATAAATCTGAAGTCCTATTAACTCTATCTTGATAAGATTCGATCTTCGCCAGAAAATTCACAGACCATGAGTTATTGATTTCTCAGAAATCAAAAAGGTTGGCAATCTTTAATTTTGAAAAACTTAATGATGAGAGAGGCTATGTATCCCGATATATAAAACAATGGATTGGCCTGAGATTCTATTCTTCTGTAGTAAAATTAGAAGAACTGAAAATAAATATATGAAATTTGGATCAGTCCTTTTTATTTTCACATTCATTTAATATTCTTAAGTTTCTAATTTTTTATCTTAACGTATGTAGAAATTATATATTTGTAAAGGGATTGAGAAGTTTCCCTAGTGCATACGTTAATATAAAAAATTAGAATCTTAATGAAAATTTTGAAATTCAGCACCATAACTTTAAAACTGAAACTTCTTAATCCCTTTACAAATATATAATTTATATTAAAAATATCTTATTTTCAAATAACTAGAGGTTACAAAAAGGGCACTGGAAGACTAAACCTTTTCAAATGTATATTTTTCATCAATACATAACAGAAAATCAGATTACCGAAAAATACTTTCAATTTTAAAGTTATGGTGCTGAATTTCAAAAGTTTCATTAAGATTCCTTTGTATAATATAATAAATTATGGCATATTTAAAATTAACTTCTCTTTTAAAAGAAGTTGTATTTATCATTAAAAGTATATCGCTCAATATTAACAAAAATGTTCATGGCAAATTCTCCTACACGGAATAATTTTATGGATACAATAACAACAACTCGTTTAGCTGTTGAAATAATTGTTTAATTATAAGTACGAAAAACACTCGTATATAATATATAAAACTCATAATGTCCTTCCACAACTATTCCATCAATATAATTGATTTAGTACATCTTCCTCCACCACAATTTCGTGACTCTCCTCTCCTAGAAGCACCTACAGTTCCTGATCTTCATGATACTACTACGCTAATAGAGTTTACGACTGGGAAAAAAGGATCCATGAACGTATGATATATAAATATATATTTATTTATTTACTTTAGAATTTGTATTGTGTTACTATTTGATTTAATATATATGCATAATTCGTAATAATTGGTGTTGGTGTTCATTAAAAGAAACTCTGTTTGACAGCAATCCATAGCAAGGTATCTTCGGATGGAGACGAATCCTAATGGAATATGAGACACAGGATATAAATTCACTCAAGGAAAACTTGTTTTTGAACTGTTCTACTTGATCAGAAACTTACTAACGTTTTCACAAAGCATGCTACTCGCATAGGTAGGCAGTAAACATGATCCATCCATCTAGGGAACTCTTGACGAGTTGATCTCGATCTATGGATTGTTGAAGTGACTGAGCGAATTAATTGGGCTCTTCTTCTATCTGTAATCCACCTACCACATGACGACTGCTACATTTAACAAAAACGAATCCGTCAGAATCTTTGATTTGAATTGAACAATTACAATACGATTTCAAATTATTGGTTTGCTACTTTTCTCTTCCTTTCTTCTTGCAGCTAGATTAGCCAAATTCTTCCTTTTTTTAAAGTTTCGGTTCGAACTACCGATTTGATCAATATTTTTATGATCAGTATAAAAGGATTTGATTGGTTGTCTCCATATAGTCCGCTCAGGGGCTTTATAGAGAAAGTGATTTTATTGGTTGTCTTCATATAGTCCGCTCAGGGACTTTATAGAGAAAGTGATTTGATTGGTTGTCTCCATATAGTCCACTGTCTCCATAAAGTCCGGCTACCATTTAAAAAATCCACACCTATTGACAAAAAATTAAAGAATTAATTTTTTGGTATATTTCGTAAGGGGCTACAGCACCTCCAGCCCATCCCCTGGTTACGCCCCTGTTGTGGCACATCACCCTAAAAGCAATCTTTATTATAAATGTGAAATGTTTACTTTTTTTTACTTCTAATTTGGTGGCCTTATTTCTTCTTTATATTTATTTTGTATATAAATTTCTAGGATGAGTTGAGATCCCCAAGAGTGTTAGCTATAGTTTAAAACCATCATTTGATTTGGGATACTTAATTTGACTCTGATATGACCTTTCACATACAAGGTGCGACAAAGTAACTTCATTTTTCTAAAAGGCAATAAAACCTGTTTTAATATGGTATAGACAGTATAGTACACATTCAATGTTTGTTTTTTTTTACACAGTTTTGAAAATCATATTAGATTGGTGACGTTTTCCATTGTCCATACCCAATTAACCGAACTTGGGTGAATTTGTTTGTTTCTCTTTAAATATATTTTCATTGAAAATTTTTAGATGGATAGTTATTTTTTTACAAAAGATGCAAAATGTAATATGTAAGATATCTTATTTTATAGTTGTGGATGATTAGGTAATTAGTATACTTGGGATTTTGGGCGATTTTTTTGGCAAAAATGAGCAAAAAAAGAGATCTAAAATTTTGAAAAAATATGGACCCAGAATATCAAAATTGAGCCATTTTAATTTAAAGAAAGATACAGTTTTATAAGGATGATTTAAAGCAATTAGTGTTGTTATATATGTATTTATCATAATTTATTCATAAATGTAAAATTACTCAAAGGCCGTTCAACGTCCACATTAGGAGTTGGAGCAAATTTGAAGTTGGCAAGACCTTGAGGATTCTTTTTAAATTGAGTCCTCTTATAATCATTACACCACTGAAAATTGCTAAACTTTGCAACTTGGCGAAAAAGTATTTGTTGAAAGATTCAAGGGGGATTATTCAAAAGTCAATTTTGATCCAAATTTCCCCTTCCACTAATTGGCTGTTGTCAGAATCTGGCTTCCTTAAATTTCCGATCATGTACCTTATTATAATCCTGATTGCATCATATAAATAGTTTTCCCTCCAAAAAGATAGCCTAATAAAGGAGGATTTTTGCAAGTGGATTTTCCTTCGAAAAATGCCATCAAAGTAATATTAAGAGTTGTTCTGTATTCTAAGTAGAGTCCATATTTAATCTATTTATTTCTTACCAGTAATGAAAAATGAACAATTTTTACACAAAACGTGAGCGAAAGCTCACAAATCTTTAGTAATTAGTTATTGGCGAATTCGCATAGGTCTTTAAAATGTTGGTTTTTCCAGAATAAATCCTATAACCAGATTTGGACAAATCGACTCAGTTTAAAATTATCCACCTTATAAATGAAATGGATATCAATGTGATTGAGGTAAGTTATTTCTACGTTATATACATCAAGGACTCTTATCAATGAAATAGTTTTCTTTGAGTAAGAGACGAAGCAGAGTTGACTTAAGAACAAAAGAACTTCAGGATTTCAATGAAGGAGCAGTAGATAGAGGAGGATAACTCCTTCTAGTCTTCACTTGGGCTTTCAGTCGATAATTCTGTCTTTTTATGGAACTCATTAGTTCTTATAGAAGTATAGTATACGATTTCACAGTAAAAGATCTAGAGGAATTTATGTATTTTTGAGCAGAAGGATTGGGCAAGGATTCACGAGGTCAGAAGTACCTATCACAGACCTTGGTGGGAAGGGGCATCTACTCAATGAACGAAGAATAGATCCACCAAATGATGCACACATCCCTTGAACAGAACATGAAGAGATGATCAGAAAGCGTATGCCTAGGATATCGAAATGGAAAATATAAACTCCCAGGAAAAATGGATAGATGCAGACACCATTAATTGCAATCCAGGCGGAGAGGGAACTTTTTCTGGGATTTGACTAATAATTTTAATTTTATTCAATATTGCACTAGGGTATGCGACAAAATAGGGTTTATATTAGAGGAAGGTACTATCACTACAATGATTTGATAAATAATAATTTAAAAAAAAAGAAAAAAACGCAACAACCGTTTTTCCTTTTCTATTCTCTAATGAGTAATTTATCCTACAATGCATGCCCAGTCCTATTAATCATAAATGGCAAGGGAAATTAATTAATTAAACCAAAATTGCAGAGAAGATTCTTTTATTTAATTTAGTAAGGAATATTTCATGTAATGTGAAACAATGTGTGTTATAAGACATGATCACAGTCGTTTCTTCCACAGGTTCTCAAAGATCTTGGTAATGCAGCTTTTAGGAAATTTGCAAATTATGTCAAGGTGTCCATCTTTAAGAACTACTCCCATTTCCTATTGCTAGTATCAAAGGTAGAGTGCATATGCTCCACATCCTTGGGCATTTGTAAACACACCGGACCCTTTTTATTTAAATCATCACCCAAGGAATTCAACTCCAAGGGAAAGTGTATCATTCACCTCTAAGTAGAAAAGAAAACTTGTAGTGCCTCCTGTGCAACTAGACTATATGTGTATAACCCAAGCCTCTAACGGTCGTACTGTGTGAACGAACTTAGATTACTTAATTATTTATCCAAAATGTCTAATTACGATTTTGACAGTCACTAACGACTGATTCATACTATCACTACAGTAACATAAAGAGTTACCTTCTGGTTTCTAATATCCGAGTTGCCCATCGCGTCCAATCAATACATAGTCAATAGCTCAGTACCACCAGCATGGGGAAGATACAAGTTACAACTAAATGGTAAAAAAAAATAATTAAACAAGTAAGGGAACACTTATAGAGTTAGAAGGCGGGGCCGAGACATATGGAAAATTGAATATGGGACGAAGCACACAACCTCTTATTGTAAATTGTACAAAGATGAATGATACAAATTAACTTTACTTTTGCAAAAAGGATATAAAATCGAGCATTTATGACATTTAATTATCTCAAAAGATTAATTGTATGTACTGATCGGCTTCAACTCATATTGTTAGATATTCGTGACTCCTTTCCTCACTCCTCATCTTTTATTTATTGCTATTATTTAATATATGTATAAAGTACTATAGCCAAGGCTGTGAATGAGGACCTCGGGTACAGGTCATAACGAATGGCCAAACAACACATCCTCACAGCATCCATGAAGGCCACCAGGCTCACCAACGGTAAGCGTCTCCTCAATGAGCCATGGAGGAAGAATCATCTTCTTCTCCGACGAGAAGAACTGGACTGTCAACAGAAGCTACAACGTCCAGAATGACAGGTGGCTTGCCAAGGAGAGAGAAGAGGTCCCTGCGGTCTTCGCCTCAAAGTTCCCGGCCTCCGTGATGATCTTGGGTGTCATCTGCAGCACCGGTGAGGTGATGCCTCCTTTCTTCTTCAATCCCAAGGAAAGGGTTAACGCCATAAGGTACTGCGAAGTCATGGAGGAGTTCGTCATCCCCTGGATGAAGGATACGGCCGCTGGGAGGGAGTTCATATTCCAACAAGACTCAGCTCCCACACACATCGCCATGAGGACCACTAACCTCTTCAACCCCCTCGACATCACTTTCTGGGATTGCAACACCTGGCCCTCCAACTCACCCGACCTCAATCTGTGTGATTACTACTGGTAGGGGAAGTTGGAGAGGGAGGTGTGCAAGGTCAGCCACAAGAGCATCGCGGCCCTGAAGGGCTCCATTACGAGGGAGTGGAATGATGTCGATTCCGCGGAAGTCATCAGGGCATGCAAATCCTTTAGGGGCAGGATGGAGAAGATGGTGGCTGCTGAGGGAGGACATGTTGAATAAATTTATTGTTTAATATCATGTCTAACTTTTTCATATTAACAAATACACTCCAAATTCCATTTTTATCAAGCAGGTTGAATTTTAAGATAGTTCCAATTTATCGTGGACACCCTGTACACCCTCCTTTCCTACCTTCTCATCTTTTAGTTATTGCTATTATTTAATATATGTATAAAGTACTATCCACAATAGCCGTGCATTGTGGATGGTTGTCAGAGGGATACCTGATTAATTTTCCATATCTGTATATAGAATATATTACTTTTATCTTATTCTTCCACGTCTCTTCTCTCCTCATTTCTCTAGGTCGTCCTGGATTTCTTTATTTAATAGTTTGGGGCACTTCAACCTTGTTAAGGCCAACAGATATTATCGATTAATTTAAATTTAATAACTTGTGTTCATTAAAGAGCCCATTGATTGATTAGTAGAGTATTTCATTGCCTTACTAATGCACTTGCCAAAAAAGATATGAATTGATTATCTATAACTGTCATTGAGGTTGTGTGTTTTATACAAAGAAGATATGTCTTTATTAGGAACTACTTCCTCCAGCGTTAAAAATAAAAATTTAGCAGCCTATCAGAACAGGCATAAATGATGTCTTAGTTCTTATTATCGGACTTTGCTCTTATCGTCAGTGTTGCCAGCCTAGCTGATTTCCAGCTAGATCTAGCTGAGTTTTTACTTGTCTAGCTGGAAAAAATATCATCTAGCTGATGGCTGGAAATCCTAGCTGATTTTTGCAATAGCCGATTGTTGGCCGTTTTTTAGTGATGTCAGAATAAAAATATAGGCTCGATTTTGGTCATGTAAATTGATTACATTCATATTAAATAATTTCAATGTAATAGCCTATTTTAAGAATAATAAAGTAATTCATGGAAGTATTTTTGATTAGTTTTGATAAAGTTTATTACGAGGATCGGATCGATTTGAATATTAATTATGCACTACCTCAGTAAAAAAAGATATTTTCATTGAGTACTTTTCATTTACATGAGATCATATACGGATAAAAAATAAAATAAGAAGAATGACATGTATTTTAAGAGTAGCTAGAGGGGACCAGAACACTTGCAAGAGACTCTATTTTCTCCAACATCAAACTAGCCACAGTCAATAATGAATAAATTCACTTTACAATTGTATATCATATATGCAATTATTGTGAAAAAAATCGATAATTTTATCAACTTGTCTTAGGAATATTCTATAAACACTGGGGTTAAGGAGTAATTTTTCATCGTTTTGGCTTTATTTTATATTAATTGATTTAATCTCTATCCCTGACTACGGATACAGTTGCAATAATTGACCAGTCGTTTTTCAATATGTGGCAAAACTAGACATTAATATAATACTTAAATAGATTCAAACAATAGCAGATGCGCGTTAAATTTTGGCAGGTCTATCTATATAAGGCAAACCAGGTCAGCATAATTGAACCAAAAGTAAAGTATTGCCATTGTTCCCGGTCCCAGTCGTGGGAACATAATTATTTTACAAATACCACAAAAAAATTCTACATTCAGTTTTCTTATGTCTCGCTGTTTCGCATGCAAGTTCTGATACAATGTCCAGGAATCTAGAATTCCTGGTTAGCGAAACCTATAACTGGTTTGCTAGATCTGCTTCAAGACAACATGCCTATGTTAATTTATTTAAACTAATAAATGATGGACATGAACCTCTGAAAATTGTGCAAGCTAGCCATACAAGATGGCTATCTATAGCTTCTGTTGTACAAAGAGTTTATGACCAATGGTTGGAGCTAAAAACTTATTTTAGTTATACCAAATCAACTGAAAGGTGTTACACATCGGAAATGATCCACTCTTTATACAATGATGAATATAATCACGGTTATTTGTTATTTTTGAAATCTGTGCTGAATGATGTTCCCCAAAGAGTCAACAAGATTTTTGAGTCCAATGATAGTGATCCTACCAAATTGCTTGAAGACTTGACTCTTTTGGTTGAAAATTTGGTTAATAGAGTGATACTTCTTATAAATCAGCTTAGGGTTCATTTTTGCACCTGTAATCTACGTGAATACCTTGTTCCTAAATTGTACTTGGGATTTGAAGCTGAAAATTTCATCTCTAATATAACCCATCACTTGTCGGAGGATCGAGAGAAGAACCTCAGGGATTTTTGGATTAAGAGAATATAACTAAAATAGAACTTCAATGGTATAATGTAACCCTTGTCAATGTGATCGAAACTAAAGACACAGTAAAATTTTGGGCAGAGGTAGATATATACAAGGATGCGTCTAATCTAAATCCTTTTGCTGAATTTAAGTCTATTGTAACAACGTATCTGAGAATCATATTCTCGAAGATGTCAACAATTGTGTTGCTGCGTTACAGTCAGGTGATGCTGGAGGATTGGATCGAATGGCTACCTCAATTCAAGGACGATCATGTCGTATTTGCAACGTTGTTTTAGCTGAAATGGATAACTATAATCCCAGTGTTTATACGGAACGTGTGAATGAGGCCATTCAAATTTTGAGAGGTGAAGTAATGCCTAATTTTGCTCACAAAGTGGAATCTGCAGTGGACATATTATCATTGCCTTCATCTGTCACTGATAAAGTTGATGAAAATGATTTTATTGATGCATCGAGACTCGTCTATAATGGTGTACGGGACATTCGAAATTCGAGGAGGATGTAGACTCTGATATTGAATGGGAAATTATGGATGTACGAGCTTCAAATCAGCTTAGACCAGATTCTACGACCACTGAAATTGATGAATATCCTGAAATTTCAGGCATTACAAATACTCGTGAAGCTATGGAAAAACTCCCCTAGGAAGACAGAGCTAAAATTGCACAGCAAGTTGAAACTTTTAAGCTTGAGAAGAGTAAGTTCGATCAGGAGGTTTCCAAATGGGATGACAAGGGTAACGATTTCATTGTTTTGGCTAAAGATATGTGTATGATCATGATGGAAATGACTGATTTTACTCGTGATAGAGGTCTTCTTCAAACGACTATGGCTGTGATTAATGCTGCCAAAAAGATTTCTGAAGCAATGTCCTGAATCCTCAACCAAAAAATATTTGACGTCATATCTACAAACAATAGCCCCTCATTGCCACCAATTGAATATTATCTCCAAAGTAGAGGCTGATGTCCAAAACGTATCTGGTGAACTTATTGTCCCGGGGCTTGACTCTGCAGCGTCCCTCATTCAGGCAGCTAAAAATCTTATGAATGATGTTGTATTGACAGATAAGGCTTCATATGTAGCCAGTACAAAGTATCCCAAACAAGCTGCTGCATCTGGATTAAATTTAACTCCTATTGTTGTTTGGAAAATGAAGGTAATAGACTCTGTCACGGAACTATTCTAATTAATCTATCTTTATCACTCGTCCTTTTAGGTTCTAGAAAAGAAGGCACTCGTGAGAAGAGATGGCCCTGAAGAAATTCGAGCTAAAGTTCGAAAAGGGTCTCAAAAGAAACCTTCAAATCCAATTTCAGCTTTAAATGAATTTAATAAATCCCATTGAGGATTTTACACGTCGTAGTGAAGTATATATAAGTTAAGTCTCAGTTTCTCAAGAGGATCATTTTTCCATAGTAGACTGCAGCACGGAACGAAGAAGACTGTCTTATTTCACTCAAATCCATTAGGAAAATAAAATGGAAGGCTTAGTCTGTATTAACTCATCAACTCTATCATTCATACCAAAATCAATTAGTCAATCCATATATGATATATACTAATTACTTATTTGCAAGGCATTAGTGAGGGCAGCTCAAAATTCTCGAGCGGGTGTGCACTGAATATTTTAAATAACGATCGGGAGCCCGCTTGCCATTTTAGAAGAAGGATAAAATCGCTCGAAATTTCACTCATTTATTTAAATTTATATTACTTTTTCCGTTTCTGCATGTAATGAGATAATTTATAAACTATAACATCAAAAATTTTTAGAGTTAAAGAATAATTTTAACGAAAGCAAGAAAAGACGATTGATGTTATATCTCAAGATAAGCTAAAATCTTTTTTATATGAAAAGCTTGCCATACAAAAATAGCTATCATGTACAATTTTTCTATGTACAGACAAGGACTTCAGTTTTCACATACCATAAACGTTACTAAAAAATTCATAGAGTACCTTTTCCTCTATTTAGGTTTTAGTATATTGTTCAACTGTTCAAGTATAATTTTTTATTTTATTTTCGATGTTATTTAGAATTGTTTTAACTGTTCAAGCTTTGATTCAAGTAAATTTCCTAAATGAGTTTCGATTTTCTCAGATTGACATCTATGTTATAGTTGTGTCATGCCTGTAATATATTCTGATAGTTCCTTATTTTGGGACTTCTTCCCTTGTCCCTGTTCGATCCTTCACTCCCGCATCTATACATATATATCTTCGGTACTCTAATACTAAAGTACTCCGCTAGGGGTAACATACATATATATACAACAATGATTACATAACGTAAATTTTAATTTATCAAATATTTGAAAAGGTTGATAAATTTGGGGAACTTTTCTATTTATAAAGCAAAAAAGCAGACCAACTTCGTTTTTATAAGTTATAACTTATAAAATGAGTTTCAGATCTCTTGCATGGGCCCTCATAGACTTGGATTGGCCTGGGCTGTTTTCTTTAACTCCTCCTGATCTAGTTTGGCCTTTTTGACGGAGCCCTTCTTCCTATTCCACGTTTCGGAGTTGACGACGGTGTAGACAGTGTTCTTGGAGACGCTCAACTGCTTGGACACTTCAGTTGGGGTTTTTACAGCGTCAAGAAGTGCGCGAATGGAAATTCGTCGATAATGTTCAGTTGTCATTTTCTTGACTTGTACGTAAGCTGGAGAGCTCAGGTTTTTTAACCTAATTGTTTATGCTTTAATATATCGAACACAAATTAATTTTAATTATTCAACCTTCAATAATTATTTAATTAATGAAGTGCTCAGATTTCAATTGACTACCCGGTAGTTCTCGGAACAGGACTTTTTTTTAAGTGGTAATGCTTGAATATCCTCAAATATAGATGGAACTGCATATTTCTTTAAGTTACGACCAGAAATTATCTGTTCGTTAAAATTTATAGCCTTCCTGTTTAAAATGTTTGCTACATAATAAACTTTTTGTATTCATACATTTTTCAAAGTTAACATAAATATAGTTGAAAGATAAATAAGTGATTAGAATTCGGTAATAAATAATAAAATTAGAGGATATCTTAATATAGCCTTGATTCAACTATCAAGAAGAGTTTCATTTTTCATAGGTAGCCTTTGACAATGAATATTGTCTTCATTTGGATTGCGGGAGTCCCTAATCTACACTTTGGAGAATAACATGTACAGTCATTGTTGTCAATTAATTACGAATATTGAATTCCGATCAAATATTAATTAAATACATCATTTTAATTCATTTCAGAGACAATTCTTCATTTCTATTAGTATTAGCTAGGTGATAGTAATATTTTCCCGCCCACAACAGTCGCTAGCAAGTATCAGTAGTAACTATTTATTTTTTCTCTATGGTTTCAGGTCTGAAGGAACGGTCCTAAGCCTGGGCCTAATAAATAGTGTCAGACACAACAATGCATATAATTTAAACATGTCCCTTTCCCCTATATAAATAAATTTGTATTTAATTAATAAATAAAATGTCATTTTGTTACAAGGAAAAGAAAAGGAATCCGCGTTTGGTCAATATTATCCAACTACACATAGGGTAAAAGATTGAATCTTACTCCTTATAATTATTATCCATAAATACTTTCATATTTTGTAGTCGCCATTTTATTTATTTAGTAGTGATCGGTCACTCACTTAAGAATTGTTTTAAATATCAGCATTGTAATGGAAAATATTGGCTTAATGCCTATTTATCAAATTCCAAGTCTTGTTTGATGCCCTTCCATTCGGAATTAAATAATAGGTATTAATACATATTATATAAAGCGAATTCCGTACATACGCTTGTAAATAAATGTGAATGATTACAACATCAAGGATAGGAGGAAACAAGGCCTTGACGATGATTATACTTTGTTTTTGTTTGAAACATTGTATCAGACTTTACAAAAATAAATGCATTTTCTCTGGAGCATTCAAAGTCAACTAATAATATATACAAGACAAGGAGTTTAACCTTTACGAAATGTACCTATGATATATCATATATGAAAACAAGGACGAAATAAGAAGGATTTTGATTATTGCAATGTCGTCTTATATATCCAATCTGAGGGCTAACGGTTATCTATTGTTCTATTTGAATAATCTGTGAGCAATATATACAGTATATTCAGTACTCCCTGGTGTTGGATCGAGTATTGCTCGAACTTTTAAAAAAACATGACTTTATTTTATTAATTTAACTTGCTCAAAATATTATTTGAAGAACTCGACAAAGCACACAAGATCTACACTCGAAATATTAGAGTATAGATCAGTGGTTCCCAAACTTTTTTTGAGTAAGACCCTTAAAATATGGAGCAAGACAATGTGCAACCCCTAGAAATCTCATTGACATATTAATATAAAATTTGGAGTGTTTTTTATGCAGATGACTTGCAGGTAATATCAACCATATAAAGTTAAACCCAGTGACAAATAATATGAGTTATTTGACTATATTGATCCAAAATAAAGACTTTAATTCTACATACATACATTCAAAAATATAAGAAAAAATAAAGAAAAAAGATTCATCATTATTGATGTACAAAATAATCAAATATATTCCATACATCCCATAGAATTTGTCGATTATTTTAGAATCATAATCTGTTTTTAGTATTTGGTGACGTGAAAGAGTGGTTTTTCCTAGTTGTCAATCTGAACAGAGTTTTTTATTTTCTAAAGCTGTTAGCACATTCTCTCAAGGCCGCTTCCAGGTGATCTAATAAAACGTCATGATACTAATCCGTAGCATTATGGATACGTTAAAAAGAAAGATACCGAAAATTTACATGGTAAACCTGACAATTCAACCCCAAACGAAGGGAATAATATGTTGCAAACGTAGTCCCTCTTATTCTTCTCTTTTTACAAAGAGGGAGACCCACACACACTGGCTGCGTGCCTAACTGGAGGGACATGTAGCAGCTTCTAATTTTAAGCCAATCAGAATTTAGAACTATTAAACCCTACTTTCCTTGCCTTGAGTGTCCATTTTTTTGCTTAGACTCCTTTAGTTTTAGAGGATAGCAGCTATAGCTATCAGCTACAGGCACCAGTGACGAAGAGGGAGATGGAAATATACAAGGACATAAGTAAGAATTACACTGATGTCGATCTTCAATTCTACTCTGAGTCCATCAAGGAGTTATAATCATAAATTCGCAAGCAAGAAATCTTCAGTGTTTCTCTCCGTCTTTTATGCAAATCTTGAATCTATTTTTGTAACATTTTATACATCAATGGTTTGTCGTATCCAGTAGAAAAGGAAGGAAGTTCACTCCTAAGGAATTAAATTATAATGCCAACAGCTAAGGAAAAGAAAATTCACTCTTCAGTTGACCAAATGAAAAAAACGGGCAAGCTAAAAAATACAATCGATTTTCAACATTAGTCATGAGTGCTAAGCTGCTCTCCCCCCCCAAATATTCTTATAATTGTTAGAACTACTTGTTCGAGCCGGAGTAGAGTTGGGGATCGAAATCAGAGTAATTTCTGTCAATATGTCCTTGCTATATACGGAGTAATATTTGTGTTTATTTCCTTCCACTCACTGCTGCTAGCTGCTCTTTAGCCTTCTCCCAAACATTCTTCTAATTGTCAGGAGTATCACGTTCATTTTTAGTTTCTTTTATTTTTACAGAACGTCAAAAGATGTTTTATGCATCACTGTTAATAACTATTCATGGCATCCCAGACATCAGACATATTTCACTTAGTAAAATATGTCTGATTGCAACCTAAATTACTTTAATTAATGTTTTGGGGGTCTATTGAAATCTGAACACTTACTAATTCAATAATGAATTAAACTTGAGTGATTGAAATTAAATCATATTCATATATATTAAAGCATATACAATTAGTTAAAAAACAAAACAAACTTGAGCTCTATAACTTATGTAGAAATCGAGAAAATGCCACTTGAACGTGATCGACGAATTTCCATTCGTAACCTTCAAGCAGTTGGGTGTCTCCAGGACTACATTCTACGACGTCATTAAGTCCAAAACGTTGGATATAAAGAAGGGTTCTTTCAAAAAGGCCAAACTGGATCCGAAAAAGGGAAAGAAAACAGCCCAGGCCAATCCTCTCAAGTCCATGAGGGTTCATGCAAGAGATATCAGGATTTCCCACCAGAATGTCCAGACAACTATCAAAAAAGTAGATGGAAAGATCCTTGTGAGGGTGGAGAGGCCACTTTTGACACCAGTAATGAAAGAAACCCATCTGTTCCGTTGCAATACTCTTTTCAATTAGTTTTTAATGAGTCTTTTGATTTTTGTTTTGACAGTTTTGGCCTCTCAACAGCCTTGATGCCTGAAGGCCTGTAGTGTCCGTCATCCAAAGGTCAAGACATTCAAAGCAATTGTCAACCAGCACTAGAACGCCATGACAGAGGACTACATCCGCAGCGGGCTGCCAGGTATTCCCCCGCCTGGAAGCCATAATTGCTGCTAAGGGGGGCTACATTAATGATTAAGAGAGCTCAGCCCCACATCTATTGATAGTATTAATTATGTTGAAATTCTATTGTTAATTAATAAATTATATCTTGCTCAAGTTTAAAATTCAAAGTATTCAGATTTTAAGGGACCACTCGGTATATGGATATAACTTTTTGAAATAATATTATGCAAATAATTATTTTCTAAAATTACTTACATTATTTGATAAATAATTGACTGCCTTATCGAAGTAGTCAAAATGACTTAATTGTTGGACTATTGGCTTTATCAATTCCACAAGGGGAAAAAAATCCCTTTACTGGAATTCGACTTTACTAAGTGCTCAAAAACTCAAACTCCACCGAACTTGACCCGAATCCAACACTAATTATTCACATATTGCGAGGGGATAACACCCCTCCCCAGTGATGCGGAAACTTTTGATAATTTATGTACTGACATAGAAAAAATTATTTAAATGTCACTCCTAAAAAAAATGTTATTTCCTATTTGAGTCGGAAAAAATAAAAGGGAATGTCTTTTAAAAAAAATAATATTGACCTTTTTTAAAAAAGAATAAAAGGCAATTGAAATATTACTTTTTTTTTTTTAAACGTCTTTAAGTGTAAACGTGATATAATCTATTAAAAAAGGTTAAAAACTGTTATTTGATAAATATTACTAAAAATTGTATTAAAAAAGTCCTAAATATTGGGGGGGAGGAATGAAAGGCCTCATATTTTATTCCCCCATAAAAGTCATTTCATATTAAAGTAGTAAAAATGGGATATCTAGGCTTGTAAATCGTAAGTTTTTTTAGTATGCAAAAAAAAAAAACCAAACCAAAAACAAGGAAATTAACATAACATTAACTAGTGATAGAGTAGTAAAATCAAACCAGGGGAGATGGTCAGTGATTAATTCAGATTATTGGGGGATAATTTTTTGAAAATAAAGAAATTGATTAATATTCAATATGTGAATATATAAAGAATATGAAATATATGAAAAGATGTTGTAATCATCCTTGTCAAAATGTGCAATGTCAAATATTCAGATGTTTGTGCATAGTGTCAGTAGAAAAGAAAATGGACGGAAACTTGTAACTTAGAGACAAATGGATATTAAATTATTTAAAGTGCTAACGATGTAACGAGTAGTCCATTAAAATCTGAACACTCTGAATTTTAAACTTCAACAAGATATAATGTATTAATTTACAATATAATTTCAACAAAATTAGTATTATAAATAGATGTGTGTCTGAGCTATCTTAATCATTAATGTGGCCGCCCTTAGCGGCAATGATGGCTTCTGTTTGAAGCTGGCATTTGAACAGAAACGGCCAGCAATGGTGAATAGGAGACAACAAAAAAACATTAAGACAACGCCAGGCTGTATACATATTTGATGACGCTCCAGAAGCTCCGGGAGCTCGGATGGGAAGTTCTTATGGATCCACCCTACAGTCCAGACCTAGCACACAATGCCTACCATCTGTTTCTGTCTAGGGCCAACACATACAAATACAAATGTGGCCTCAATAGAGGCCTGGGAAAATTGGTTGTCCGAGTTTTTTGGCAATAGGGACAAAACGAAAAAGGAATATTCAAGTTGCATCTCCGTTGTCAATAAGTTATCGAACAGAACGGGGCATATTTGGCATAAATCGGATGATTGTAACAGTTCTTATAAAGTATGGAAATAAAGCGAAAAATACGAAATTACTTTTTCCCCAACCCATTATATGAATAATGAAAGAATTTGCGGAGTTGATCTTCTCATTGTAGGGGGATGGATCTAAAAATTGCACATGAATCTGGCATAAATATGGACCAATAACAAAAAGAAACAGTGTTCTTGTTAAAAACACGTACGCACGCCTGCAATATTTCATTAATACGACTACATTTATATGATTTACCTGAGGGAGAACTATATACAGTGCACTTTGTATACACGCCTGCAATATTTTATTAATACGACTAAACTATTATTTCTTAGATCAAAATATGTTCACTATATACGTCATAAAGTACTATATACTGCGCACCCGGTGGCTCTTTTTCATATATACAGGCAGACAAACCTTATTTTATTAATATAGATAAGTACGGAGTCTAGATTATAAGGGCATTCTAATCAGTGATTGTTGTAGGTTAGTAAATATATGACAAGATGTAAAATACCGCTTGTACTTGGAATCGATAATTTTTAGAAGAAGCGGAATCAGGATGTTTTTTTTTTGTGGAATCGTCTCATGACCTGTAAATACATTATAATCAAGTAATTTGAATGAATCAAAAATAAACATGATAGCATCAATTAATAGTTGTTGATAATTAATTTAAATTATTGCTGTTGTAATTAAATA
Source organism: Lepeophtheirus salmonis (assembly GCF_016086655.4). Taxonomy (NCBI): domain Eukaryota; kingdom Metazoa; phylum Arthropoda; class Copepoda; order Siphonostomatoida; family Caligidae; genus Lepeophtheirus; species Lepeophtheirus salmonis. Next base: position 30,787,434 of record NC_052143.2, on the reverse strand, counting down.
TGGTATGACGTATTGATTGTAACAATCTACTGATACAAGTTGCAACTTGTTTGCATCATAACTTAAGTACCTTTGTATAATGAATGTCAAAATTACAAGTGTATGCGTGGCGATAACATAAAAGCAAGCTGGGATACTTTTTCTCAATATTGCGAAAGTATGATAAACGTATCCGTTGATATGAGTACTATAATTTATATTAATTCAAAAATGTAATTAAGTCCTTATGTGTCGCGGTATTTAAGGTTAACTGAACCTGATTAAAACCGGTTATTTGGTATCACTGATTATAAAAGATCACTATAATATAATACATTTATGTAATTCCTAGCAAAAAATGTACAAAAAAGGTCGTTATTTCATCACAATCGAACCATATTTTGTTCCATGGGAAACTGGTTTAAATCTTTTTTTTATTGTTATGCCAATAGACAGAAAAGGTAAATGTGTTTGTCGAGATTTTTTAAATATTATTGGGTTTGAGCAGAAAAAAAAAATGATTAAATCCAGTACCCACTTCTTTCCCCATGTAATTATTTATTTACTCTTCACTAAATAACAAAATTAAGGACATGTTATTCAACGTTCTCACTGACGTCAATAATTGCATTATAATTGAGGGAGACGCCATTTTAGGGCTCAAAGCTGATACTTTTACTCCATAAAATGTTCAAATTTATAATAAATCTTGATTAAACTCCATCAAATGGCACATTTTGTTGTCAGATATACAAAAAAAAAATAGGCAATAGAGTGGTAAAATTTTTATAGACAGTAAGGTTTAAGTCATGTTTATTTGTTAGTCCCATTTTGATAGACAATTATTCACTATTTTCTTTAATATTAACGAAAAAAGGTTGTTATTCTTATAAAAATGGATTGTTTAGGTCCCTAAAATGGGCGACAACAATTCTGACTGACGTCGTAAATTGCATCATAATTGAGGGAAACGACATCTTTTGGGTTCAATGTTGATATTTTTTCATTATAAAATGGACAAATTTCCAATCAATATTGATTAAACTCCATCAATCTTTTTGTAAATAGCTCTGGATTTTTGAAATTTTTTTAATATTTAATTTTTGATTTTTTTGTGCATAGATATGACCATGCTCCCCTCGAAATATGATCCTGCGGACGCCCCGGAACAATATTAATGTAGGTCCATCAATTATAAGACATGCAAATAGCAACATGTTATGACGAAACTCAGGTTGTGTCTATGCAATGAATAGGATATTACTTTACGTCTTATCCCTGTAAAAATTCCTGGAAGAAGGGAAAACACTGGATTCATAATTAATCATGATGACATAATGAGAGGATCCTTCTACAAAAAATACCTATCCTTCTGATAATACAAATAAAAAGAGGCCTCGTAAAATGGAGTGAAGCTTATGGATGATGCAATCAGTGTAAAAATTGTTAATAAAACCCGTCAACAACTTGCTAGTACGTGAATTTTTATTAATTTATTTGGCAGCCATTTTTTTTTTACGTAATTAATTTGCAGAAAAACACACCAACGAGTAGTAACAAGTAACGACCCAATCCTTTTGTTGTTGCAGCTGATGCTGATATCATCTCTTTAATTATTGATATCTATGAATTATGAAAGTACATTTTATTTAATAGGAATGATTGGTGATGTGTAAATATATTCATTTCTTCCAATTGTAATCAGTCTTAGTTACTACACTATGACGTCAAACACTTTTTAGGTCGTTGTTCGTACGTATTTAGCACTAAAACAATGACCATGGATACAATGCATGCAATAGAGTATAAGTTGTCCATTGATGTTGTTAAACAATTTGTACTTCAACTTTTTTGGCCGCTAGGAGCATTAATTATATTTTTCCCCCTTATAAAAATATATCCTCTTACAAATATGGAACATGTGACGTAGCGTGTCAATATTTTACACAAATTTATAAATTATATAAGTATTGTGCGAACGTACATTATCAACTAAATAATATTATTTAATCAGCAAGAAGGAGGAAATATGCGTAAGATGATGATAAAGGGAGAGCTGAGAGGGGGGAGAAGAAGAGGCCCAATACTATTTATAGACAAGTCCTTGGTATATTCAAATATATGTCTCTTTCCGGCCTTCCTTTTGGAAACTTAAATGATTGATAACTATTAAAGTATCAAAAAGCATCGTATTTGATTTCAAAGAAAATTAAAAATCATACGTACGAGTTACCTAATTAAATAAATAAAAATTCGTAAAAAAGGGATCACTAAATAAATGGACTTATTTATTGGCTATTTTCAACGAAATTAAAACTATTTAATACTACTAATCTTCTTCGACTACTACTACTACAAAATGGCTTTGTTTTCCTCTTATGTCCTCGGATTACAACTTTTTCTCCTTTCTTCTTCTTTCGGCATTTCATGTGCACATCTATTTATATCCATTATTATAAATATCAGAAAACGAGTTTTTCTTGAGAAGGAATCACGGTCTCACTACATGATTAATATACTAAAATAGAGAGTACATACATGATATTATGATGTTATAAGAATACGACTCCTAACTCTAAAAGTTGTTCCTTTGAGGCGCAGTAAATTCTCTTGAATTTACTGCAAATTTAAAGTCTGCACAGGTAGAAGTAGTCTTTATTGACATCATCCACAATGAATTAGAGGTACGAGTATACTTTTAGTTATACAACATGGAACACGAGCTATATATATATATATATACTAAGATAATAGGTTAAAAAAATTAATATATATATAGGATTTAATATTATTTTATTCATCTTTTGAGGTATTTCTTGTTTTTCTAGTTGCATTTAAAAAGAACGAAAATGCTGCAATATTACAATTTTTAATTTACTTTCAGCAAACCAAAATCAAGAGATGCTCAAATACGGAGGAGGAACTCTCTTCTTAATCCCCTCCTAACCGTGTTACACTTAACGACTCGCTAGGAAGGGGGATCAAGTCCTTCGTTCCTACGTACTTGAACAACGCCATGACGTATCTCCTTCTATATTCGTATGAATAATTATCTAATGGAATTGATTATATAAAATACATGGAATTACATAGTACATAGATACGAATGAGTGTTCTAATAATAATTAATTAATATTAATTATTAACAAATACAAATTCAGTTGTTTCTTCCTTTTTTTTCTATGACACTTTTGCAAAGTAATGAATGAATTTTGTCAATTTGAAATGATGGATAATTTTAATGTGTGGTATTGCACGTTGAGGATACGAAAATGTGTGAGGGATTCGGCGAAGAAAAAGAAGGTCCGGTGTTATTGTTGTTATCATCATTGCTGCCCTTACGGAGAGCCTCTTTGATCCACTTGATTTTAAGTTCCAGCTCATTGGCTTTGTTCGTTAACTCTTTATTAATGGCTCCCAAGCGATCCGCTTCCTGTATTGTTTGACACCAATGAGCTTTTTTTCTCTCTCGAAATCGTCGAGAAGCAAGTTTGTTCTGTTCCATTTTCTTTTTCTTTTTAACCACAAGAATATCCGTTTTTGATTCCGAAGAAGGAGGGAAGTCTTCTTCCGAAGAAGAAGAGAAAGCTGAAGAAGAAGTAGTAGTGGAGATGGAGGATTGACGACGTTTGACATATCGCCGAGGTTCGAGCCCTTTCGACACTGCGAAACGGAGATCGGGGACCTCAGTTTGATGTACTAATTGAGGTGAAGTAGTTGTTCGTCTCTCCTCACCAGGAAGTAGCAATAAAGCATCACGCACTGTTTGAATCTCCTGTAAGAGTTCATTTTCTTGAGCTCTGAGTAACGAGTTTTCTTTAGTTAAACTCTCGTAATAATTTAATAGGGTTTGGAGCTTCTCTTCAAGGTTCATTCTATGCTCTGTTGAGTATATTACACTGTCCAAGGAATCACTTTCTTCATCGTTCCTTAAACTCAAATCCAGAGGCTCTTCTTGGCTAGCTATTCCCGTCGTCGGACTCGCCGGATATGAAAACATGGGATGGAGAGGAGTCATTTTTTATATTAGAGAATATAGTTCACGGTTCCAAAACGTATCCGCCTTTTGTTGTTTTTGTATTTATAAATTATATATTCAGATTTACGTTTCTTGAAACTTGGTTCACTACGTTGTTCCTATCCGCGAAATTCCGACGACGGTTGTTTTAGTTTATGCCTCTTTTTTCTTGTAGTTCTTTTTAGTATTATGGCGAAATGTTGATTAAATGTTACATCAGGGAAAGAAACCTTGAACACTCATATTCAATTAAGCACAAATTTGTGCGCGGCTTTCGTCTCTTAGGAGTCGCTCTCAATACATACGTGTACGCGGTTGTAGTGGAATTGCAAGGAGCTTCAAGGCAGGCCTTCCTTCTCCTCCTCGATATAAATATATTCTATGAAATCCACACAAAATGTTGCTCAGGCAATAATAATAATAATATTAATAAATGTACAGCTAACGGCCAATCTTCTCTTTTTATTTATGCGTAATTTCGAATCATTTATGTATGTTGCATCATTCATCTAGATTATTATACTTTTCTGTACAAATAAAATAGAGGGAGAGAAACAAAAAACGGAATTTCCTGTCTGAGTCACATTTCTCAAACACGCTTATTTCATGTGTTGATACTTACTAGAGTAGGTACATTCATAATTAAAAATGAAGTACATAATGCGAAATTCTGCAGAAAGGATTAGCGCAAATATCATAACACGTAATTCCCACATTAGCACGACCCTATGAATGATTATGATAGAGCCTGTTACTCGTCTCAAAGCTTTGATAATGTAAAGCGTTGACCTCCTCCTATCCTCATAATAGTAATAATGATTCATGTCTCGTTCGTTAATAGTATTATTAATTAAGCCATTATTTGACAAAATATATTTTTTATTTTTCATACAAAATGACGTCAACCCTATAAATAGTTATTAATTAATCAACTACTAATAACAATTACATAAAAAGAGACAACGAATTTGTGGCTCGTCAAAACAATGGCAATTTAGAAGGATTTTTCTCATTTTGTAAGATCTAGTTGTTCTATGATTTCAGTTGAGTGTGAATTACATTTGGATTCTAACATAAATTATCTCCCATTTCCATGAACAAATTAATAATTACTGAATTGATAAATTATATTTGAAAGGGGCCATATGGGTGTAATATAAGTCTTTTAAATCAAATAAAGTATATAAAATATAGCTAAAATTCTGGAGAATCTTTATTTATTTCCACACATTTGAATAGAAAGCCTATAATTGACTCAAATATGTCTATTGGGCTTTGCTTTAAGATTGGTTTAATGTTGATGCACCACCTTTAGTATTTACACAACATCTTAAATTTACTTTTTAGAAATACAACTGTGCCTCATTAATTATTTGTCAAAAAGACAAAGTATGTTGTCATTTTTTTTTTTTTTAAATACATACATCGCCCTATCAAAAAGTGAAATGACGTTGTCAAATTAATATTATATTTGACATAATAAATAGATTAAAAATTTGTTATTTATAGAAGAACGTCATCAGGAAAAATTTGCAAAATATTTTTCACTTCGTACACAACCACAATAATACATTGTATTTAATTGTCAGCTGTCAATCTTTCTGCTTCTTTTCCTCTAATCACTGTTCTGAACGTTGATTGATTGTATTGACTTTTTTAAGCTGTGGAACTCCTCAATAATTACACAGTTTTTAATACTAATTAAAATTTCGAATGAGTTGACTGAATCTTTTCGTATAAAAGTTGTGTTATACAATAGAGGTAAAGACTTGTTATGTCATCAAATGTTATATTTATCAGGGGAAACAAATTAATTATGAGGTTCTCTTCAAAAATAAATTTATGCCCAACTCAAAAAAAAAAAAAAAACAACCATATTTAAGGTCTCTTAGTTGTCTGATTGGTTTTTATATCTCAAGAATTTTATTTAACTATTAGTACAAATATGTTTAAACTCAAAAACTTATTAATCCTCTATTAAAAATACCTAAAACTGGATGCAATCATACTAGTTACTATTGATTCTCAAACTAAGCAATAAAAATAACCATATTTATATTCCAGGTATTGGGGACGAAATTGTTGTGTGACTTAGGGGGGAGGGAATCTCAGAGTAAAAAAAGCTAATCTAAGGCAATCTTTTTGTTCTTCATTATAATAGGTAGAAAAAAAAGTAATTTAGTATTTTTTACTTTATTTCAATGCTTTATAAGAAGTATTATAATCATCCGATTAAGCAACATATGCCGTGCTCTGTTCCATAACTTATTGCCTACGAGAATCCAGCAACATAATACCCTTTCGTAAAAGCTCTAGTCCCTATTGGCAAAAAACTCGGTAAACCAATTTCGACACACCTCTATTGAAGACAAATTTGTAGCCCCAAGCGCGTTGGGGATAGACAGGAACAGGTAGTATTCACTTGGTGCAGGTCTGGTCTGTATGGTGGATACATATGAACTTCCATCCGAGCTCTCGGAGCTGGTTCACCACCAATCAGGAGACGGCTCAGAGGGGGGATGGGTCTTGGATTTTTTTTTTTCTTCAAAAATCACGAACAGTTTACAAAAAATAAATTTTTTTGGAAAAAACTTCAAAAATCGATAGCTATTCACATATTTTTTTTTTTTTTTTTTAAATGAGATTTTTTGGTAATTTGGATATCGGGGGAGGGGGGCTACAGATGCCTCTGTATTTGTAATATATCTATTAAAGTAACCAAAAAATCTGAAGAACCTTTTGGGAGCCGTAAGAGCCAGTTCTTTAAAAAGAGCTGGAATTTCCATATAGATTGGAAATTTCCTTGGTCGCTTTCGACTCATTTTTCCCTTTCATTTAATAAAAATGTAAAATATGGCGAATTTCTTCCTTTACGCCTTCCATACTCGACGCAGGATAATTCACGACAGAATTGACCAAGTGCAATATTGTCACAAAGCGTTTTTAGTAATCACTCACACCTTACAACACCTTATCGTATGATCCGATGTGACCAATAATGAACAAGATATACTTAGTTAAAAAAAGGGGCGGGAAATACGAAATAACTTTTTCCACAACCTTATATAATATGACGTCTTATCTTCTGTAGTTGTTATCTCTCACACTACAGGATCTTCTAATCCTTAATTAAAGATACTAATCAATTTCAAAACCCTCCACTTAATACAAGTATTATTATTTAAAAAAAGTATACGCAGTTATTATCACATTGTAAACATGAGACTCTCCCAAATATTTACGAGGTTGAGATCATTCTAATCGAACACTAACTCTTATTGGAAGACCTAGACTCCTCTTAACATGTATAACGTAAATATAGCTTTATGGGTACAAGATAATAATCACTTTTTTGTAGCTGACATATAAATTCTTAATAATATAAATAAAATTCGTGGATATTTTACATAGATCTGATTAAGGTACTACGTGTAATAATTACAATCATAATTTTGTTTCGCGTTTCTATGTTTAATTCATTTTATTCTAATTATAAATTAAAAGTATAAGGGATTGTATCTCATTCCCCCCTCCCCCCTTATAATATGATACAAAATTAAATAAATAATTCATTTTTTTTATTATCATAACATAATTTTCATATTTATAAAATAATAAATCCTCAATATTTTTTAATTCGTTCATTCCAACTAAATATAGGTATTTTTGATGTAGTTAAACAATAAACTAAACTTTTACACGATCATTTATTTTTCAATAAAATGCTATACCTACATTTACATGTTATTTGATATATGGTTCAAGGAAAATTGCCATTGACAAAGTTGCCATAGGCGAAAATTTCCCATCATTTAATTACAAAATCAAAAAACATCGGCCCAAAACTTTTTTTGTGGATGGCATGGCCTGCATGCAGGTTACCACTGTCAACACTTCACTATGTATGTAAGCTCCCTCAGAATACTACTAAATAAATTGGGGGAGGGGGTACAAAGTGTACATATGTTGCTTTTTATATGGTTTATAGTAAGTTGACCTGAAATCCCGGTTTTACCGTGACTGTCGCATTTAAAAATACCGTACTATATAAATAATTGTTTTTCTTTCTAAGCTGTGTAATTAATGAACTTTTGAGCCCATGGGCTCGGTGTTCATTTTTAAGTATTCAGAAGGGGCCTAAATACTTTGTGAAGTGGCGGCAGTGATTTTTAACCTGCTTAGTAGTCCTGCCATTGCACAAAACAAGTTTTGGGCCAAGGTATTTCGATTTAGTTAGTAAATGGAGGGAAATTTTCCTAATTGTAATTTACAGTGCACGATATATATTTATTTATGATGTGTACTAGTTGTAACCATTATAAGCAAATTATACAGATTGCAATACAAAAAATAAGATGAGTAATTTTAAATTTCGAGTAGGCAAAGTGTGGCGAGGATAATGCAATAATTGAATATTGAAGGAAAAGTCGATTGATTAATAATATCATTTTTGAGCATTTTATTGAAAATTACTAATTACTAAAATGTATTCAGTGGCGTATTATAAAGTTCAAACACTTAGGCTACATTATTTGTTAAAACTAATGATCAGGTTTCGGTTTGCAAATACTAGAACGTTATAATTATAACAAATTAGGCCCAAAATCGATCTGGACAGGTCTTGAACTGAGTCTCAACACTATTTATTTAATTCATAATAGGTGTGTAATTTTAATTGATAAAATAAAAAGAAAGAATCAATGAATAGTTGGTAATTAAATAAATAATTATGAGATATAGAAATTGTAACTTGTACAATCTGTTCATACAAGTTACAACTTGTACAAAACATAATATAAATTAAATGTAATAATCTACCGAACTAAATTGTTTATACGAAGAATAATTAGTCCATGTTGCTTCATTGAGGTTAAATTAAATATAAATTAAAGCTTGAGGGGCCTCATTACATTTTTGTTCATATTTTCTATGTAGTATGTATATAAAATTCTATGATCTAACCTTATTTTCTTCTAATTCTGAGACTGGGATATAAATAAATTAGAGAACCAAGGTCAAACTATTATGATTACATACACAAGGATTTTGGAAACAAAGGTAACTTATTGTCAGAGAAGGTTTTTTCTATATATGTATATATATAAAAACTATAATGGCATTTGCTGACGAAAAATCATTTCGTTTTTTATCAAAATTAGTTTTCGTTCATTAAAAGAGAGGAAAAGTACTTGTCTTTATTTTTAATAACTAATTAATTAATGAACACACGAAAGATGGAATGAATTAGATTTAGCATAAATTGAATCGTGTTTCGTAGTATTTTGAACAATTCCGTACTCCTCCAAGGAGTTGTGCGACTCAGATTATATTGTACCTACAAATAAATTGACATAACAATATGCCAATTCCTTTTTTTATAATTTAAAAAATATGATGAGATATGATTAGAAATGCTGAGATAAAAATACTTCATGGGTAATAATTTGAATTTTCATAGTAATAATTATATGTGGAGACGAAGGGATTCTATTCATTTCTATCTTTTAAGATCAACTTCATTTTTCCGCATTAACTTGAGCTTGTAACGAATTTTATCACCATCTCTGAGCCTTCTTCCAATTGCATCACTTATGCTAAGACACTGTCCACCAGATACTATGTCATCATCTGTTGTCCTTAGTGAAGCAACCTCTCCACCGTAGACATACCTATTAAGGTTAATCCCATCAGCATATGATTCTTTCACGTCAATTAATTATTAATATGTAAATGGTTGATCATAATAAATAAAGTGCTTATCGAACCTGGTGTTCCCTTTAAATGCAGTAATTTCGTATAGATATTTCATGGCCTCCTCTTCTTCTCCGAGCAACCATACCCAGTGATGTAACCACCTATCCCGTGTCAGAGCAACATCAAAAAATGTTTTTCCAAAACAAGTAATGACACGAGGAGACCAGGCTCCATCACCTCCAAAGTAGCGACCAATGAGAATCATGGATGCAGTAATTTCTGGACCGTCAGAACGCCTGCATTCTTCACGATGAGCAGAGGAAACATGATCTACAACGACTTCAGCGCTTAGTTTATGATCACATTCTATATAGGGACATATATATGGCCGATATTTACAAGTCCGTTCGTGCTGAAAGATGAGAAGAGGGATTAATTGATAGAAAAAATAAATCATTCAAATTGCTATGACCTTGTTTTTTAACGAAGGCCATTTATAACATAATGTAACTTACAGCTTCCTTGTCTCGAAACTGAATAATTTCTTTGCAGCCGTACTGATCGAATTCGCACTGTATTGTAAGATACGTGATTGCCTTTTCTGCAAACATATTTCGGATATCTATATCAATTTCCCTACATACTGGACAGGATTGCACTTTAGGTCGACAGGCATTGCAAGTAACATGTCCGTTCCTACACTGCATAATTGGCGGTAAAGAAATCCTTCCACAAACTGGACATTCTAAATTTATTTTCAAATCCTCAGGTAACTGCGTACTTGTTCGACTTCCCCCAGGTCCAAGGGATGGACCTGGGGATTTGCTGCAATGAGCACTCAAAGATTCATTAGAAGGACCAATAGTCTGGACCCCAGAGTCTCTTGTACCGTAAATGACTAGATCGTTGTTATCTTCATTACTGCTACTACTGTTATTGTTAGTATTTGTGGAGGACTGAGGATTTGGGTTTTGGATGAAGGCCTCATTGGAAGGGGGATCAGAATTCCCCGTTTGACTTAGTGCAGCGGACTCTGTGTGCTCCACATCCTCATTTATATTATTCCCCAGGCTGACCCAATGGGCCTCGTTTCCATGAGTACTTTCATTTCGATTGTAGAGATCCCCGTTCCGACTGCTGGAGCCGGAGTTCTTGGACCGGGAAGAACGGAGTCTTCTTCCTGTGGAATTGGATCCCACGGGATCACTCGGGGACTTTATCAAACCTCCGCGAGTTCTGAAACATAAATTAGTAAAGGGATCAGTCAAATCAACGAGAAGTTCATTAATTAATTATGGATCATTATTGGATCATATCCCGGAACATGGAAATTATACAAAGAAACACAGAATCAAAATTAAAGGAAACTTTAAAAGCATTCGGGGATCATTATTACCTAACCATTAAAACGAGATGAACTTATAGATGCTATATATGTAATAATAATTATAATGGATACGATAGTAGTCCTCAAAATTTCGAATCTTCTTCTTCTGTTATTGCCTTTTTTTTCTCTTTCTAGCTTTTTTCTTCTCTCTATTCTTTTTTTCTTCTTTTCTTCCCCCTCCATTTTCATGATTCCGGCGCGCCATAGTTTGAAAATAGGTAGAGTTGACATGTTTGTAATGAAAAAACTACCTTTAAAAATTAGAAAAGAAAAAGGGTTTACGCGTGTGCTCTTTTTTCTTTTTTGTTCAATCATTATTTAATAGGCATACATGTAAATCCAGTGTGTTTTTTAGCTAGCCCTTTAATTTGTAATCGGTAATATAAATAATCAATTTTATTTTCCTTAGCAGTTGTCATTATTATTTAATTCCTGAGTAGTGAACATCCTTATCCTCTAGATTCAATTATATTCAAAACCGGATGGAACATTCGTATATGCTCATAAAAGATTTACAGTAACCTTGAGGATTTGTCGCGGAGTTATATTTGTAAGTCTTTGTTGTACTCGGAGTAGAATTGAGTATCGGGAACAGAGTAATTCTTGCTAGTGTTATTCTTTATTTCCTTGTCTCCCTCCTCCCTTGTCACAGCTGAGTTACCATGTTGACTTTGGGTTTTTTTAACATACCTAAAATACTCACGATTTTCATCACTATTAATAAGTCCACGTCGTGTTCAATTCCTCCTCTGAAGTAAGCATTATTCCCTATTTTTGGTGCAAATTGTTTAAAAATGTATAATGAAATAAATATATATACTTTTAACTATAATTACTATATTTTCCCTGGACTAATGCTATTTTAAATGTAGAAGGTTCTCCTCTTAATAGTATTACTTCATTCAGTGGTATCATAAGTCTTGTTCCCACCTTCTCCTCGTGCTCTTTTTTTCCTTACAATAATGTCAACTCTAAGAATAATTAATACGACATTTTTACTGATTTGATAAATTCCATCATAATTGAAGGAGGTGCTATTTTGGGGGCTCAAAGGTGAATGGAGGTTATGTTTTTGCCTCTGTCTGTTTGTTGGTCACTAGGATTACGGCAAAAGTTACAAATCGATTTTGATCTAACTTGGTAGGAAGATTATATGTATATAAAATTAAATTTTGAGAGGTCATGACAGCGCAAAACGTTAAAAATGCATAATCGACCCTAACTTTGAAACATATTGAGGTACAAAGCTCAAATAAGGTTCCTTATGTTGGTTTAATCAAGGTTAATAGAAATACATGGTTAGACCATCATGTAATTGGGCTTCCTATAATTTTCAATCTGATGTATTGTACCGACTGAGGGGCAAGAAAGGTAGATTTTGACAAAACACGCAACCACTTATAGTCTATGACGTCACTATTGGGAGAATTTTCAATTTAATATATCGTACCGACTGCTGGCAAGAAAAACAGATTTTGACAAAACACACAACCACTCATCTACTATGACGTCAATATTAAAAGCGTGTTGGAAGTCAAACATCAATCGTATACGCGTTATGGTATAACCTTGTATTTGTACTAACTTTGGGTTTAATAAAGATGCTTCACATAGCAAAAAAAAAATTAAGGGGAGGATTGCGTACTACCAAGTGCTATTCTAATTACTACATAAAATGTACAAATAAACATTCATAAAACTTCATCATCAAACAGCTTTATGAATAAAAAAGGACTTGCCATTTGCATTGAATACTACTTAATCTCTATGATAAACAGTGATATTTGAATATAAACAAAGTAATATGTACATTTTTTTTTTTGGATCTAATAGGAATGATAAAAGTAGGATAATTAGAGAAAAATATTTTATGCCTTCCACTTTAATAGTTAATTGTTATCTACAACAGTGGTTTCCAAACTTTTTTGAGTTCGACCCTTAAAATAGGTTGCTAGACAATGTGCGACCCCTACAGCTCTGATTGAGAGATGAATATAACATTTAGAGTTATTTTACGCAAATATTTGACTTGGCCGTATATCACCCCTAGTTCAACTTAGAGTCAAATAATTATATAAGTTATTTGGCTACGTTGATCAAAAATAAAGATTTTAATTCTCCATATTTTGAAAATATAATAAAAAAAAGATTCATAATTATTATTGTTTTTATGCACTCAAAGTAATGTCAACTTAAATTATATTCTTCTTTTTAGACAGTAAAGGTTTCAGGGGCGTCCCAAGGAATATATACAGGGTGTCCACGATAAATTTGAACTATCTTAAAATTCAACCTGCTTGATAAAAATGGAATTTAGAGTGTATTTGTTAATATGAAAAAGTTAGACATTTTATTAAACAATAAATTTATTCAACATGTCCTCCCTCAGCAGCCACCATCTTCTCCATCCTGCCCCTAAAGGATTTGCATGCCCTGATGACTTCTGCGGAATCGACAGCATTCCACTCCCTCGTAATGGAGGCCTGGAACTTTGTGGTGAAGACTGCAGGGACCTCTTCTCTCTCCTTGGCAAGCCACCTGTCATTCTGGACGTTGTAGCTACTGTCGACAGTCCAGTTCTTCTCGTCGGAGAAGAAGAGGATTCTTCCTCCATGGCTCTTCAGGTCATTGAGGAGACGCTTACCGTTGGTGAGCCTGGTGGTCTTCATGGATGCCGTGAGGATGTGTTGTTTGGCCATTCGGTATGACCTGTACCCGAAGTCCTCATTCACAGCCTTGGAGACCAACTGCTTACTCACTCGGCTCTTGGCCAACCTGGACAAGGAAGTCCCCGGCGAAGCCTTGATGGACTTCCGCAGGCCTTCAAGGAATTGGGGAGTGTGGATTCGGTCACTTCTCATGTTGTAGGCCTTGCAGCAGACCTTCCCCTCAACCTCCCAGGCATTGAAGATCCGGTACACCGTGGTCTTTGGGTATTTAAGAAGCTTGTAGATTGCAGAGGGCTTGTGTCCCGCGCGAGCCAATTCGAGGATGACGTCTCTCCTTGCTTGTTCTATGATGACTATTGTTTGTTGTCAAAACAATTGTGGTGGAAGTTATAGTGTATTGTTCATGCAACCTTTTATATTAGTATGATTTAACCTCGAATATCCACATTATGGATCTGGATGAAGTTTAAAGTACTTCCAATTTATCGTGGACACCCTGTATATATATATTTTTTTTGGGGGGGGGTGTATTTTTTTTCTTTTTTAAATCCAAAAATTATTAATTTTTGGAACAAAATTTGAAAAATATAATTTTTCTGAAAAAAAAAATTTCAAAAATTAAACTTTTAATATTATTTTTTTTTGGAAAAAATTTTCAAAAATCCGCACCTATTAACAAAAAATTATATTTTTTGTAAAAAAATTTCAATAATCATTAGCTAGTCACAGAAAATTAAATTTTTTCCAAAAAAATTTCAAATATTAAACTTTATAAAAAAAAATTATAATATTAAATTTTTCTAGTAAAAAGCAAACATTCATTAATTTTTGTTTGGTAGTGAGCTAAAGACCCTCCTATGTGGACGCCCCTGGATTTATGTCCTTTTATTTGTTGGTTCCATTTTGACATGATCCAATAGTTTTCTCTTTTCTTTAATATTAATGAAAAAAAGGTATTCATTGTTATACAACTTTGTTATGGAATTAGACTCCCAAAATGGACGACATCAAAATTTTGATGTCACGTGAAAACGCTCTATCTATACATTATAATTCAAATCAATGACAGTTCGCTGAATGTGAGAACAAAGTATAAATTATTATATAAAATCCCTACGCAGTATTTTTATCCAATAAATCCATCTCATGATAAACATTGCTATGTGCTCCTTCATTAATCCTTTCCTATAAAAATCCATCCAATGTACGGAACCCATCAAAATAGGCATATTTATTATTATCATCATAGACAGTTATCGATGAAAACCATACTTTAATTATTAAAATTATAATTGATAAAATTTTGTTTTTTCATTTTATTTTGACGCAGCGTGATCATTCTGACGTTTGACAGAATTTAAAAAGCAAAAAAAAGAATTGTTTGTGCTTTTATTATTGCAGCTGCTACAAAACAGGGAGAGTTCTCCCGAGAAAAAAGGAGAAATGATTGAAATAATTACTATATAATATGAATTGATCATTTACCGGGGTCTGACTGTTTTTAAAAGAGGAGGAGAAGGCGTAAGAAGAAGAAAAAGACAGAGGAGGACTACAAAGATTTAGTAGTAGTAAGGAGCAAGCAGCTGGTTAGAAAGAGAGAGATGAAATTAAGAGTCCTCCTTCTTACTTATTTGTAGCAGCTTATTAGATTATTATAGCTAGTAGAAGTAAGTCACTATCAGCTGACAGCTGACAGATCGAGTATATAAAAGCTAGAAACAGAAAATCTATTAAGAAGAAAGAAATAAATTTAAAAAGAAAATCTCAATCAAAGAAGAAAGAAGGAGAAAAAAAAAGAGACGTTTTTGTGTTTGTTCCCTCAACCAAGAAAGGATTCTTTTCGTATTTGTCATCCACTTTCCGTCATCAACTCCACATCTTTTGACAAATAAAGGAGTGTGTCCAAAGTACGTGTCAGAGTGTTTTTCCTTTGGCCCAGAAATGGGTAACTGTCTTAAATCTCCAACGGCGGATGATGTCAGCCTCCTCCGTGAGGGAACCAATGCTTCTTCTTCCTCAGTCGAACAATTTGATACAGCTCCATACATTCAGGTATAATTCATTCATTACTCATTACGTATCTTTCCTCAATATCCCAATCCTCTCATGGGGAGATAAAAGACCCCCTAGGGTCCATATTTCTACGTTGTCATTGAATATCTATTGCCATGAACAACTAACCATTGTATGAGATCTTTCTTCACCCATTGTCAACTCCCAATATCATGGTTAGATTCGATTTTTACTACCAACATACTTTTTAATTATAAATAATGTACAGTGAGACCTATATAGCTAATGATTAGTTATAATCGACAACACAAAAAGGGAATTTTACTAAAAGTAAGACATTTTTCCTTTTACAGAGGTCTAATTTCATTAGACTTTACCTCGTGTAAGGTAGAATAGTCGTGGTTATTCAGATTAGTCATATCTTGCCTGAGGATTTTTGAGTTATTTTATTGACCAAAATTAGCTAAAAAAGAGTGCTAAAATTTAGATAAAAGAGCACCCAAATATAAAAATTGAGCAATTTGTATATAAAGAAAAATACAGTTTTATAAGAATGATTTAAAGTAATTAGTGTTGTTTTATATTTATTGTAATTCATTCATAAATTTTCTATATTATATCGACAAATCAAGATTTAAAAAAAGATTGTTTTCAGTTAATTTTTGCCTTCGATCAGTATTTGTAGTTTTAAACATACTAAAAGACGTCCACATTAGTAGTTTGAGCAAATTAGAAGTTGCCGAGATCTTTTAGTCTTGTTAGATGGAGGCATCTCATCATCACCGCCACTGATATTACACGTCCAACCTTTTGCATAAATGGAAAATTAATTTGGCGCAAATGTATTCATTATTAGTTGCAAGATTCAATGGAGATCATTCAATTGTCAATTTTGCACCAAATTTATCCTTTTTTCTAATTGGTTTTTGTTTGAGGCTGCTTCCCTCACAAATCCGATCATGTAATGTTTTTGGCAGGTATATTTTCCCTAAAAAAATGTTATCAATTAATCATCAAAAGCTGTTGTGTAGTCTAACTAGAACCCAAATTTTCTATATTTATGTTATACCAGCTTAGAAAAATGAGCCATTTCAGACAAAAAAATGGGTAAGTAAGCAATTTTGGCACAAAAAGGGCAAAATGAGCAGTTTTTCCTCAACTGAGTGATCGCTCAGAAATTCTAAGTTTAGTCATATCCTAACGATGCCCAAGTTCAGATGGTTAATTATTATATGGACAAAATTTTGTGTATAGTTATACAATCTTTACTTCCTATCTAATATTTCTAATATTATTATAATACCCGAAATTGCTTGGAGTTATTAGGTGTTGACGAACATACATATTTTGCTAAAATAATATAGAAAGAAACTTTCAAAGACATCTTTCTACCCAAGGACATGAAAAAAAAATTGAGTTCGTCTAATTATTTAGTAAACTGGACGTAGTTTTATTTGATAAAACTACGTGTTTTTTTTAAACTAAATAAATACTTGCACACGAATTTCTCTTACACTTTCTGGATAGACGACGACTTTGGTAACTCCGGAACAAATCCTCAGTTTAACTCTACGTTTGTAATGAACGCACTCATATGTCCTTTTTCAGGACAGAAGACTGCAGTCCCGTCCAGTTCATTCCTGCATATCAGTCCTAAAAACTAATACAGTTCGGTCCTTGATAACTTACCTCAACTTTATTTCTTCTTTTATAATTAGTTTTTTCAGAAGGTACTGACAGTCCGAAGGATCTGTCCTAAGACTGGATTGAATAAATAAGGACTGACACAACACTACTCATATGTAGTTACGAAATAATTAGATGTCCTTTCCTCAAGAATGACAGTATAATGATAACAGCTTGATGATAAATTAAATAAACCTTATTCAGGTTGCATACAACAACAAAACTCGAACGCTAAAAAAATGATATGGACTTACAACCCTAAATTTATGTAATCCCCTTTTCTTTTTTAATATGACTGGCTCAGCTATAGCTACCAATTCCTCGTTGCTAAGCCTAATTTTAAGTCACATTCATTATTTTTTATCTTATATATGAACTCCCTTGTTCTTTTTTCTTTAATGTGATGTACTGAGCTATGTCTACACACACTCGTTGCTACAGTGTTATTTCTTAGATCAAGTAATAACACTCAAAAATGAGGAATTGACAAACATTCCTTTTATTATTATTAATTATAAGACATTTGCAGAGATTAGTGGGATTCTAATTTTTAAAGTTTCTACCTTTTACCTACTCGATTGGGGATTTCTTAATTGAAGGTACAATTTAAGAGTTTGTTCTATGTATGTTCATCCGCGACAAAATAGATATATAATCTCATATAATTGTTGAGTAACTAGATATTTTAATAGACATCCTACAAAAAAAATCACATTAAGTATGCCTTAAAGTAGTTGAAAAGGGTTTATTTTGCTATCTTCTTCTTTTGTGTTATCTGTAACCGACAATTAATTCCAATTAATTATTTTGCTGGGACATTAAATACTCAAAACTGATTAAAAATCCAATGAATTAACACCTTTTATATATTTATGACTCTTAATAGGAAACGGTTCCAGTTTATTATCCTTCGCCAAATATCTCCCGTCCGGCTAGTCAACTCACTGAAGAAGAACAAGTGAAAATTGCTCAACGAATGGGACTAATTCAGCATCTTCCCACAGGAACTTATGATGGCAGCAAAAAGAATCGGGAGTAAGCTTATAACTTGTATATCAAAGATTTTATTACAAATATTTTTATTATTTCTTCAGGTGCGTGATTTGTATGATTGAATTTGTTGTGGGGGATCGTGTTCGTTATTTGCCTTGTATGCATACCTACCATACAGACTGTATTGATGACTGGCTTATGCGAAGTTTTACATGCCCTTCCTGTATGGAGCCTGTAGATGCGGCTTTACTCGTTACATACGAGACGCATTAATAACGGAACATTATATATATCATCCCAATGATTAATGAATTATTATTCATATTCTCTAATTAAGAGTCTTATTTTAAATCTCTTTCTATCTCTCTCTTGTAAACTCCTGTCTTCTTGATATACTTTTCTCATCATTGGGGGATCTTTCAAATCCATCCTCTCCTTCTCTCTCATATGTTTTTTGAAGAGGTTTAATATTGAAGGCCTTAGGTTGTTTAACAGATTCAATTTTTTTTTTTAAATTAGTAAATATATATTATTAATTTTATAATCTAAATACAATGAGGTCAGTGATTTGATATTGTTAAGTCGCACATTTTAAAGTCCCTGAGAGACGATATTTTCTGTCACAAAAGTGTACACCGATAAAATCTTAACCTAAGCGCTCCTCTAAAACTTTTTGTAAAGCATATAGAGGGCCGTAGAATATTATATATATATATTTATAAATAGTCAAGTAACTGATGTGATATTTTTTTTTAAAAGCAAGATTTTTTTCATTTGCAACTTTTTTAAAAATAACAAAATTTATGAAAATAATGACATATTATACCTATAAATAAAACTATGTGTGATGAAAATAAGTTTGTTTGATTTACTGCAATATATATGCATAATTAATTAATACATATGTATATGTATATTAATATTTCTATAATTTTTATACAATTTTTTTTTTTGAATTTTTCGTATAAATATATTTATGTAAAGTACTGAATTGACCATCTCGGAAGAAACGCAAAAACTATTAAAATTAATTCATTTTTAGTATAAAAACACTCTGCATTTTTCAAAAATTTGTACTCCTGAAAAATATTTTTTCCTTGTTTATTATTAAATAATATTTTTCAAGAGTGTAACATATTTTTAATTCATTTTAATTTGGTTGCTTTAAAAAAAATGTTGTTTTTATCTTTTCTCTTATCTGTAATTGATTGTCAGCCCTTTTATTAAAAATCTTTGGTACTTTACTTTGACGAATATGGATTTCAATTATTATATTTTCGTCACTTGTGAGCGAATTATTAATTATTTTTTCCCTACTTATTTAGATAATTTATGAGTTATTATTATTAAACGATATCTCTTAATTCTCGTCATTTTGTACAGTATCATTATATTAATCAATTTATAGTCATATTGTAATAACTCTGTTTGTGGAGACGACATCCATTGATTTTTTTATATCACAATTATTGCTTATATTATTATAATCATTATTATTTAGTTTAAGTTGAATGTAATGTAAACTTTTGAAAGTACATAATAAAAATATACTAAAAAAAGATGATATAAAATAATCGTGTATGTAAAGGATTTTGTAGGGAAAAACTACAGTTTTGTTAATAGATAAGGAAAAAAAAAGGTTGATGTGTGTTCTTTTACCATGCGTTACCTTAATTTTATCACACAACCTTTCCTCCGAATAGAAATCCTACCCAAAATCAGTTGGTACTTAGCCAATTCTCCCCAACTGTTGCTCAATGATTGTTTGGAATTGTTTGCAGCTTAAAAATAACTAATTCAATCAATCAAATCACTACGAAGGAGAGTAACCTTGAGGATTTGTTGGCCAGTTATAATTGTAAGTCCTTTTTGGACTCAGAATATAATTGAGGATCGACATCGGAGTAATTCTTGACAATGCCTATTTATACGAATGATGTAAGCCAGAGTTTATTAACATAAGTACATTTTTGGACTTTTTAAGTGAATGCCCTTCAAAATAAGGATCCATTTTTTAAAGATTAAATCTGTCTTCTTCTGAAAGATACTTGCTCTGCTTTCTAATAAAAGCACTTGTAAGATTCTGGGAGGCTATGTATATTGTATTAAGAGCCGAAAAAAGACATATAAACTGAGCTTCAACTTAGATTGACGGATACGTTTAAAATCCTTCACCTTCAGACTCGATTTCGGTAGCTAAAATGGATGAGGAGATTAAATATTTATAGTTCCAAGTTCAATGATCTTATGATCTGAGAACGGTTCAGGACAGTACTGAGCTATTTTAATCTGTCAATAATACATGAGAGAGTAAAACAAGATAAATTCTAGAGGATTGATCCCTATTCTCCACGATACGAAATTACTTGGATTAAAAAGACTTAAAGTGTCAATTAGATTGAGATGTAGTGTCAACTTTTTAAGAAGAGGTCAATTTACATAGTGTTTTTTTTTTTTTTTTTGAATGAAGATCGATGTTAAGATCATCACGAAGTCTTTATATCTTGCAGGAAAATTATATTCTACTTAAAATTTCATAAATGTTTCATATAGGCATATCTAAACCTTTGATTTCTTCCTCTTCTAATATTCTATGAAATCTTTTTTCTCATTCCTAGATTTACTTGGCATATATGAAGGCTCTCGACTCTTCTTTGGAAGAAATCAGTTATTTGCTATTGAAATTTCTCTCGACTGTCCATGACATTATTTTTTTTATGAGACAACCATAGAATGCAGTTAGGAAAGAGATTCAACAAACCAATACAGGTAGTTATGACCCATTTGTATCCCTAAGCTGCATGTGAAGTATGGAATAATAGTGAATCAGATCTATTTTTTTGACCCGCATATTGGGAACGAAGTCGATGGGCAAAATTTGTTTTACCCAAGTTTACAAGGTTTATTGGGTTCCAAAAAGTTTGCTCGTGTATATAAAAATAAAGACTAGGTACACCTTTAGCTACTAAGTTAAGTTATTGTTCTTTGTTCGTTTTTAAATTTATTTTATTTTCTTATTCATTTATATTATAGGTAGAGCAAGGTTAATAGAAATACAAGGTTATACCATAACGTGATTACGACTGATGATTGACTTCCAACACACTTTTAATATTGACGTCATAGTCGATGAGTGGTTGCATGTTTTTAAAAAGCTGTTTTTCTTTCCCACCAGTCAGTACAATATTATCAGATTGAAAATTCTAGCAGACCTGATTACATGATGATGTAACCTTGTATTTCTATTAACCTTGAGGTAGAGATGCTTTTTTTATAAGAATGCGAGGAGAAGAAAGGAGCGAGACATATGATACACCTGAATTAAGTTTTTTTTAAGAATATCAGCTACCTGTTATATTATTTTGAGAAAATAAATTACTGCTATAAAGAGGAGAACCTTCAGCATTTAAACTAGCATTGGTCCAGGAAAAATATTATACTTATATTTAAATTCATGTATATTAATTTTTTTATGTATTTTTAAATCAATTTACACCAAAAATAGGCGAGAATTCTTCCTTTAGGGGGGAGATATGGTCACACCCACACTGATTAAATAATGAATAAAAAAGAAGAAAGAACACACCCATCTAACGCTTTTCCTTTAGTTTTTTCTTTACACATATCTCTTCTTTAATTATAAGTAGAGTAGAGTAGTTGTTAATGAAAAAAAGAGTGCGAGGAAAAGGCGAGTATACATGTGTTAAGAACCTTGTTAATGTTAACTGCCTGTTATATAATTTTGGAGTGAGGAAATTAATTGCTGTTATAAAGAGGATAAACTTCTACATTTAAGAATAATGTTTGTGATGAGAGCAGCTGGGCTATGATGACGTTTTATTAGATGAGCTGCAATGAGCCGTGATAGAAAAGAAATAAACTCAAATCCCACTTGGTATATATCAAAGTCATATTCACTTGAATTACTTGGATGTGGATCCTCAATTCTACTCCGAGAAGAGCGATGACTTATACTTATAACTCTTGAACAAACCCTCGTTGATACGCGCCATCTTTGATGAGCATACGCATTAGTTATTAGTTCATACCTAGAAGTTCAATACTCATGAATGAAATAATAAAGATAGTAGCTTTGGAGAATAAAAAAGTGCTCAGATTCTCAACTAGAAACAGCCATACACTTATGGTTGTATACTAATACAGGTTAGTAAAAGCAACTTTTGACTCGGGGGAAGGGGGATATTTTTGACACCAGGGAATTACGTTTTGAACATAGCTAATTTCTTTAATTCACATATTGGTGCATGGGAACTATACACCACAAAGTATTCTTTTTATTATTTGAATTGCATGAATATGTGTCAATAATAGAGATGGGATTTACGTAACAGCATGAGGAAAAGGTGGGAGTCAAACATATGCTATCTCTGAATTAAGACCATTGTTAACATCAACTGCCTGGTATATAATTGTGGGGAGGGGAAAAGGAATTATTGTTATAAACAGGAGAACCTTCTACAATTAAAATAGCATTAGCTCTGGAAAATATTGTAAATATATTTAAATTCATGTATATTTATTTTATTATGGATTTTTAAATCAATTTACGCCAAAGATAGGTGATAATTCTTGTTTTAGAGGGAGATGTGAACACACCCACAACTTATTAAATAAGGAACAAAGAGCAAATGTGCCAACAATTTTTCCTTTTATAATTGCTATTTTTAGTTTTTTCTTTACACGGATCCCTTCTTTAGTTATTAGTTGTGATGCTAATCGGTTTGCATTTTATAGGTATCCCGTTATTTTTGGGACCAAAAAATTATTCCAAAAATAACTTATAAAACATTTTAGACTAAGGCGTTTCAACCTTTACAACTGAAGGCTTGTGATTGTCAAAAGATTTCCAAGACAATTTCCAAATGTATAAGTAAAAAAATAACAAATAATGAACTAGGTTCTAGATATATGTTGTGACATTCTGAGTTGTAATGACCAAAATAGATGACTGACAGCCAGTATTCAGAATGGTAGCAGGATCTATATATGAGAGCTAAACCGTCAGGGAGTTGTCTTCTGATGGTTCAATCAGCAGCTGACATCATACCTCTTTTAGTTTTTAACGATTAAAAAATAATATAGTACCACTGGCTCCGCGGGGTACTAGATAGCGTTTGCCGGTGTGTACGTCAACCCGATTGACAACCCCTGTTTTATAACATGTATATTCATCTTACATTGTTCATTATAACCATTCAACTTATACAAAAACATGGATTCTAAAGCCTCAAAATTAGTGTAAGGACTACGAAAATTTACTGATTTGAGGATCAAAACAGTTTAATTATACAAGTCAACAAAATTTTAGTTCTTTCAAAAATCTTTTAAATTCATTTTCAATTCTAATAATACTGGAAGCTCTCATCACGAATTAATAACTTTTTTTTGTATCAAATTTAGTTTTTGAGAATTTGCGATTTGAACTTTTGAAGTATGTTTACCCTTTTATAGGTTTGAGACAACTTATGAGTAAGAAAAAAAAAAAAAAAATAGTACATAATAGACATGAAAATTAGTTTTTCTTGCTAAAATTTTATACTATTTTCAAATATGTGCATCCAATGGTAAGAAAATGTAATTTAAAGGCAAAAAAAAAAAAAAACCATCATATTTTATGGTTTTTATTTGAAAATAAATAACTCCTCATTTTTTCAATTATTTTTAATTCAAAGAATTTTATTTACAACATAATAAAACAAGGTATTCTATCCTTAAATGTTTATTTCAGCAGCAATATCAATTGAATACTTTTTTAACCTTTATTGAGGTAAAGTGTTGAAATTTTTAGATTTCCATGATAAAGGATTTTATTGTATAAAAAAGGAAATCAATAAATTCAAATATAAATAAGTAAGGAATGAATTTTTGATACATTATTCGATCAACCTATAACTGATTCTTTCCTCAATAAAATTGTGAACCAATCATGATAATTGGAGCTGAACTAGACATTCCAGAACCAAATATTCTTTATAGTATAATTTTTGGTTAAATAAAATTTTGTTTCAATTATAACAATAGAAACTATTCTTTATCGATAAGCACTACTGCTTCAATGTTGCCCCGCTCAGTGTTGTATCGGTCCTTATTTATTCGGTCGATTCCAGTCTTAGGGCAGGTCCTATCAGTCCTTAGGACAATCAGTCTTTGGGATTTTTCATAAAAATATCAATGCTTTATTGAGGAAAATAAGATATATGGAATATGTATTAAGATTATTTACACATATCTTGCAAAAAATATTATATTTTTTATTATAATACAATATAAAACGAACATATTATGTTATTACTTATTTATTTAATTGCAATTATATAACAGAATAATTTATTAAAAGGAAAAACACTCTCACTGACGTCACGAGGTCTCAATTTTACCTTCTTTAAGGACCAACAAGTGGGACTTGACTGGATAGGACCGGACTGGACCGTAGTCCTCGGTCTCAGAATAATAACTAATGAAACGACAATGTAGGGTATTTCGAAATATATTTAAAGTTCCAAGTTTAAAAAAGAAGGCTTTAATTAAATATAATTTACATACTAAAAAATAAACCATCATACATTTAAATGTATGTAACGTTAAATATACAAAATTGAAAAATTATAATCATATAACTAATAATAACAATAAATTATAAAAACAGAATATTGAAATAATAGATTGATCCAAATAATATTTTCTTGTTCTGATATCGGAATTCAGTAACTTTAGGTTGCAAAACACAAACCAGACGTGGAGTTGAATCAAAAAGATCAAAAGACCCCTTTTTTCACGTTAAAGTTGCTATATATACAATATTGCATAGGATAGATATATCTCTACCGATGAGATCATAATAATTATTAATAATAAAGTAAATGTCAAAATCATAAAATTAGACAATAAATATACTAATAAAAAACTGTTAGATTTAAATCCATATCAATCTTAGTACGAACAGCTTTTAGAATCCCACTTTCATTTATTTCATGTTTATCTAAAAAAAGAAAAGTTAATCCATGCTGTCAAATTTTAAGGCTTGATTACTTATCTTAGATATAAAATAAGACTCCTTTATAACTGATTAGACAATTCAGGTAAACCATTCTTGACTTAATCTTGATCTTGTTTTTTAACATGACATCGTAAAGATTTAGAGCAAAAGCTAATTATGTAGTAATGTCCGGCGATATTACTCCTTATTAAGAGCATCAAAAAGATCCCCCCGTAATTTATGCTTGTACAACAACATACTATTATCATGAAGGATATACACAATTGCTAACTATAATGCTACACCCAATGCAACTA
The DNA here is from genome assembly GCF_016086655.4 of Lepeophtheirus salmonis. Taxonomy (NCBI): domain Eukaryota; kingdom Metazoa; phylum Arthropoda; class Copepoda; order Siphonostomatoida; family Caligidae; genus Lepeophtheirus; species Lepeophtheirus salmonis. The sequence continues at coordinate 30,761,681 of NC_052143.2, read as the reverse complement.
CCCCCGTTGTTCTGACCATTTAAGCCGTTGCTTTTGCCTTTTTATGAGTTTTCTGAACACCATTTCTTGAAGCTTATGAACCATAGGTAAGCCTTAAGTGACAAAAAAGTAATATTTATTGACTATGTAATATTGGAAAACCTAATGATCATACCCAAGTCTTTAAGTGAAGAAACTACTGTCAAACAAACTAGTTGCGAACCATCCAAAGCTACTACCCCCGTTGTTGTGACCATTTAAGCAGTTGTTTTTTGTCTTTTATGGGTTGTATATCACAATTCTTTATATTTTTAGCTAAAATAGATTCATATTTTATGATTAGATTTAAAAAAAAAATGAATACTTACTGTTAGATGGTACAAAATTCAGAGTTCCATTTCAAAATTAGTAAATGTTTTATACTTTTTACTGATATCTTGATCGTAATTTGGTGTGGATGACTCTAAACATGCTGAAAATTCTTCACAGTTTACAATGGCGGTATTTCTATAAATTGAATCTTCAACACATGCAAGGTCTCGCAATTCATTGTAAGCTGGATTTTCTGATAGGAAATTGGTCAATTTAGATCGGAATGGCTTTAGCTTAATATAATTTCGTAGCAGTTCAACGATGGTAATGCTGACAAGTAAGGGTAATCGTCCTTCTAAAGCTGTGATGGCTCAAGAAATTTGATTGAGATTATTATGAATAGTGGTCAACTCTTCAAATATATATTCGTCAGTAATAATTTCCTTTGCTTTAATTAGAAAGTATTTTTTCATGGAGGCTACTCAAATATTCCCTGATTATTATGAAGTGATTGAAATAGTAATCTTCTACTTTTAACCAAGTTCCCTAACGTGTAATGACTGGACCTGGGGGTAAGGGATTTTTTTTAAGAAGCAGCGAATCTACGTTTTCTTAGACCAGCGTTCAAAAAGATTTTTTTGATATCGGATATTAATTTATTTGTTTTAGAGAACTCTTAACGAGGAAGTTCTACAACGTTATGGATCCCTTGAGCCACACAGATATTATGTTTCAAATGAGGGTAGTATCGTTTTAGGTCTTCGCCAGCTTTTTTGCAATAAGAAGCTCCATCCGTAATAAACACCTTCAGGCGAGTAGCATTAAAGTAGGTTCCAAGGGTAACTTGAATACTCTCGACAACAAAAATTATTATGTTCTTGGCATTATCACTTTTAATGTCTATCACGTTGATGAGATATGGACGACCCAAAAAATAGCTGTCCAAAGGACCAATCAATGAAGCAGTGATTGATCTCTCCTTATTATCTTTTGTCTCATTGACAGCAACAAAAATATCCTTCTCTTCGACTTTTTCTTTGATTTTGGAGATGACATCATTACCAACATCCTCCATTAATTTAATAATGGTTCATCGGGAAGGGACGGGTTTACCCGTGTATTTCTCCATAAATTATTTTAACGTAGCATGATTAGCATTGGATAAGGATATATTAAATGTAATAAGCATCTCTGTGAGATCAAAGTTAAAGTCTGACTTGATGTATTCATCATTAACTTGATTTTTTAGATGAATATCCATGCTCTTGATATGAGATGAGGATAATGAGTTGCATTTAATTCGAGACGGGGGGACTAAAAGCACATTTATATCGACAAAACTGACATGCCATCTGTTTCTCGGCCGGGAAGTATTTCCAAATTCATGGGCCTCCATTTTCAGAAATCCAAACAGAAGGCGACGTTATTTTAGGCATTTTATTCATTTCTCTAAAGACTATCAGTATCTAATATTATATTAATATTGAATAATAAAGGCGGGAATGATAACGTTCTTGATTGATAGAAGAAGATGTATTTTATTTAATCAATGACGCCATAAGTATTTTTTCTCTTCTCCTCGCACGCTTATGTATTCTCATCAAAATTATCAACCTTATGGATGACTGATGAGTACTTTAGTCTCAAGAGCGTTCACTCATAAAAGCAAACAAAATTCATTTCAACATACCAGCGTTTATATTTAATTCAAATCTTAACATATACTGAAAATACACATGAATTATGATTTTCATAAGAAACCAATAACTAAACAAACAGAAACAGTGCTTTTATTATTGATGCATAAGCCTCATTAATACGACTACATTATTATTTCTTATATCAAAAATATTTATATGATTTACATGAGGGAGCACTATAGTTAGTGTACCCAGTATACAAGTTGGATGCAACCGAGTGGTCCATTAAAATCCGAACACTTTCAGTTTTAAAATTCAACATGATATAATTTATTAATTAACAATAGCATTTCAACAAAATTAATAATCAAAATACATGTATGTCTGATCTCTCTTAATCATTAATTTAACCCTCATTAGCAGCTATGATGGCTTCCAGACGGTGTTGAAGGCCTGGCACCTACTGTGGATGTATTCATGGCGTTCCAGTGTTGGCTGAAAGTGGCTTTGGCGTTTAGATAACGGACACTGCAGACCTTCGTCTGGACATGTACACAAGGACAAGCTCTCTGGACAGTCTGGTGTGAAACCCCGACGGTGATCCTGGAGATGACCAAATGCTTGGAGTGAACGAATGGAAATTTGTTCTTCACGTTCAGCTGTAATTTTCTCAACTTGTACGTAAGCTAAAGAGCTTATATTTCTTTTGTTTTGTAACTAATGGTTATGCTTTAATATATTGAAATATGAATTAATTTAAACTACTAAACTTTCATGATTTTTTAAACTTGTAAGTGTTCAGATTTCAATGGATCACCCGGTATATGCACACGCCTGCAACATTTCATTAATACGACTACATTGTTACTTCTTATATCAAAATATGTTTATGATATACATCATGGATCACTATATACAGTCCACCTGGTGACTTGTTTTCAAACATAGGTACAGACATTCAGATATTCATACAGACAGATATATTTTGCTTTATAGATTAAAGTATTTCAGTATGTGGTGTTGTAAAACTTAAAGTATCTTTAAAACAGATGAATTTTTTGCAATTATTTTTAACTTAAATTATTAGAGGGTCTAACAAATTATTATGGAAAAAGCTTGACATCATCAAAATGAATAACGAGGGGATTGCAGCCGAGTTAACATCCATTTATGACAGACAGCGAGTCTTAGCAACCATGGAAGCAACAAAAAGCGCCACTACTACTGAATAAGCTTCAGCAGTAGCCAAAATTGTCCATGATTTGTTCCAAACCAATGTCCCAGCTTCCTTAGACGTCTATATCTTGTTTCTAGCTCCACTGAGATGAACCCCTTGGACTTTTACGTCTAGGGGGAGTTAGAACGAAAAGCATGTGCCAAGTCTGACCCTTCAGTGAAGACCTTGAAGGTCAAAATCATGAGACAGGCTAAGAAGCTGGATCCTTCTTTTGTCAGAACCGTCAGTGGTATACATTAGAGTGTTGGCTATTTATTAAAGTTGACCAAATTCAAAATTATCATGGATCATGAGATGTGTTTAGCTATTACTAATGACCTCCTAAATCTTTTTATTTCTGTTTCATCAAAAACCGTTACCCCCCCCATTCGATCAAAGTTCCAGCGTTCTTGAAGTACTTCAAAATGAGATTAAATTAAAAAAGGAAAAAATCTTATAAAAATTACGGCATAAAAAAAGGAAAAAACTTATTTTATAAATTTTTTGAACTAATGAGTAATTTTTTTGACTTTATTATGTAGTCGGTTTTTCAAGTTAAAACTCATGAATTAACTATTGACGGCATACAAATATAAAAAATAATTATGGATTTTTTCTTTTCTTATGCTTTAATTATAATAAGACTTTTTTTCTAATTTGACCTCCTTTTGAAGTACTTTCGGAAGGCTGGAACTTTGACTGGATAGAGGGTAACGGTGTTTGATGGCACAAAAAAATAAAATAATAATTAAGAGGGAAGTCATTGCCAACACCTATCCACATCTCATGATCAATGATAATTTTGAATTTAGTCAAATTTAAAAAAAATAGCAAACAGATTGTTCTTCCGTACGATTTATGCGTCTGATTTGGTTGCGTCCTTGAAATTTAGGACCGAATCGGAGATCACATTTTGGGACCGATACACCCCTACTTAGGATATATTTTTCAAACTTGAGTTTGGAGAAAAAGATTTATTCAATCCAGTTTATTTGTTTTTTCGTTACGCTTCTTTCTTTTTTGCTTAAATCTTAACAATACGTATTTTGAAAAACAACTTAAGGTCAATACACTTTATGATCAGGATATTTAAACATTCTTGGATTTCAACGCTCTAAATCTTTTAGTGCATATTTGTACAAAGATGTCACAAATGTGTCAAAACACATACTTTTTTTATTTTTCTCATCAAGGAGTGCCTACAACTAAAAGTTAGAAATACTTGAAATAACCAAAATATGAAACATAAAAAGCAAGTTTACTTATATTAGTTTGTTAACAAAGCAGAAGAGAGTCCTTATTATCAACAAATCTAGTGATTCTCCAACAGGGTTCAGCAGTGTATTGAATAGGGCTCCATTTGGTTATCAAAGTCATCATTAAATGAAAAAAGGTCATGAAGATATTTCATTTCTAAAAAAACGTAATCATCCAATGAAAAAAGGTCATAATGATATTTCTTTTCTACAAAACCCCAAACAAAATTCCAAAAAAATTGTATTTTATCAAAAAGGCTAATACAAAATGTTAAAAATAAAAGAATCCTTGAGCCAAACATTCGTCCAAAATTACTTTCTACTTTAAAAAGATACGCTTAGGGCTCCACAGCGATAAAAAGGTTGCGAATCAATACCCTTATCAATGTTCTGAACACTAATTGGTTAAATTCGAAATAGTTTTTGTTAAGCTGTGAGCAATTACCAACAATTAGTTATTGAATACTAATTCCATATTTTGCCTTACTACCAACTGATTTTGATCATTTTTCTCCTTTTTTTATCAAATGAAGTGGTGTACTATACAATATAAGTAAGGACATATCAGTGGAAGGTCCAGAAATTAAGAAAAATGTAATTTGAAAATCCCATTTTTAAAATTTAAAAAAAAATAAAGATACTTCACTTAGCAAAAAATTAAAGGTCATTAATAAAGTTCAATGTCACACAAAAGGTCAAAACACATAATCGGAAAATCACTTTTGAATAAATTGTAATGGTGAGCTAAAATAGTCTCTTTGTGGCTCATAATGCATATACGAGGGTGGTCTGAACAGTTTCTGACCTCAATGTGATGATGGAAGCACATGGTAAATAAAGCTAGTCACATCTATCTAGCATCTGTTGATTGTTACTTACCAATTATTCAGCCATTTTGAAAGTACAGCTATTGTGTAACAGTCGTCTAAGTGAGTTGAAGTGAGTGTTTGTGTGAAAAAAATCTAAAGCTATAAGGACGTGTAAGAAATATGTTTAAGAAAAAAAAAAATTAACAATATTTTTTTTTTTCAAAAACAAATGTTCAATTTTGTACTCATTCTCTTAAAATTTGTGTGTGTTTTTTTTTACGATACAATTTCCGCCAATTTGGGAATTTGTAAAATTTCAAGTTATTATCTATTGCAGTGTAGGTTTTTTTTTGTTTTTGATTCAGTTTACATAGAATGAAATCTGGATTAATTTCCACCAGGCCTTCTGGATAGTTTTGCCGACCACCAATTTGGGCCCCAGACAACGTGGGATATATAAATAATTGGAAACAGGGCAGCCCCACCACGTTTCAATTCCATTGAAGGATCAACATGAGGGCTACTGAGTAGGAAATGGATTGAGGTATTCTCCCTTCTTTCTGCAGTGAAACTGTCAACAAAGTGTCCCATATTTTCTTAAAGCTGATTATAAAAACTTCTTCAGCCTTTTTCATAAAAATAAATCCTTGAATAAAATTGTTGGAAATATGACTTGCCGGTATGCTAAAATAAAACTCCGAAAATCAATCAATCAAATTATATCAAATAATTAAGATTTTAAACAGATTTCTCTCTGATAATTTTTGCATTCGATCAGTAATGGTTGTTTTAAACATACATAAGGACTGATCAACGTTCATATCAGTAGTTGGAGCTAATTTGAAGTTGGCAAGATCTTCAGGAGTCTTGTTAGACGGAGGAATTTCCTTATCACCACCACTGATTATACGTCCAAGCGTTTGCATAAATAGAAGAACATAATTTCTTGGAATTTAAGAAGTTATATTTTTCTGAAGTATTTGTCCGTTTTTTTGAAGAATTTTTTAATGGTTTTTTAAAACTTCTTAAAGTATATTCAGAAAATTATAGTTGAATTTTCCTTCTGTTTCAAGATTTGAAATAGTTTAAGGTAAAAAGGATAAATTAGCTTTGATAAAAGGCTTGCGACTGTTGGATCTTCATTAACTTAGTGGCAATTTTCTATGGTGTGTGCATCTTTTTGAATCAATTCTCATACAATTTTCTTTCACTCTTCAAAATAGGTCTGTAGTAGATGGTAGACCTGACCTATGACTCTTAATGGATTTTAGTTCAATTCTAGAAAAATTCAATCAGAGTTAGGAAACGTTTGGCGCAAAAGTATTTATCCTTTCTTGCAAGATTCAAGGGAGGATTATTCTATTGTAATTTTGAGTCAAATTTCCCTTTACTCAGATTGGCGTTGTCAGAAATCGGCTCCCTCGTATAACTGATCATGTAATCATAAACCTGACTGCATTATATACATTGTTTTTCCTCCAAAAAGGAGAGAGTTTTCAAAAAAATAGTTTTCCCTCCTAATGAAAGGTTTTTTTTTGAAGGTATCAACTAGAAAAATGAGCTTTTCTCACAAAAAAAAAAAAGCTATTGCTCACAAAACTTAAGGGGTACAGTTTATAAGTATGCCCGCACGTCATTCTTTCTCTTTGTATCTCAAAATTGGTGACAGTGACAGCGGAAAGTTGAAATTCAATTATCGAAACCTTTTAATAATAAAAAAATAACTTGGCTAAACTAAGCGACGCAAAAACTATATTATTGGAATAGGAGGAGAGGGATTGGGACTCGATCCGCGTACTGAGGATGAGGCCGAAGGAGAGCACATCTCATTATGTAAAGTACTATGACTATTTCTACGAATTGATCTCCTCCGGCTTCTTTCTTCAGTCTATGAATCGATTCAGAGCCCCCCTTTAAACTCCATAAGAGAGAAAGTCATAATCTTCTCCACATAATGATACCTTTCATCTCCTTCATGATTCTTCAAAGTGCTAATTATCCCAATATCTCGAAAAAGTCGACTTAGAGCTTGAGCGACTCGAGAAAACAATGAAGTTATGGAGACAAGATGCAATAGTAAGGAAGAATAACGACAAAGACAGATCATTAATAATTTCTAACCACACCTATGGCAATAAAGTATTCTTCACTTCGTAAAGTTATTTCTTTCATATTTAAAGGTTGCGATAGTTGAAATCCAAGTTTCCGCCTTGCAGTATCCAATTTCGAGATAGGAAGAGAAAGTATGACGTATGGGCAAACTTAAAATGTATACCCATCTTACGTCTACATTTACTAATATGCACGACATAATAATATGATAAATTGCTTAAAAAGTGTTCTTCATTTGTTAAAATCCAGACAACAATGATGGTGATGGGAGATGATGAGTAATGTTAAATGCATTCTTATCCCTCTTCAATGAAGACATGTATTGTATTATAATATTACAATTTATTAGTGATGCAATATGTCTCTTGTTGAGATATGTGTTGTGCAAAATTGTATAGGCAGTACTCCAAATTTTAATGTGTGTTCTGTTTGTCTCATAACATGAAGAGCTACTCATCGCGTACCTGCATCTAATAATTACCTAATTATCTCCTCTTGCTTAGAGTTTCAAATGACTATAGATTTGATGGGGATGTCTCAATAACGGCGAGCGTAAAAAACTAAGAGATTTTCATCTATATTTATAAAGCAAAGTTTGAATGTTTTTTCGTAGACGCCTCATTTTTGAGTGTGTCCTTAATATCTTAGAACTGCACAACTACTTGATTTAAAAAATAACCTATAATTATTTAGTAACGAGCTGTGTAACTAAAATCAAGCACGTTAAATTAATAAAAAAAATATATACTATTAAATAATCTCAATTTATTAAAACTATAAAAAACACTTGGCAATTTCATGAAAGAATACAAAGAAGCTGCTTAAAGCTACTTATTAGTTAGAGAAAAAGATCTCAGACTTAAGGAAAAATATTATATATAAATAAATATACACCTACATGTACCAGAATGAACCATCAATACCGTGAAGGTACCATTTGCTGGTATTACGATAAATACAACATTAATTTCACTTATAACTAAAGTCCTTGCAAACATAAATGTCCTAATGACTGGCGAGATTAACCTGCATGGCAAGATTAAACCTATAATTGTTTTGCAGAAAAATTATTGGTAGCCAAACGCAGAGTATTTACATATGTTTACATTTAAAAGTAGATGATGGGTGGTCGGACGGGTGATAACTAGTGATGTCCAAAGCATGCAAATAAGATTTATTTGCATTTTGGGCTCTTATTTGCATTTTCTTTTTTTTTGGTATTTTCGACCTTTATTTCCATTTTCAACCTTTATTTACCTTTTCCCCACCGTTTTTATGTAAAAATTTATTCAGTTATAAGCTACTAAAGGCTATTTAGATTTTTACAATCCGTTTTTTCTGTATAAATATAAACGGGCATCCAGCAGATTTTATTTTCAATATATTTTACATTCATTTGAAGTGAAAGACCATCTTTTTTAAATGATTATGCTTAAAATAGTAGGCCCCTCAGTGCTCAATAAGGAGCTCGGTGTCACCAAGATTTGTACTTATGTATGTGCATGAAACAAAGTATTTGCTACGTAAGCTATGACACTTTAGCTCTAAAGTCAACAGGAAGTATGTCCTAGAACAGCATGGATAGTGTGTCAGGCACAAAAAGAATATAGATTTAAACAACGAGGGAGACAAGGCTATACAGAAGGTGCTTAACGACATCCCTTTCAACAATAACAGTGATGGCATCTTCAATACTGACCTTGTTCTTTGCTTATATCCCCTTAGCCAAAATCAACAATAGGGAGTTCATAGACGTCTTGGAGAAGTACTCTAAGAAGACGATGCCTGGCGCACCAGATGATATAAATCAATTGAACAAGGATCTGCTGTATTGATAAATTTTAATTGTATATTTGTTCTGTACCAGAATGCTTCTTATTTTATCAGATTTATTTGACTTTAGCCTTTTCTGAATTTTTATTTATTTTTGAGTTTTTTATGAGCATATTTAGTTCCATTTGTAGGCATTTTTTGGACATCACCAGTGATAACAATGCTACTAGTCAAAACTTACAATTTGTTGAAATATATGAAGAGAAAGGATTGCGGCTGGTTAGCAGTAATGATCCGGGATCAAAAGGAAGTTATGTATTTGTCAATGATGATATGAAAAAAACCATTACTGCTTCAGTAACTGTAGTTGTAAGTAAATTGCCCTTCGTTACTAAGATGTTTTAAATATAGAAGCATTAGATATTTCAGTTTCTTTTATATAATCATGATTAACTGTCTACTTTCAGTTAAAGACTTTTCTGAATTTTGAATGTCAATAATAATTGGTTAATAAATGAATGACTTATGAATACAACTGCATTTTCCTCTTAACATCGCTCGTGACATCTACTCGGTAATTTTGCCTTAAAGTCATTTTGTCTCAAAGATATATAAATAAATGAAGTTTATACGTAGTTATTGTTTATTTTTGAATGAAATCAAACTATGCAATATTTATTACCATAAAATGCATTAAATGTTTGTGTTCTATTATTTCTATTGCCGAAACATAATATTTAATAAATACTATATTGATATATGGGATTGCATGTTTTAATTCAATTAAAAAAGATTTTATAATAAATTGCCTGATTTTTATTGTTCATATGTTTTATACATATATGTCATATAAGTAAATTAATTAGTTTTTTTTTCCAGAAAATGTTTTTTTATTAATTGGGTATATTCATGATGTTCCAAATAATCCTTCTGGGAAATGTCCGTTCGGATAATTGCCTTTTCGGCAAAAATGTTTTCAGCCAATTGTCCTAGAACCGTTTATGGTATATTACAAATTAACTTGTAAAAATTTAAGTGAAATTGAAAATTATGATAACGTTATATTAATACAATAAGGTTAGTATTTCTATTAAACAAGACTTTATACCATAGAGAAAGAAATACGCAGAGGTTACAAAAGGGTTGAAGGATTGAGCAAAGTCTATTTGTGGTGTGTCAACATAACAATAAACTTGAACAAAAGTCAAGAAAAGGTACGCATTTCAATATTTTTTTTTACTTTTATTTACAAACAGCCCAATATTTCGTAAGCTATTTGAAGAAATTATAGGTATTGTTGTGTTAGTCCTTATTTAGAGCCCTGGGGTTCGTTGAGTCTGGTCCCATCTAGTCCAGTCTCACTTGTAGATCATTGAAGAAGGTAAAATCGATCCCTTGCGATCTCCTTGAGGGTATTTTTCCTTTTTTTAATTTCTATTCTATAATAGAATCTAATATATAATTAAGGCAAATATAATATGTTCATTTATAATGAAAACATGAATTTTTTTTTGCAAGTTCTATCTCATATATTTTATTCCGTTGGTTTAATAAACTATTAACATATTTAATAAAAATCTTAAGGACTGACGGTTAAGACCGGTCCCAAGGACTGGTAGTCCTAAGAGACTTGTTCTAAGACTCGATTGAACTAAACCGAATAAATAAGGCACGACACAACACTAATTCATTATCAGCTTTGTATTAATGATGGGGTTATTAAAAAAATATGATGCCGATTCCAATGCAATTCTGGTAAAAATTCCCAATGCCAATTCTTTAAAATAGGGTAAATAACAGTTAGAGAATATCATTTCGCTATTAAGGGGTTCCACAAGATTGTATATATAAATATATATTTTTTTTTTATGGGGGGGATTTTAAATGTACAATTTGATATTTAAAAAAATTTCAAAAATCCAAAAATGTTCACAAAAAATTTCAAAAACCCATGGCTATTGTCTCAAAAATAAAAAAAAATCACAGCTATTTACAAAAAATCATTTTTTTTTTTTAAATTCAAATATTTAATTTGATATTAAAAAAAAAAATTCAAAAATCCAGAATGCTCACAAAAAATTAAATTTTTTCCAAAAATTTCAAAAACCCGTGGTTTTCTCTACAAATTTGAAAATTTCATAGCTATTCACAAAAAAATTTTTTTTTTTAAAGATACATTTCCCAATATCCACAACTGTTCACAGAAAAAAAAATTCAAATATTTTATTTTCTAGTAAAAACACAAATTCCTTTATTTTTGGGTGTGTGTGTTCTATTTTTTTCATAACTTAGAAGAGTAATAAATAGTTTAATACCAGTAGTTATAAATAAGAATTGGACTCACGAATTAAACATTATTTTCCTATCCCGCTTCCAATTCCAGAAAAAACCCCTATTCTCGATTCTGATTAATCGTCACTACTTTGCATTGCAATTTGTGGGGTGAGTTAAGATAACCAAGATTTTTAGCTATTTTTCAGAATTTTTATTTTATTTAAAATACTTTTATTGGCTCCGATATGACCCCTTTCGACCATAAAATCTTATCAATTTCTTCTTCCTTTATTGTGAGATCAACTTTGGCTTCTTTAAGTGACATTTACAATTTCATTAAAAAGGATTAATTAAAATAATTTGTTAGAAAAAATGAACAATAAGTCATTCATTGGAGAATACAAACTTAATCCACATTCAATTTGGAGAAAACTCATTCTAGGTTACTTTTGTGTTGATAAGCCACGTATATAAATTTGTTTAATACATTATATGAAATATACATTAAAAAACAAAAAAAAAAACAACAACTTTAATTAACAAAAAAACATTATTCTAATTTAATCTACTTATAAAATAAGAGTAATATTTTAAATACAACTTTAATTAACTATATTCTACGTTTAAAAATATAAATAGATATATATATACTCGTATATTATACTAATTTTCATTATTAGTCAGTTGCATTGCAAAATCAAGATTCACGATATATAATCGATTGAATAGCTAGTCCAAGTGATGATTGGTGTAGGTTGTCCGTATAATTACGTCTGCCTGGCTAATCAATCCCACATCTTTTGGTCCACAAAATTTTGGACTATTCAAAATCAGAGAAAACAAATTACTTTTTCATGTTGATTATTCTCATTTTACATAAAGGAATACGATAGATGACTCTGCATGGAATTAGTGATAAAAGGGTTATCAGTGACACCGCAGAGTTACACATGTTGGTATATTAATTAGTCATTCAATGAATATAGTTTCTATATATGTATATTGATTATACTTTGCTAAACTATATTGTATGAATATTTAAAAAAAAGCTTGTTATTATTAGCGGGGAAAATAAAAAAAGTCACCACCTATAAGAGTTGGAAAAAATGGAATCAATCAGGCATTTATTCAAAACATTAACTCCCCCCTGACACACACTAACCAAAAACAATTTAAAATAAGAAAAAAATAATCTATAGTTTATAACGTTTATGTGATTTGATAGAATAATACTTCCCCCCAAACAATATGGCCTTTTTCAAATAAAATGTATCAATTTATCATTTTTTTTTATTGTGACAGTCAATTTTTGAAACTTTAATTGCCGTTTACCACCTACACAAAGGGTTAATAAAAAATGTTTTGTAAATAGAAGTAAACGATATTTCGTCGAAGAATACAAATATGTATAATTTCCACTCAATTATGAAAAAAATTAAACATGTCCATTTTAAATTTCACTCAAATTTTTATATGTTAATTTTACTATACTATAGACACATACCTACAATAAGTTTTTAGACATGCATTGGATTCTACTTATTTACTACATGCTAAAAACCAACCTTATCTATTGCAAAAACTCGTTTCTAATATTTAGTATATATTTTCAGAAATTTGCTCTACCTACGCAAACATTTTTCCCTGTAGTATTTAAGTGGAATCGAATGCATATCTAAAAACTTATTGTATATTTTTATGATATATTAAAAATTCACATATAAAAATTTGAATGAAATTAAGAATGAGTATGTTTGATTTTTTGTCGGTCTAAATATTGACCTTGTGACCCTATGGGTAAAACTCATTTTGTTCGCTTATACAAGAAAATAATATCAAAGAATAAAACAATTATCTATAAAATTGTTTTTATAATAGATCTATGTCTTCAAAAACATTCAACAAACAGCGATTTAAACATAGGGTAGGGGGTGTCGAGTCCGAAACTTTAAAAGCCTCTAAATCCAGATTCGGACGTCAAAAAAGGATAAAATTTTGGATTTTCGAGTTTTTAACTAATATTAAAATATGTGCCAAATTTGGAAATAAAATCGAAGATGGTGCTGTTTTTTGTAATTGACTTGGCTTGGAATGATCCGGCCTCAACTCTACCTCAGAAACTGGAGCAAGTCTTGATGACAATCTCCTTCGGCAGATTCCGGAATTCCCTCACGGATCCTGGACATCAGCTCGAATTTTGTCTTGCAGGAGGATAAGTGGGGGAGTAGCTCACCTATGCCCCACACAAAGAACTCCATGGGGTTGAGGGTCAGTGAGCGTGGAGCTCAAACATCGGGTCAAACGAAGTAAATATATATATATATATATTCAGACCACCAGGTCAACGTTTTCTTTGTAATGTGGCATGAAGTAGAGTCATAGTCAACTCCAGACTCTCCCAGTTCCTTTCTGAATCTTCAGACAAAGGACATGCCCATGTTGAAGAAGTTTGCAATCTCAGCATTGTCTCGTCCGGCGTGGATTGCAACAATGATACCCTGCCGTTTCAAAGATTGCATAAAAAATACTTCATTGACTGATGACATTTTTTAAATTGACGACAAACACTTCTGGCTAGCCGCAAAAACAAGAAACAATGTCCTACTGCGCATGCGCAGTTGTCACAGACGCTCAAATTTGGTTGTCAAACAACGTCCGCACGCTGTAGGTGTTAAAGGATTTGTGTTATTCAGTTAAAAAAAAAAAGATTCAGTTTTACCTTAAACTTTTACTCGATTTGGCCTTTTTCACTGAACCCTTCTTCCTTTCCAACTTTTCGGACTCGCTGAAAGAGTAGACGGTGGTCCTGGAGGCGCCCAACTGCTTGGAATGCACGAACGGAAATTCGTCAATTAAGTGTCATTTTCTCGACTTGTACTTAAGCTGAAGAGCTCCGATTTATTTTGTTTTGTCACTAATTGCTTATGCTTTAATATATCGAAATATGTATGAGTGAATTTCAATCACTCAACCTTAATTAATTATTAAATTAGTAATTGTTCAGATTCCAATGGACCACCCAGTACGTGTTCTCTCATCCAGAATGAAAGAGTTTGAGAAAAAACAACTAATATACTGGTATGGCTGATGATTATTCAGTCTTAATAAATAATAATAAAAAACTAAAATTCAAAGATCAGTGTTTATATTTGATTCAAATCTGAACATGTACACACATGAATTATGAATATACCCATACATAAGAGACCAATAACAAAAATATACAGAAACTGTGCTCTTCTTATACACACGCCTACAATATTTCATTAATACGACTACATTATTAATTATTTTACCAAAATATAATTATGTCAATACATTGCACCTTTTATGTATGTTCGAAGCTATTTGCACCCGCCTTCAATAGTTCATTAACACGATTACATTGTTATATCTTACATATAGATATGTTTATTATATATATCAGGGATCGCAAAATACAGTCCACCCGGTGAATCGTTTCCGTATATAACTTTGCTTAATTAATATAGATTAATGGTTGAGTAACGCCAATTTGACACTCAACCCTCGAATTATCTTTTAACAAATGAAGGAAATATGAACATTGAACTTATTCACCATTTAATCAAAAAAATATTTGTAATAACATGGGGATAATTGACACTGAATAATTGATATTTTATAAACAGCTATTAGGCGTCTGTGAACAGACACACCTTGTTTAATCATTTGGAAGATACCTATATTAATTTTTAACAACTTGATGATAAAATTAAACAAAAACCATAGTTCAGCTTGCCAACAACAAAAAAGCTTGCAATCTAGAAAATGTCCAGGATTTAAAACTAGTGATGGGACGATTCTCAAAAAAATCCCAATGTCGATTCTTTATTTTTTTAAATAATAGTTCAAAAATACCATTTTAGGAAGGGCCTTGGTTTTAGGAATTTTTTGAAAAAAAAATCCAAATATTAAACTTTAAATATTAAATTTTTTGGAAAAAATAAAAATTCAAAAATTCACAACTGCTCACAAAAAATTAATTTTTTACCAAAATTTTATTTTTTGCAAAAATTTTCAAAAATCTATAGCTATTTACAAAAAATTTCAAAAATCCACAACTGTTAAAAAATTTCAAATATTACATTTTTTTGAATTTTTTATTTTGAATCACCAGATGTTAAAGTTTTTGGAAAATAATTTCACAAATTAAGTTTCTTATTTAAGATTTAAAAAAAAAAATTCAAATATTGAATTTTTTGGGGAAAAATTTCAAAAATTAATTAAATTTCAAATATTAAATTTTCCAGTAAAACGCAAAAAATCCTTAATTTGTAGGGGGTGGTGGCGTGCTATTTGTTTTCATAACTTAGAAAAGTAATAAATGGTTAAATACCAGTAATAAATAAGAATCGGAATTACAAAGTAAACATTATTTTCCTGATGCCGATTCCGATTCTAGAAAATCAAAACCGATTCTCTTATTCCGATTAATCGTCCCATTACTATTTAAAAACCTAAATATATGTGCTTTACTAAAAAATACTCGTTGCTAAACCTAGAGAAAAATAATTATCTTTTTTTGAATATATGTACTCTTATTTTCTTTTGTAAAATGGCTCGTTGACCTGTAGCTACACTCACTCGTTGTAAATATGACCATCCATAGACAATCAAGCAAACAGGCAGAAAATCAAACTTTGCTCTATAAATACAGTAATGTAGTACCCTTTTCTTTTTTTAAATCATGTGCTGAGCTAAAACTACACACGCTCGTTATTAAAGTGAGCTCTCCATAGACAAACTTTTCTTTCTCGATTGTCAGTAGTTTCATTAGTTAAACGATTTAAAATGTATGAAATCAAACGTATTTTTTGATAAGTAGGTAATTTTACTTACCTTATAGGTAACATAATTAACCTAACAACAAGTTTCTCTAGTCTAAACATGATATTTTTGTCAAACATTCAGGCTAAAATACCATTAAAGGTTCATAAAAATTTAAAATGTTCAATGCAATTACCATCAAACAATTTAACAAAATGTTCTTTTCAATTTTGCCACATTTGAATTTGTTGGATAGGATAACTATTTGAGGGAACTAATCAGTATTACAAAATCATTTCACCAGAATATATTTTTTGCTACTGTTCTAAATAAATGTTTTTTTAATAAATGGAGAATTTACTGAGGAAAAAGTATTTACACGTGTAATTTATTACCACATTTATAAAAGTCCGGATATCATGAACTCTGAAACCAAAGCAAGATAATGTACGATTTTTTTTTGGGATATCAAGTGTTCATTTATTTCTAAACTTTCCAGTTATTTTTTATCTAGGAATATATAAATTTATTCAAATGAAGTGCTATGGTTTTACACATCTTTAAAAGAAAGATTTTTTTCAAAATCGGATTTTTGAAAGCTTTTAAACTTTGTTGAGTTAGAATGGACAAGACAAGCCAAAGATTTTTCACGGTTGGTGGGTTAGATCTGACTCATAGACCTCCACTTCGAGATGGTTGATACACTACATGATTTCCCAATCATATTTTGTCAAGAAGTTATTGGCTTTAAACACATGAAGGCCAATGACTTTACAAATATTTTGGAACATTTTTTCTTTCTTTCTTGGTCTGGAGTTCGGGCGGCTTATTATCCTCAAAGTAATATAGATACTAATTTCAGAGTAATATTATTAGCTCTCTTTTAAAGTCTGACGACAAGTAGACTACCACTCATCAACAATTCCCAAATACTTTCTAAGTCTCATTCTTCTTTTTTGAATAAGGGTGCTTCCAAAATAAATCCTCACAAAACCTATAAAAATAGTACAGTTATTTTCCCCACCTTTATTTGTAGGCAGCGAATTTGAAATGAGCTTATAATTTGCCCACCATGTGTAATGGGAAATTAGAAGGCTATGAATGCTTTTTAAAATTACCCTTCGGATAGTTGTTAATCCGACATCTCTTATTAAATTTTTTGATAAGCCTCAAACCAGTAAAGGTAGGCGGAGTTATGTCGTTTTAGAAGGCTCTCTTTCCAAATACTTTTTAGTGAATGGAAAATGCATTCACATGCCTTTCAGGACAAACCAAAGAAGTATTTTTTTAAAATACCTCGACACTTATTAAAATAAGACCATCATTTTGTAAATCCTCCAATTTGATATCCCCCGCCACTTTCCAACCTCTTTGGGATAATTTTCTCTGACCGTGCTCTCCAAAAATCCTTAATTCTCTTGGGCTTGGAACTAAAGGTACTGCTCCTTTCATACTCAATTAAACGTTCTCAAGTAACATGTATCACCTATACCTCTACAAAAGCTACCCTTAATTCCAAATATTTTTATGAAGTCGTCGTGAGCATATTCAGATTGGTCAAGAAGATCAATCCATATATATTTTTCATTTGTACCTTTAATATACTTTCCCATGTATTTTGAATCCCAGTCAATCTCTTAAACCGTCAGAAATAACTCAAAATCCAGCGTTTCTTTGTGTAGTCCAAGACCAACACAAAAACTTTTTTCATCAATTCTAGTCCCTGATATTCTGCCACACATTTTCCCATCGAGGATGAATTATGTTGTTATGTAAAAAGGAGATTATGTTGAAAAAACATATCCTTTTCCTGCAAAGTTTTTATGTTTTCATTGTTTCATTGTTGCAGGTTCTTCAAGGACCGCCCTTGTATGTAGAAGATCAAAGATTTTTATTGTTTGTGGGCTGAATTTGCCCCATTGACTACCATTTGGAGATCACTGATGCACTTTAGAATTTCCCAATTATACTTGATCAACAGTATAAGGCGTTAAACATTGGAGAAGTTTTCCAGATATTTGTCATTTTTTGTATTAATTGTTTTTTTGTTAGGGGTGGACTCTCGGCTGAGTGATCTAGATATATTCTTTCCTGCCATATTATGTACATATTTCATACATTATATATAACGGCATACAAATGTCAAGTCTTTGAAGATTTGCTTCTTTTTTAAACAAAATATAATTTTATGATAGATATTTACATACATATAGATAAATATGTATATTAATGTTACGTATAATATTTATTTTTTATTTTATTTCTTGGCAGATGTAGTTATGATTTGCTATAATATGTAGAGTGAACGTATTCGTACACATCTCTACGAACAAAGAATTAAGCATTAAAGCACTAAATATTATACACAGGGTATGCAAGCTATATGTAGCGTCAAATTGGTGTGCACTAATACAGCTGATTTTTTTCTTTTGTTAGATAGGTTATTCAAACCTGCACCAGTTGGAAAAGATAAAATCAATTGACAAATTTGTTGTCCCTAATATTTGGGAAAGGGATGAAGTACTCCTTGAATCTGTACCGGGAGCGACCACTTAGCAATTCCTCGAACTCTGGGACTCAGTAAGACGATCGTTCGTAAGGTTAAGAGGGAATTTGAAGCTTCTAAAGGGGATTTTGTGGCAACAGCAATGCGGGCTGAGGTTGAAGGTTTGGACGCCGAAATTCGTGGCTGGAATGCAGAAAATTTTCAATGAGGACCCATGGAAGTCCATCAGGGAATTTCTCGAGAAATAGGCCGGTGAGTGTCCCTGATCCGACAATACATTAACAAAAACCTTGTTTCTACTCATACAATATGAGGAAAGTCCAGATATTGACAAAAAAGGCTAAGGAAAAGTGCTTAAAGCCCTCCCAATAGCTCCTCAACTGCCTCAAGAACCCATTTCATCGAGACATGTACTGGTTTTTATCGAGTGAGAAAAACTTTTGGCAGGACCAGAAGATCAACAACCAGAACAACAGGTGTTTGGTATTCTGACCCAAGGATGTTCTACATAGTGGCCAATAGAATCCCTTACATGTGGCAGGAGGACTCGGCTCTCTGAGACACATAAAAAAAGGAAGTCTAAAATGGCTCCAAGACAATTTTGACTACTTCATCTTGCCGGACTTTTGCCTTTCACACTCACCAGATCTGTTTTTATATGTGGTGCTAGATCGAACGTCAAAACAACCGACCCCTCCCACCTCCAACACCAACCACGAACTTATCAATCGGATCCAGAAGGAACTCCAGGATTTGGCAAGGGACCAAGTGGGGAAAACCTGCTTGCGTTTTTGCGTATAAAGACTGTAATTGAGGCTGAATGGTGAATTTATTGAATAAAATAAATCAACATCTATCACACTTTCAGAATCTTGTTTTACATTTTTTTAATTTGATTGATTGGAGAGCAAATTGCGTTTGAAAGAAAAAAATCATTTTATCGGCACAGATAGCTTGTACACCCTGTACAACATACTTATATATTGCTTTTTATTTATATATTTTGAGTGTGCTTAAATAATAACATTCAAATCTTCACCCATTTTTATTGTTAGTAGTCGTCTATGTCTTCATGAGAGTGTAACATTGTGTAAAAGTGATTTCCTTCCTCTCTCAAAAAAAAAAAAAAAAAGGAAAAAAACATTTGTTTAAGGAAATAAGGAATTTATATACATAATGTTCTTCCTGTTCTGACTCAATTAAATATCCTGGAGATTCTCAAACATCAAGCAACATTCACTTGAAGCATTCAAGCGATTATCTATTAGTGATTTAATTGAATTTTTTTCTAAGTATGATTTTATTTTATTTACTTAACCTACATAATTGTGGCCTGTCAGAACAAAAACAGTTTTTTACAAGTTAGAATTAATCAATGCACTGTCGTTTTAATTTATATAAAAAAAACTATTCTTATTTAACCCTTGGGTGTGCTGCAGGAGCACTGGAACCATAAAGGCTATAGAGGCAATTTTTATGTTATCGCAATAACAAAATTTCCTCTTGTCTACAAAATTTTAAATGTAATAATTTTCGAAAAAATAATAACTTTCCCATTGTTTTAAAAATTGTTATTTGTTCAAATTTAATCTTTTCTGAAAAAATTAACTATAAAATTAAAATTAAAAGTTTTTTGTTACTACAAAATAAAAAATAGTTTGTGAAATTTGGTATTTTCAAATGAAAATAAAAAGATTTTCTGTCAACATTGTCAAAAAGGTCTTGCCCCTTTCCCAAATAAACCTGCATACATCACTATTATGTAATTCGCCCTTAATTTAATCATTCATTGTCGCAATAAGTCGCAAGAAATAAACCGGTTCTGTTATGGAGTTGAACTCATAAAGTATACAGAATAGTCCATTAAAATCCGAAAACTTTGAATTTTCAACTTCAACGGAATATAAATTATTAATTAACAATGGACTTTCCACAAAATTAAAATATAAATATATGTGTGTCTGAGCTCTCTTAATCATTAATTTAGCTGCCCTTAGACGAAACTATGCCTTCCAGGCGGCGGAATACCTGGCACCCACTGCGGATGTAGTTGTCTGTCTTGGCGTCCCAGTGCTGGCTGATAGTGACTTTGGAGGCCTCAGTGTTTCTTTTGGAAGACACTGCAGGTCATTCTCTCGACATGCGCCAAAAAGCTGTATTTGAGGAGTTGGTATCAGGGCTGTAGGGGGCCAAAAGTGTTTAAAAGAGTTCAAAAGACTCATTCAAAAGAGTCTTGTAACGGACGAGATGGGTTTCTTACACTACTGGTGTAAAAAGTGGCCTCTCAACCCTCAAAAGGCTTTTTCCACCCACTTTTTTGATAGCTCTCTGGACAGTCTGATGTGGAACCCTTTGATGTCTTGCATAGGCCCTTGAGGGGATTTGAAATTTTTTTTTCAAGAAATTTTATTTTTGTGAACAGCTATTAGTTTCTGATATTTTTTTCCAAAAAATTTCAAAAATCATTAGCTATTCAAAGAAAGTTAAATTCTTCAAAAAAACCTTTGAAAAATAAAATTTGCCATATTGAATTTAAAAATAAAATTGAAAATGTTAAATTTTCTAGAAATAAACAATTTTTTTTTTTTTTTTGGGGGACTACATGCCCTCCAGCCCACCTCCAGCGGAGGCCTTTGAAGCAATAACGACTTATTGATCCTTTAGGCAAAATGACTTCAAGGCGAAATGTCCTAAGGAAAAATAGTTTAAGTCAAAATTATCGGGCACCGGCCCTGATACTGGAACAACCAATCACGCACAATTTTGGTTTCGTCGATTCTGTTCCTATAATTTTCATGTCAAAGATGCACTAAGCATGGGAAGTCCAATTGTCGAAAATGGGGATAAAATATTGAAAATTGTCGAGACTGACAGTCATGTAAATACGGCTATGATTGCCAAGGAGATAAACTTTAATGGAAAAAATAATCCATTAAAAATGATGGATTTCTTATGGACTTCTTTTTACTACACCTTACATAAAAAAGAAATCTTCCTTAATTTACTCCTCAACATTTTCTTCTTAAAGAGAAAAAAAAAACGAACACAAAAACTGCTTTCCAACTAGGGC
The DNA here is from genome assembly GCF_016086655.4 of Lepeophtheirus salmonis. Taxonomy (NCBI): domain Eukaryota; kingdom Metazoa; phylum Arthropoda; class Copepoda; order Siphonostomatoida; family Caligidae; genus Lepeophtheirus; species Lepeophtheirus salmonis. The sequence continues at coordinate 30,739,946 of NC_052143.2, read as the reverse complement.
ATTTCCATCAAATGTTGAACTATTATACGTCGTTACCTCGATTGTAAATCTTTCCTCCTAAAAGAAATAGTAGAAACATACCCAAAAGCCTGTAGTAGTAATTCGCCAATTCTTCTCAACTATGGAATTATAATTATTCCATAATTGTTGGGAATTGTTCACAGCTTAACAAGAGGTAATTCGAATGCAATCAATCCGCGTTGTTCATAACACTGATAAGTCCAAATTTTAATTTTGAATCTTATTAAACAATTTACCAGGTGGTCCATTGAAATCTGAAAACTTACTAATTCAATAATTAATGAAGGTTGAGCGATTGCAATCAATTCACAAAGATATATTAATGCATAAATAATTAGCTACGAATTAAAACAAATTTGAGCTCTCTAGCTTACGGACAAGTCGAGAATATAACAATCGAGCGTGATCGACGAATTTTTATTCCCGCACTCAAAGCAGTTGGGCGTCTCCAAGACCACCGTCGAACCCGTCAGCAAGTCTGAAACGTTCGATAAGAAGAATGGCTCTGTCAATAATGCAAAAACTGGATCCAGATGAGTTAAGGAAAACAACCCCGGCCAATTATCTCAAGTCTATGAGGGCCCATGAAAGATATATCGTAGTTTCACACCAGATTGTTGAGAGAGCTATCAAAAAAGCGGTTGGAAAAAACCTTGTGGGGGGGGGACCCCTTTTGACACCAGCAATGAAAGAAACCCATCTTCTCCGTTACAATACTTTTTTGAATGAGTCTTTTGAACACTTTTATACACTTTTGCCCCCCTCCCCTACAGCCCTGATTCCAGCCCCCCTCGATTACATCTTTTGGGTGCATATCGAGAGGAAGACCTGCAGTGTCCGTCATCCAAAAACCGAGGCATTCAAAGCCACTCTCAGCCAGCGATGAGACGCTATGACAGATGTCTACATCTGCAGTGGGTCCCAGATCTTCCACTTCCACCTGGAAGCCATCATTGCCGCTAAGGGCGACTAATTTAATGATGAAGAGAGCTCAGACACACATCTATTTATAGTATTAATTTTGAAGAAATTATATTCTATATATATATAAATTATATCTTGTTGAAATTTAAAATCTAAAGTGTTCAGATTTTAAGGGAAAACTCAGTAAATATATTTGACTATATATTTTATCGAAATGGAAAAGCCAAATCGTGTAGGAGAATAAATTTCCAATCATTTCCATTTTGCTTTCACTCCCAGCTATTTGAAGATCCCAATAACGATAATCTTATAAAACTACGTCTCTAAATTATGATTATTACGTTGAAATAGGTACAAAATAACCTTTACTTTCCCTTCTGCTATATACATTGAACTTACACTATTAAAATTAATGTAAAGAGTCGAATGTCATAATTATTTAAACAGAAGTTAAAATAGAACTTCAATTTTGAAATAAAAAACAAACATTTTCCCATTTAAAAAAATATAGAAGTATTTGTGATAGCGAAAGTTAGTTGTTTATATAATAAAAACTGACATTAAAAGCACACTTTTATGGCAATTAACAAGTAACTGTTGTGATAATAAAAAAATCCTAATTTTATGAAAGATGAATGTTTATGTATAGTTGTAGACAACTATGAAGTGTTCAAAAAATATTTTCGCAAAATTATGAAGAAGAAGACCCTAAAATGGGTGGAAACGATCCCTTTAGATGCTATTAGACTATGGCAGTACCCAAGAAACTCTAGTTGGTTTCATATTGTTGTGTTTAACTACTTTAGGTATCTAGAGAACCCACTACGGAGTATTAAAGGGATAAAATACGAAGAAATAAAGGTGAATGAAGGAATATATTGAAAGAGCTTATCATAGACTGACTAAAAAACTATGTACATATACAATATATTAATACAAAGTAGACACATAGAACAACACAAGTAAAACCGTTAAATAGATCACGTCTACATCTACTAGACATAATAATAATACATAACAGATATCATACAATGTATCAAAACAGAAGAATTTACATACACTTTTTTGTATTTTTACCAAAGTATTATCCCATCACTAATACCTATACAAATTTCGATGAATATTTTGTTCAGCAATTTATTCTTTTAATATTGGACAACATTTGTATATCTACTATTAAATACATAATAGTCTCATTCTACGGTTGGCGGCTAACTACGAAAAGATTCTAGTTACCCAATACTTCCATCAACGTAGTTATGACTATGTTTGTTTGTTTGTTAGTCACCAGAATTATGGCAAAAGTTACAGATCGATTTTCAGCAATATTGGTATGAAAATTATATATGGCAGGTAGGGGGCTGGAGGGGCTGTATCCCCCCTAATTAAGGATTTTTGGATTCTTACTAGAAAATTTAGTATTCGAAATTTAATTTAATCTTTAAAAAAAAAAATTATAAGAAATTTAATTGTCCGTGAATTTTTGAAATTTTTCTCCGAAAAATTTAATATTTATTTCCCAAAAATTTATTATTTTTTCCCAAAAATTTAATGTTTGAAATTAAATTTTAGAATTTTTATTTCATTTTTTGTCAACAGCTATGGACTTTTTAAATTAAAAAAAAAAAAATTTTCGAGAATAGCTATGGATTTTTAAAATTTTTCGAGAATAGCTATGAATTTTTAAAATTTTTCCCGGAAAATTTAATAATTGAAATTTCAGAAAAAAAAATTATATTTAAAATTTAATTTTAGAATTTTTTTTTAAACCAAGACCCCCCTCTATAATTATGTATGGTCACGATAAGAGACCATTAAATTTTGAGAGATAAACATCAAAGATCCAGCCAACCCAAAACGTAAAAAAATCCATAATCAAACATAAATTTGGAACAAAATGAGACACACAACTCAATTTGATTTTAGGCAGAGGTTTTGCACTCTAGCGAGTGCCCATTCTAGTTGATTTCTCTTTTTGAAATAAATGCTAAAATATACATTGAAGGCGAGTTACCACATTTATCGTGAGTGTTTATAGTGTCATGTCAGTCCTAATTATTAAGGTCTGAAGACTACAGTCCCGTCCGGTTCAATGTTGGTCCGTTCTAGTTCAGTCCTGCATATCAGCCTGAAACTTTTTATTATCAGTGGGTGTCTATATCCTTGTGAGAGAATGCCATATTAGCTAGATTAGAATGATTTTTTTGTTTCTCTGGAGGAGAGACAATGTTTTTTTCTGTAAAATTGCAAAACAGACCTCTGAACATTTTTAGCAAAATGTAAGAGTTCTGAAGGGATAAGAATTCGAGTGTCAGAGATATTTTATGAAAGATGCAGAATTACATAAAAGGCAAATCATTTTCGTTTTGTCTATGTTGGTCTGGTTTAGTTGAGTCCTTCAACTCAGTCCTAAAACTTATCAAGTTCGGTCTTTGATGGTGTCACTCAACTTTATTTCTTCTTTTATTAATCAGTTCTAGTACTGAGTGTCAAAAGGAACTACTATTTTAAGGATTGGCCCTAAGACTGGAAAGGATTGGACCAAATAATTAAGGATTGACACAACACTACGTGTTCATGTATACGTGAATATATAGATGGAACATACATATACAGGCCGTTAAGATCAACTCGGCCCTTGCGTGCACCTGTAATTTTGTTATGATGCAGCTATCTGATGGCGTTTCTTTTTTTGTTAGGAGAAACGCTGTTGTATTAACGCTGGTGAAGTTTTGGGCATCATGGTAACAGTTGCTCCGGATAAAAAAAGGAATTACAGAGGAGGAACGGTGTTGCGCCGTGACAATAACTTTTGTTCAAAACAACATGACCATTGTCCTGTCATGAATCTAGCAAATCGCTGGAGATCAGCCTTGAGTCTGGAAACAAGTCTCAGCACCTTGCCATCTCTCCAATAGGTCGCTGAAGTGGCTGATTAAGCACTAATATGACTTCATTGGGAAGTAAATATGGCCCATAACAGTCAGAATCTTAATCCAATGGATTATTTTTTGCTGGGGCCTTGTCATTGTCTCTCTGATTGCCTCCATCAAGGACATAATAACCAATATGATTAACACCTGTTCCTCCCTCCGGCCTGGATTGAGGCTATGACTATTACTGGTGGTGGATATATGGAATGAACTCTCTATCAACATTTATATGTTCAATTTAAGCTGATTTTCAAGTAAATCCGCCAAAAATTTGGCCTCTGTGACAATAATTTAAAGATTTTTGAAAAATACGGTATTAACTCTTGGTTGTTGATTAAATGAAGACTCTGTGAGAGCGACTCTTCTCCCGATATACGATGGAAGTGGTAACCCCCCCTTTAAGATATCTCATGTACGCTGTATTTTGTTGTCAGCTGTCAATTTGTCTTACCCTTATCGGAGGTATCCGCAGGGGTTGGATGGAAGGACTGTATCCCATCTCCAAATCATTTTTTTTTTAGTTTTTACAAGAAAATTTAATATTTGAAATTGAATGTAAGTATTCTCATTATTTTTCCAAAAAAAATAGTTTTTCTGCCAACAAGTTTGGATTTTTGATTTTTTTTTTGCAAAAAGTTAATTTTTTTGTAAATAGTAGTTGACTTTTGAATTTTTTTTTGGAAAAAATGTAACATTTGAAGTTGTTTTTTTCCAAAAAATTTTATTTTTCAAATTTTTACCAAAAAAATCCAAGAACCAAGATTTCCCTCTCTCAACATATAAGCCTGCCGGCCCCCGGATTATTAGTGCTCTGAATGTTGATTGGTTAAATTCGAATTAGGGCTTGTTAAGGAGCTGTTAATAATTGCACACAATTATTAAATAATAATTGGATAATTACTACCAACTAATCTTGGGTCTTTTCCTGTTATTTATTGGAGGAAAAGTTGAAAGATAAGATACACTAAAAGGTAATGCCGTGTGATATGTGGCTCTAAAAAAATATTCCTTAAATCTAACATGTTTAAAAACAAAAATATAAATTTAAAAAAATAATGTTCGGTACTAATAAGAAGAACTGGTCCATTACTCTGATGTAAATTAAAAATAATAACGGACTCAAGTAGATTGCGTGTTATATTCCCAAAGAGTCCATTTTTTTAAATGACTACAAGCATAAAAACTTTAAACAATTTTGTATATATATATTTCTATCATTAATTCTCATTTTTAAGAGCTGTTTACTCAATTAAACTTTTACCTTGTATGTTGATAGATACAATATTTAAAAGTTCACTCATTCTAAAGGTAAGCCTAAAAAAAATCCTGCCAAAATATACACGTTCCAAAATAAATCACGAAGTATTCTTAAATAAAATTATTATACATGACCTGTCTCTAATAGTAAGCTTAAAATAATAGTCAGTCTTTATTTTATAATGGAATAAAAAAAATTATATTTTTTATACAATCATTAGCTAAAAAAGACAAAGGACTATTACATATATTTGGCTATTAATAACGCTATTTGATAACGATGTAATATTTTAAGTGCCTTGCTGCATTGTTAAGAATATAATATTATGTATGAATAAATTATAAAGACAATATTAATTTTGTAAATTAATTGGAATATAAACGATTCACATGGTTGAGTGAATTATATATTTAGGAAAATTCATGAAAAAAAATATACCTGAAATTTTATATATCTACCATTACATGGACTAACACTCTTCTAATCTGAGGTATCATAAAGAGGTAGGGGCACAGGAGGGGAGCTTGTTTGTGTATGTATTGGGTTTAATTCCAAATAAAATATTCTGAGCTACCCTCCAACCACAGGAATGTTGACCACGGGAAGGATGCGAAAAGAAAATTGACAATGTTATTCTTATTACAATTTTTTTATCCTTATCGATATTGCACAGAGCTCAGGACCCAAGAATAAGCACAATAACTCAGGTCAGTATTAATGTAAGCCAATTCCCAGGCAAATATAAATGTGCTTAAGTTCTATTCATATCTTTCTTATTGAAAATTTTAATTTAATTTTGAATCTTATTCGTCATTAAAAAATAAAACGCAGGGGCTTTTTGTATTTATCTAGCGTGGGTCCTATTAAAAGTACGGGCTCACTACTGCAGCCTAGACTGTATTAACCAAAGAGAACCTTCTCAGAGAAAGACACAGGGCAACAAAACAATCAGTAAATAAGAACGAACAACATCTTTGAAATAGATAAGCAGGAAATCCAAGAATTCAAATCAAGGTCTGTAGCTCCGTCTCAGAAAGGAATGTGTAACCAGAGGAATTCATCAATTCTATGAATTCCTCTAACATTTCATTTACGACAGTTTATTTCTCTAAATTCAGTCTCTCTGAGGCGCACCTAAGCACATATGTTATATTTCTTTAATGTACATTGCTTATATTGTCAACTCAACACACTTGAAACTTTATACAGTTCAATCCTTATTTCCATTATCATCCCATATTTTGTACTCTCACATTGGAACCTTATGCGGGGTTCCAGAGCCTATGTTATAGAGAAAAAAAGAGGATGTTTATCAGGAAAAAGTAAGTCTAACAATTACAAAATGAAAAACAGTTGATGCGTCTGCTCTTTTTTGTTTGTTTATTATTTAATAGGTCGTTGTGGTTGACAAATTATCCCTCTAAAAGAAGAATTCTCGCCTATCTTTGGTGTAAATTGATTTCAATCTTCCTCTTTCTTATAGCAGTGATTCATTTTCTTCCTCCAAAATCATAAAACAGGCAGCTGATATTAGCAAATATTTTAAATCATGTGAATTATGTTGTTTTTTTGCACCCACCTTCTCCTTGCACTCATACAAAAACACATCTCTAGTTATAGAACATAAGTATAGTTAAAACGGAAATAATTGGTAGGCAACCGTCCCTTGAAAAACGGAATCGTCACGTGTATAAAAAAAAAGCATTCCTCCCTACCCTGCCAATGAGGTGTATCTTATTTATCTTTCAGATGGAGACTGTGTAGTTAGTTAAAGAGTAATATTCAACGTTCCTATCGGACAACAAAGTATCTTCTAAATAAATTAGGAAAAAATTGATGACGTGGTCATTGTTTTGTAACATAGTTTTGTTAACCTCAACTATGTTATTATTCTTCGTTTGGAATTGCTCACACGAGCTAATTCAACTAGACAGATTTTAAAAAATTAATAAGGGGGATTAATAGTTTGAAAAATCAAATACAGTTTTTTATGTTAGCTGAATAACACCACTCATAACGACGTTACCTCGCTAGCACAAAAATATACAGTGTATTTTTTTATGAGCTGTCAATATTTATTTTCACATAATCAATATTGAGAACGTTGATTGGTTGAATTATATTTAGTTCTTTTTAATACCATAGAACAATTAAATAATATTTTCAGAGTTGGGAAGAATTGGCTAACTACTAAAAGATTGTGGGTATTCTTCTGTTTCTTTTCGGAGGAAAGTTTGTGATTTATATATTAAATGTGAATATCTGTGTATGTTTGTCCTTCTGTCACGGTCAAACAAATGGATGAATTTTTATGAAATTTTTCAGTTACCGTGATTCATAATGCTCCAGAAACAGTTTTGGTAACATTTTTTTGGCCTGCAACGCCATGGCAGCCTTTAGCAAGCCCTTTTTTAACACTTTAGCCGTAAAATCTAAGGGCTGGGGTTTATTTTGGATAATAGAAGGGTTCTTTGATGTTCAGGAAAGTGGTTAAGAAATAATTTCACCTGCCTCAGACACCAGCAGTCCGCAACCCCTGGCGGGGGTGTATTCTAGTATATTAGAAAATGATCTTCGTTCTTAACAATGTGGTGGTGGTAGAATTTAACCAGTATTTGGGGCCAACAATTTACCTGTACAACCTGAGAGCCGGAGTGTATTTTTGGGGTATTAGAAGGGTTTCTAAATGCTTAGGGAAGTGGTGGGGGAGAAACCTGCACAAATCGTGGCTAGTGTATATTATAGCATATTAGAAGGGTTCCTTGGTGTCTAGAAACGCGGTGGCGGTAGAGCTTAAACTATATTTTAGCCCCGTAATTTAACTGTACAACCTAAGAGCCGGGATGTTATATTATGATATCAAGAGGTTTCCTTGATGCTCAGGGAAGCGGCTGCGAGACCGCAAGTTCGGCGTCTGACCCAGAATAAAGTATTTAAATACATCCTCATTGCGTTAAAGAATACACATAGAACCAACATGATAATAATTCTTAAAATTTTAAAGTCTTTATTTTTAATTTTATATTAAGCAGAAGAATTCTTAATTAATTCCAATTTCTTAATGTCCCGGCAATGCCGGGCAAACAAACTTTAGTATACATAGATAAAAGTAACGATATGTCATAGGGCTAATTAATTTTGTAAATCATTTCATATAAAAATAAATTATATTTTTTTTCATGTATGAAACTTGTAACTTGAGCTACAAATATAATTTTATAGCTTAACTTTTCTCATTAAAGTATATTTCGAACGATTTGCAGTCTTTCTATTTGATTTTCAGCATTTTTTTTTTTTTTTTTTGATTAAACCATAACAATCTACATAAATAATACTGTAACATTCATTACCATATTCATATATCATTAACCTATGTTAAATATTAAGTATTCAATGTTGTTGATTCAATGCTAAAATACACTTAACAAAATAGTTTATATAAAATTAGCACATTTTCAGTACAACTTTATATAATTAAATCAATTATTAACTTGTCAATATTTGATTTAACAAAAAAGTCTCTAATGGCTTTGTGAATTCCTTTAGTCTTAAAGGTAATAAAACTTGTTCACAAGCTTATTTTGACCTTATATATGACTTGACAATTTTAACTCGAATCCAACACAAGTATTATTGTGTAGCTTTACTAATTTTATCTACTCCAATCCAGTCTTAGGACTGTTCCTATCAGTCCTGGTCCTTCAGACCGTCGGTCCTGCGGACTGTAAGTACTAGAACCTATAAAAAAAAAATATTAAATAAAGTTGACTGACTTCATCAAGGACGGAACTTTTAGGAATGATACGCAGGAATGAACTAGGGCTGATCAGGACTAAGCTGGACAGGACTGCAATTTTAGAAACTTAACTCTTCATTAATCGAATGTTTCGAAATTCGATAGATCGAAATCTAATTAAGTCGAATTTTACGAAAAAAAATACAATAACAAAGTCGAGTGTTACTTGAGTTCGAGTAACACTCAAACCCAATACTACTATTGAAAACTAATCAAGGATAAATTATTTATAGAGCAAAGTACGTGAAGTAATTCTTTTGTAGTTTTTCGTATTCTGAAATAAAAATCCTTTAGAGAAAATGGCTTTAAAGCTAAATGTCCCAATGGAAAATGGTTTAAGTTAAAATGTCCTGAGGAAAAATAGGTGAATGCAAAAGTATTGGCCACCAGATTATATACCAGGGACAAAAATGCTGTTAAAATGTGTTGAATGATTAAACTTTATTTTACTCTTTCCACACATTCAGCGAAAAAGAATACATATACATTTAAAGGGATTAAATTTCATCCTGATACAACAACTGACTCAACTATGCCCCCAGTTCATCTCCTTAGTTGTCTTTGATAATAAATGTCTAATTGGTGTGTCTCAGAACTATACTACACGTCACACGGTGGAGAGCTGAGTAAACGTATCATATATTGATTTAACAAGTGTGTCTTGTTTGTCGGAATTATTTCCTGAAAAAAAAAAAATAACTAACTCGAAGATAAAGCTATGAAATTGACAGAAATTATGTGTTCAAAGACTCCCAACTACAAATTATAGTTTATGATTAATGATTTGAATTCGATATTGTAAAAATAAATACTCCATGTGATCCTATACTCAATCATCAAGCTGTGTATAATACTAGGCCTTAAAAACATGTATATATCTCAAAGTTTAGTTAATAATTATTCGTCCATAATAATTACAGAGCACCTACAAAAATACAAATGGTGTGGTTAGAAATGAAAAGAGACATAAAGTCTAGACAGTACCTCTATCGTGATACATTATTCTGTTCTCACATCGTGAATGGGAGGTCGCAGGAGCGTATGATGGCTCCAAACTTTGTTAAAATAACAAGATTTTTTGAAATACGACTAAGTTTATGGCACTATGTAAACATTAATAATTAAGATAAGTAAATTAGGTATACATATGGACTTCAAAGACAATTCCTAGGTAAGATGGAGTAATTGTAATATTATAATTAGGGATTTAAAAATCCCCGAAATCCTCCTGAGTATAAGGGTATATGTTGGTAACTTTAGTAGACGACATATTCTGCTGACAGAGATCACCATAAAAAGATAGTGCTACTCAGATATGCCATTCAGAATTATATAATATCTCTATATTCCTACTAAACATCCCCAGGAAATAATGATTGCTTTCAGAATTTCAATACAATTTGACATTCACCTTGAATAGTATAAATTTCATATTCTTCTTTTACAACAATAATATTTACAGATAAGTGTAAAAGATCATTTTCTTAATGCTTGTTAAGCCTATCTTTGTATCGTTGATGAACATTGCACAGTTCAATTTTCGTAAAAGAGTCTTCCAGTTCGAGGATGTTCCTCCGTTCTTTCTAATATATGATTTAGCAGCCGTTAAAATGAGACAAAACGATAAGGAGTTGAAAACGACTAAACTGCTAGTCAAATTTTTAACATTTTAAATACACAAACCTTAAAGATATTCCATATATATATTTCGATTGATTTATCAATTCATGGCATCGAAAAAAGTCAAACAGATCAATTTGAAATTTAGCAAGTATACCTATAAAATAATCAAGCATGTTCTTATCGTATTTTTTTCTCCTCCTAGTATGGTAAGAGGCTGTTTTTGACGGAAATAAAACTCCTCTTTCTTTTCTCTCTCCTCTTCTCCCACTGTCTCTTTCTGCATCCCTCTCTCTATCTCTCTTCTTCTACCTTGATTCTTTGTTTCTATTTTCATCTATTCTGTTCTGCAACGCAGCCATCCTCTGCTAGTAATTAGTATAATCAAATGAAAGTATCATTGTTGCATGTATAAAATCCCAAGGTTTCGACATTTTGATACAAATCATGCCTAACATAGAGTCAATATCCCAAGATCTTAGCATAAATCCAAAAGAGTGGTATCTCTAGTCCTTGCTCGCTGATTTTTCAAAAATCTTGTATATTAACAATATATACTTCTTTTAAACGTATGCTCACGATGATTTAGACAATTTCCACATCCCTAACTATAATGTTTACTTATAATTAATCTGTGCAACTCCATCTAAACAATTAAAGGAGCATTAGAAAAAACTCCAATATAAATTTATTTGGATTAGAAACGGATTTGATTTTGTATACGTAGAGGCTGAGATATTTGAGTTTTCTCGAAGAAATATCAAGTTGTGTTTTTTTGTCAGTGGTTTATTTTGGCTGAAGGGCGAGGACTCAAAAGTTAGAAAGTTTTGAAAGCCATTTTCACTTCTACATATTATTATTTTTTGTAATTTTTATGGCAAACTTTTGAATATGTTCCCCTCCATTCTGAATGATGGCTTCAATATGTGGACGAACAGAAGCAGGTGCTCTTCAACCATGGCAAGACAAGATAACTGAGGAACTTGTTGTAGACGTCTTTGTTGACTTTCTCGTTGGACTTGAAGATGTGGGGAGACATCTTGCTGCCGTCAGACGCCACGACGCCGTTGACCATGAACTGAGCATGCTGTTTGGTCCTGAAGGTTTCCTCGACCTGAGATCTTGATTCAGCCAAGATACGATCATTTCTCCTGCTCAGAACAGCGTACACTGTGAAGATCTTCTTTTCAGAAATCGACTTGAGCACAGAGGAGATCGCACACCTTCTGCCGGGTTGATTGTTGCTTGTACACTTTTGATAGGACAAAAACAAAACAGACTTTTAGAACTGAGGCTCGACGGGCTCGAATAGGATTTCTAATTTTGAGTCCTCACCCTTTAGACTTGTCTATTAATAACTGTAATTAGTATCTGGAACGTTCAACTGCAATGTAAAGTTATTACAGTGCTTCTATAGACCATTAAATTAAAGAGAACAGCGTAATTGTCTATTTACTAATTGTTTTTGGGTCTTTATTATTTTTCAATTTGAAAGAGAGGTTGAGAAGCGGTATGAAGGTTGCATTGTAGTATAAACAATCAATTATTTGTAGTTACTGAAGGTGAGCCAACAATATTGTAGAATGTGACATAACTCCTTTGTCAGAGGTAAATTAAATTATTTGTAACAAATAAGGAGTATAAAAATATTAGTCATTGATTGAGTCAGTTTCTAACATTATTTTATTGAAAAAATTGGGCCTCTCAACAAGCTAATAAAATATACATTACTTTCTCTGTTCAATCCGTAAAAAGACAATGTACTAAATTCGCTCCTGGAATTAAATATTAAATATTTAACAATTTTGATCAACTAAATATAATTATAAAGTTGGTTTATTAGTTCAAAATATTATTTTTCGATGGAAATTTGTTATAACAACACATTTTGTTCTCAAAAACGAAAATCAACATGGTAACCCTGACAAATTGAAGAATGTTTTGAAAGAGAGAAGCTACAAGCAGCTGTGACGACAAAGGAGGAGAGGAGGAGGAAATGAACAACAACGTTTTCAAGAATTACTCCCATTTCGATCTCCAATTCTACTCTTATTCCAACAAGAACTTACAATTATAACTCTGCAACAAATCCTCAGGGTTACTCTAAGTCTTTTATGAGCACTTACGAACGTTGTAGACACCTGTAGAAACAAAAAAATCTTCAAATTACCAATTCCAAAAAAACAAACAAAAAACGAGCCAGCTAAAAAAATCACACGATTCACATGACAGGTTATACTCCCAATATGAGTATTACATAATATTCCACAGACAGCTGATGTTAACAAGGATCTTAATTCAGGAGTACCACAATCCTCGCTCATTCCTTCTCCTTGGCCTCTACAAAAGTCCTATCCTATCCCTACTTATATATCTAAGATGGTTAGAATATATTGATGATTAGAGTTGATTAAAATAGCAATTGCCGGTTTTAAAAAGCGAAAAAAGGACATCTTTATCATTACAATTTGGAAGAAAGCTGCTTAGTTTTATTAGACTAGTTGTGTGGAGCTTGGATATAAAGGAAATAAACACTTATCCAAGCCAGTACTCCGATATCAATCTTCAATTCTATTTTGAGTCCAACGAGTATTTGTATTTATAACCAATGATGTTAATCGGAAATACATTGGGCATTTAAAAAAAAACACAGAAAATGAACATGGTAATCATGACAATTTGAATAATGTTTTGAAGAGGAGCAGCTCAATTGCAATGACCTAGTCATTAGATCTACTGCAAGCAGCTGTGACAAGGGCAGGGAGAGAAAGAAATAAACAAGACATGGGCCCAAGACCTCTGAATGCATTTTTCTCTTGACAAAAAGTAGATCGAAGTAGAGTCTCAAGAACCACATAGCTCCATCTACCTTATCTGATTTATAATTATAGGGTTCATTACAAATTCGCTGCCTACAAATAGATGGTTGAAAAAGGACGGTATAAGTATTTGCAGTCTATGTGAGGAGAAAGAAGAGGATGATATTCATTTATTCCAGAAGTATCCTTATTCGCAAAATGGAAGAATGAGACTTTGATAAAATTTTGGAATTGAATTGTTGATAAGGGGTACTATGTACTTATCGTCGCACTTAATGAGAGGTTATTATATTATTACTCTGAATTTTGTGTTTACAATTTATGGACTTATATCTATTAACAGCTCAGGATTCATTTTTTTATATATTATGAATGCTCTATTCTAAATGATAAACTAATTTTGAAATGTAAATACTTTATTTTGGCATTTTAACATTTTTGTTGCTTAAAATATCCGTATTTTAAATGCTTAGTTGTTTGTTTTAATTGGCCATTCTGTTACTGTTACTTATATGTGTTTACTTAGAGGATAATAAACAGGCCAAAATCTGGCCCAAGGAAAAAAAAGGACATAAGCAAAAAATAACTTAGATATCCATCTTCAATTTTACTCTGAGTTCAACAAGGACTAACAGTTACAATTCTGCAACAAATCCTCAGGTTACTCTCCATCTTTTATGAGCACAAACAAAGGACTTAAATAATAATGATAACAGCTTAGGAAACGAATAAGCACTCTTCAGATTGTCAACTCTATAAAAACGGGCAATCTAAATAAAGCACCCAATTAGCATTACACATTATAACGGATGGTCCATTGAAATCTGAACACTTACTCACTCAATAATTAATGAAGTTTTGAGGGCTTGAAATTAATTCATATTCCAATACATTAAAGCAAAAACAATTAGTTACAAAACAGAAAAAGTCTGAGCTCTCTGGCTTACGTACAAGTTGAGAAAATGCCACTTGAACTTGATCGGGGAATTCCCATTATCGCACTCCAAACAGTTGGGTGTATCCAGGATCCCCTTCTACACCACCAGCAAGTCTGAAAAGTTGGAGAGGAAAAAGAGTTCTTTCAAAAAGGCCAAACTGGACCTGGAGGAGTAAAAAAACAAGCCAGGCCAATCCCCTCAAGTCTATGAGGGCCCATGCAAGAAATCTCGGGGTTTTACACCATACAGCCCGTAGATAACTATAAAAAGAGTGCGTGAAAAGAGCCTTGTGGGGTTGAAGAGGCCACTTTTGACGCCACCAATGAAAGAAAACCATGTCTTCCCTTGCAATATTCTTTTGAGGAGTTTTGAATTAATCTTTTGAGTTCTTTTGAACTATTTTTTGACACTTTTGGCCCCCCACAGCCCAGACGCCAGCCGTCTAGACTATACCTATAGGGTGCATGTAGAGTGGAAGGCCTGCAGTGTCTGTCATTCAAACACCAAGGCTCCCAAAGCCACTGTCAGTCTGCACTGGGTCGTAATGACAGAGGAATACATCCGTAGCGGGCGCCAAGCCATCATTGCCGCTAAGGAAAGCTAAATTAATAATTGAGAGAGCTCCAACATAGATGTGTTGATGGTATTAATTTTGTTGAAGTTTCTATTGTTAATTAATAAATTATATCTTGTTGAAGTTTAAAGTTGTTGAAGTAATCAGATTTTAATGCACCACTTGGTTACTTTTTAATAAATCCTCAGTATTTCTCTTCGTCTTTCATGAGCAATCACATTAGTGATTATGTTATATTTGGATATCCTTTCTTAAAAAATGAATGACTAATGATAACAGCTGCTTTGGAAAATAAAAACTCTCTTCAGATTGCCAAATAAAAAAGAACATTGCACAGATTAAAGTCATATATATTAAACTCTATTGATGATAACATCACTTCCTAATACTTATGATAACATCCTTTAACAAAAATTTAAATGTATTCTTAAGGTTTTGGATGGGACAACACATTTTAGGTGGCGTACTACATCCTTATGATCTATTAATAAATGATAAGATAAATAAAATAGTTATTACCTAAAAAAAAAGTTATTACAGTTTTGTATTAGTACGTGTTATTTTGATAAACTCTGCAAAAAAAATAATTCTGGCATCTCATGAAATTGACACTAAAAATATACAAATACCTAGAACGTAGGTAAATACAATGACGTTTAAGATAGGTAATTGAGTGTGTTACATATTTTCAATTATTTGTTTCATTGCAAAATGAATCATTAGCCTTGGAATTGATTTTGATGCTGTTATCTTACTTTATTGACGTTATTGGCAAAGCAGTTCATAATAAATAGTACTTGGATGTATGCATATGGAAAATACAGAGTGGAACAGCAGTATTTCCTTATTCCCAAAAGACAATAAAAGCAAATTGGACGGATAATTGTATGAGTATTATATCCAAAGTTTAGACATAATCCGGATTGAGGTTATATTTTTACTAATTACTGATGTAATAACATTGAAAATCCCATTGTTATTAATGATTAGATGGTTAAGTAAAGAGTTCTGAGCGTTTTTCGCAAGATGTCTTGTGTGAGCCATATTTCACAATTAATAAATTGTATAAATAACAGCTTTAAGTATGCTTGAAGGTTAAGCATACACTTAAAATAAGTTCATATAAAGTTTTTTGTTTGGTGATGTTGAAAAGACAGAGCAGGATGTCAAAAAAATCGTTCTGTTTATGGACCCAATACAGTATCGAATACAACAGCAAAGTGGTGCTTCCAACGATTCTGTTCTTGTAATATGGATATTGTAAAAGATGAGGCCCGCTTTGGTAGACCAATCATCGAAAACGTCAATAAAATAATGGAGATCGTCGAGTAGGATCGGCATGTTAGAACTTATTCCGTTGCACAGGAACTGAAGATTAACCAGAAAACCTTTTGGAATCATCTGTATAAGGCCGGTCTTAAAAAGAAAATCGATGTCTGGGTGTCACACAAATTGATAGAAAAGAATCTTTTGGATCGAATTTATATTTGTGACTCTTTGCGTAATGAAAACGATCCATTTTGGAAGCGTATGGTGACTTGCTATGAAAAATGAGTCACCAACAGCCAAAAAAATATCATGGTCAAAGCACGGTGAAGCTACTCAAACGATTGCCAAGCCAGGATTAACAGCCAAGAAGGTTATGCTTTATGTTTGTTACGATTGGAAAGGAATCATACACTATGAGGTGCTCCTATTGGACAAAAAACTCCGTTCGGACTAATATTGTCAATAACTACTGTAAGGCCAGTTACGGCGACCATATGAATGAAGTGGTGTTCCATCATTAACCGAAATGTTGAGGCTTTCAAATAAAGAAAAAAAATATCCACTTGTCTTTTTTTTATCTATATATCAAAAGGAAAAAGTTTGGTGGCAACTCTTTACTTGAAGCAGGCTTTAGTGCAGAAGCAGCCAGAATTGGCCAATAGAAAGGGCGTTGTATTCCATCAAGACACTCTAGGCCACACACATATTTTGCAACGTGCCAGAAGTATTGAGAGCTTTAATGGGAGGTTATATCGCACCCTCCGTATAGTCCAAACCTGGCACCAAGCGATTATCAGCTTTTCAAGCATTAGTTTAAATTTTTTTTGATGGTACAATTATTTTAGTTTGTTTGGCCTACGAGGGAGAGACGCAAGCTTATTTATATTAGAGAGATCCAGGATGAACTGGTCTCAAGAGAGGCTCGTGAAAATGAGCCGGTCGAGTTTTTTACCAATTAATTCCTGGTTGCCTCATATTAGGGTGTTTGCCACCCTAATATGAGAGATATTTAATGTTAGCCTCCTCGCCTCTAGGCCTCGGATCTAATTTCAACTGCCTCACTGCTAAAAAATAAATATTTGCTACACTAATAAAAGGCTATTTTCTATTATTTTAGTTTGTTTGGCCTTGATGAGATCAAGTCGTCTTAAACTGTCTTCAGTTCCTAACTGAGTTTTATAAGCTTATCCCAGGGGTTGAAACATGTATAAGCCAATACACAAGTGTCTTTTTTAATATACCCGGGAGGAATACTGATGATTTGAGCTTAACTCAGAAAATAAGAACTAGACTTCAGTTTTGTTATAAACTATATTATTCAAATAACATACAAAAAATAAATATTTCGTGAAAAAGTTACTTAATGATTGCAGAGTGAGTAACCCAACGCAACTACTAGTGTTATGGACTTCTTGAACGACTCATGATCAATTCAAATGTATGGGGCACTTAAAATGTGGTCATTTCTAAATTGTTAATTCCAAGTAAATTTCCTGTTCAGACCTGCAAATTAGTTAAATCTTTCTATGAACTACAACCCGCCCCTTTTTCTTTATTTGAATTTGTCTGAATTACGTCGTCTAATTTTGTGACATTCATTTTGTAATGAGTTCAAATAAGCCATATAACACTGGTCAACAAAATTTAATTTTTTTTTTCTTGCATAGACTTTGACAACGTATTCTTATAGAGCTCAGGCTGCTGATTCCAAATATATGCTTAGATTTGCCCCATCATATCAAGTTTTTGATATCTAATATTTGTGGATGTTTACATAAAAAAGTCTATAATGATACCACGTGTACCTGTTATTTATGTATCTTTCTCTCTCTTTGACTCGAGTACTTAACGTGTTTTAATATATATCTCGATGTGTACCAGCTCTTCCTTTAGCGATCAATATATCCTTTATTTAATCCAATCTATACCAGTGTAACTTTCATTGGATATTATTTCTTGTATTCCTCTCATTTGGATTTAGTAAACGTTGGAGATTATATATTAAATATATTTTAAATCACCATTATAGCTGTTTACGAAATCCGAACACATCTGTATAAGTGTATAAGCTAGCCATGTCTGCATCCTCACGGAGAAGAAAGTGCTGTAGCGACCCAGATATATTCTGCTATATCTGTGGATGCTTCACTTTATCACCTCAAAGACGGAACATAACTCACTTCTTTAAGAGTGTGTACCTTTCTTATTTTAAAGTACCGCTTGGAGACCAAAACAAAAAATGGGCGCCTCACATAGTATGCACGACTTGTCTTGAAACTCTGAGATCTTGGTCTCCAGGAAAAAATGCTAAGCTCAAATTTGGAGAAAACCAACAAAACACCTAGATGATTGCTACTTCTGCCTTGTAAATGTTAAAGGATTCAATAAAAAGAACAAGCAATACATGGCATACCCTAGCATCTCCTCTGCAATACGGCCAGTTCCTCATTCGGACGAAATAACTGTTCCTGTTTTCACCAAGTTAGCAGATATTAATGATGAAGCACATACTTCAGTCGATGATGATGATGAAGAAGATACAGATGCAAATTACATATCATTGGGTTCCTTGTTTCTTCAACCTTTTCTGTATAGTCAACCTGAATTGAATGACCTGACCTCTTGTGGCTATGGGATTATCATTCAAGTGAGTGGAGACTCTTTATTGATAGCTCAAATAGAAGTTTAACGGGTGTTTTACTTCACAATGGTAACATATATGGATGTATCCCCATTGGACACTCAGTCAGAGGAGTATGGAAACATCAAAATAGTACTTGAACAATTGAAATACCTCGATCCCCAGTGGTTAATCTGTGCGGATTTAAAAATGGCGAACTTCCTTTTGGGTCAACAAGGAGGTTTCAAAAAAATACCCTGGTTTCCTTTGCTACTGGGACAGAAGAGCTGACAAGGATCACTGGATTAGAATGGAATGACCATCAAGGCACACGTTGGTACCTGGAGAGAAGAATGTCATTAATGAGCCACTAGTTGATCGAAAAAAAATCATCCTTTCACCATTGCACATCAAACTCGGTATTATGAAGCAGTTTGTAAAAGCTCTTGATCACAATGGTGATTTTTTTCACTACATATGTTCAACCTTTCCGAGTCTTAGTGATGCGAAGAAAAAGGCAGGGATATTAGACGGACCCCAGATCAGAACATTAATCAGGGAAATACATAACATTGAGAGGATGAACGCTGTCGAATCTCGAGCGTGGACTGCATTTAATAATGTGGTGCAGGGTTTTTTTTTGGGAACAAGAAAAACGACAATTACCAAGAGATTGTGGATGAACTTCTCCTGAGTCTACGAGAGCTCGGGTGCAGAATGAGCATCAAACTGCACTACTTACATGGTCACCTGGACACGTTTCCAGACAACCTCGGAGATGTTAGTGACGAACAAGTTGAGAGGTTCCACCAAGACATTAAAGTCATGGAAGACAGATATGAGGTTGTTGGGACTTGCATATGATGGCTGATTACTGCTGGAGTTTGATGAGGGATAATTCAGATGCTCTACATAAGAGGGCATCATCAAAAAGGAAGTTTACCACAAAAATGAACTAATATGTTTGTCTAGAAGCAAAGATACACTGTTCATGCATCAAATAGTTTGATATAGCATTCTATGTTTATAGTAATATTGAATTTTGCCAAATATGTGTTAGTACTTTCATGTTTTGTATTTTTTTTAGTTTTGTATGTTTAAACAAAATTAAATTGTTGTGTCTTGTATTGAAAAATTAAATAAAACCTTTCAATTAACTTATTGTTCAAAACCTCATTTGATAACCAACAACTAGTGACACATTGAAATCAGCAGCCAATATACAAATAAAATCACAAAAAACAAAAATAATGTATTATTTTTCTCTCGTAAATTAAGGATTTTTGGTATGCGTTGTAGTTTTTTTTCATCACCCCGTTATTCAAAAAAATGATGTTATATGCAAAAACTAATGACAGATTTGGAATCAATAGCCAAAATGGAGTTAGATTCACTTTAAAAACCCCATGCAAGAAATATTGTGTTGGCCAGTGTAATTATACATAGGTAAGGTATTGGTGGAATCGGCATTATTGAGCCGAATCTGACTCTTCAAAAAGAGTGATTATTTAAGATTTTGACGCATCGGTACACCCCTAATTATAACTTTTCAACAAATCCGAAGGGTTACTCTCCGTCTTTTATGAGCAAACACAAAGGTTTAATTTGGTTTCGTTTATATCAAAAATAGCGTGTATGGTGTGGAAAAGGAAGTTCCCTCCTCAAGAATTACATAATAATGACAACAGCTAAGGAAAAGAAAGTTATCCCTTCAGGTCGCCAACTCAAAAAAAACCAAAAAAAAACCCGGTTGCAAGCTAAAAAATAAACAAATTTTAAAGACTACTAATCATTATTGTACTTACATATGTCATATTACAGTGGGGTTCGCAGGGGTGGGCTGAAGCCCCCACAAAAATCTTTTTTTTTTCTTTTTACTATTAATTTTTTCCAAAAAAATATAATTTTTGGTGAATAGCTTTCGATTTTTGAATTTTTTTTCTAAGAGTTTAATTTAGGATATTTTTTCCATATTTTGTTTTAAAAATCCAAAGATATTCAAATAAAATTTCAAAAGTCTAAAGCTATTCACAAAAAAGTTATTTTTTAGAATTTTTGTAGTAAAAAACAAGAATGATTGAGCTTTTTCGAAAAAAAATTCCAAATACCCGTAGCTATTCACAGAAAAAGTAATTTCTTCTAAAAAAAATATTTTGACAATAATTTTTTTTTAAATTGGGGTAGGGCATCAGCCCCTCCAGCCCAATCCCTGTGGAAGACCCTTCTTCTATATTAATAAAGTATGGTGTGTCTGTTTGTCGACGTTCAATATATCGCAGGAAGTCCTAATATTACTGCTATTACATAATAATTGTGTAATGAACCGATTCATTACACAATTATTATATAAGTATTGAGTAGCTACGTATGATTTTTTTTTATGAAAAACGGAGAGCAACAATGAGAATTTGTTGGGGAGCTATCTTTTATATTAATAAAACAAATCGATATTATTAAAGCAATATTGTCTGTTCGTCAGTGCTTAATAACGAAAGCATTGTCGGTACTGCAACTAGTAGTATTATAAAGAAGAATAAACAATACGAAGCAAGGGATCTAAATATATCAAAAAAAAAATTCGCTGACTGAGTTTTTAATTTTAATAAAATTATGTTAAGTGATGGCAAAATAATCAATTATTCAAATGATATAAGTTATAGCAAAAAAAAAATGAAAAAATGACTATATAGTATTGATGTCCAAATAATATATAAACAAATAGAGTTAAATATACAATTAAAAATGCTTATAAAAAACTCAAAAATGCAGAAAATGGCCAAAAATGCTAATGTTGTTCATTTTGACAATGGGGATATTAGCAGAGATCAAGGCCCTTACTAAGTCAGTATTGAAGAATCCATAGCTGTCATCGTTGGTGAGGATGACGTTGAGCACCTTCTGTGTAGCCTTGTCTTTCTTGTTGTAGAAATCTACATTCTTTTTGTGCCTGCCCACTGTCCCTCCTGTTCTTGGACACACTTCCTGTTGGCGCTAATGTTGCAAGGCTTGGATACCAAAAAGTTTGCTTCATACACATAAGTTCAAATGTTGGTGCCACTGAGTTTCTTAATGAGCATCTTAGGCATGCTCAATTAAAAAAGGTGGTCTTTAACTTTGAATGTATGTAAATTTTATTGAAGATAAATTCTACTGGATGCCAGTTTATATTTATAGAGAAAAAACGGATTGTAAAAAATCTAAATAGTTTTGGTGGCAAGATGGATATAATATATTTTTGGATATCCTAGTACTTTATAATTCATGGTGCCAATGGATTCATCCCTTCCTTTTCTTCCTCCAATACTCTCACTTTACTATAATAACTGAATATTTTTTAATCTAATAATGGCGGAAAAAAATCCAAGTAAAGGTTGAAAAAGAGCTCAACATAAAAATAAAGCTTATTTGAATAATTTGGATATCACTAATTATTAAAAAAATATTATTCCTCCGAAAATTAGTTTGTTTTATATAAATTTTCGAAAAAAAGTTGACAAATCACGATTTTTTTCACTATAATCTATAAACTAAATTATACAATTTTTTGTGGCTTTTGGAAGTTCATTAAATGGCCTCTTGCAAATGTCCTGTACCTCCTTTACATATTGTGTAGGTATGTAACATAGAAACGCATACTCAAAAATACATAAACATTTTAAATGAACAAAATTTATTTTCCCTTTTTGTAATGGCTAATCAAAACTTTGATGAAAAACTATATGAATGTCCATTTATAGTTTCATAACTCATAATTTCAAATGATTCTATGTGGGACAATAATTGGTCTATTTTCAAGGCATAACTTTCCCCCTGCTTGCCTGACTTGACTACTTGAAATATATTGAGAATTTTTTTAGAGGGATATATGCCATTTACCACATTATTTTCTCTACCATGTTCGCAAACATTGTATTTTGAATGAGCAATAGTAATTATCTCTCCTTGTACATAAAAGGACATAAAATCGTTATAACGTTTTTAGTTGTGGTTGATCAGATATAGAGTGAATAGTGAGTGCTTCAGCATATTAAATGAGTGTTCTTCACTCTTTTTAGAGTTCATTTATGAATCCATGTTTTCATTTATCTACAAAGGCTAAAGGACATGATTCTTATTTGATTGGCTTATTGCAAAGGAAAGATTGTTAAAAGTATGCCCATAATTCATTTTAGTATTTATGAATGTAACTCAACATTGAATTCACTTTTTGTTCTTTTTTACGTATAAAAATGCCCAGAGTTGTAAGTTCTAGGCACTTTTAATATATATAAAGCAACACAAAAATGACATGGTAACCCTGACAATTTGAGAGGAGATCATCTCAGCTGCATTGACATTTCGTTAGAGAAGGTACAATCAGCTGTGAGCTGAAATAGATATGCATAAATCCTACTTTATGTCAGGAAGAGCATAGACCTTCGGTGTCAATGTTCAATTACAATCACACCCCATATCTCGTTGATAGTGATGTCCAAATAATGCATAAAAATGGGAGGGAAAAAACCCCCAAAAATGCAAATAAATAAGCAGAAAAAGGCCCAAAATGCAAATAAATCTAGTAAAAAAAGGATTTATTTTGGTTTCAAATATTTCCCTTAATTACAATTATTTATTCCTGAAAGCCATTATTCCTCAGGAGGTCCTCCGTTAGCCCGTTCCTTTTATTGGTGAGAAGGTCCTTGAAAATGCTAAAGTATATTTCACAGTCCACTAATCTCATGGGAGGGCATTTGAAACTCGCTATGGTGTCGGGATTTGACTTCCCGCCAGACAAATTCTCACAAGAGAGCACTAAATCAATGTTACTCATGTATTCTAAGGCTGGGTTGTTCTCGATAATCTCTTCCAGCTTGTGGGCAAACTCGTGGAGGGTCAGCCTCAAACAGACCTTCTTAATGAGGGACAAGATACAATCTTTCCTCGAGCTGAGTGATGCTCTCCTTTTGGACCTAGAAGTTTGATGTTATTAATGCAAGGTCTTGGGCAAGCGAGGCAAATGGATTGTAAAAACCTCAATATCTTTGGGGGCAAGATTGATACGATAAGCGAGGGTGGAGGTTTTTTTTTTAACAACGAGTGTGTCTACGCTCATCGAGTCCTTTTTAAAAAGAAAAGAAAAAGAGAGTTCAAATGTTGTTTTTTCTTGTTGGTCATCTGAACAGGATTTTTATTTTTCAATCCTGCTCTCAAAAATGGGTCTTAATTTAATGTCTTAATTATACTTTTTATTTCATTTAACAAAAGAGTAATTGTTTATAAAATGTATATTTTAGCATTTTTGTACTTAGCACGGCGTTATCTCACCAAGACCATAATTCTCAAGTCTATATTTGTTATCAACTCTATGTTTTTCTTCTTCTTTTTTACTAATGAATGTTCTGAACGTTGATTGGTTGAATTAGAATCAGCTACTTTTAAGCTGTGTACAATTACTGTATAATAATTCCATTGTTTGAAAGAATTGGCTATTGACAAATAAATTGTTTTGGGCTTTTTTTTTTAATGAAAGGTTGTATGATATAAAAACCCTAACCTCGTGTTAGACGTTTTCTCCTCAAGAATGAAACAATAATAATGACAGTCGGAGCAAAAAAAAAAAAAAAAAAAAAAAAGTTCAAACTCACACGCTTAAAAATGTAAATAGGATTTACAATATTTACATGACTGGATTTTTTTTTCAACATACCGAACGGTCATATTATTTATAACTCTACAGAGAGAGGAGCCAAATCTTACAGTAACTTGATTAAACTACAAAAAACCTGGTTTTTATGGAATCAAGAAAAAACAACTCAAAACCAATGTGAGATATGTTTAATTGCTATATTTAGCTTTATTTATTATTCAATATGTCCTCCTTTCCAAGAAATGACAGCCTCGACACACTGGCGAACAGATTGCCAGCTCTTGACGATGAAGACAGTGCCTATGGTGTATCACACTACCATAATGGAAAATCAGATCAAGTTCAAATTTGATTGAGAGGTAGGGCAGATATTCTTCTCAAGACGCCCCAAACTGCATATCCAGGGGGTGGAGGTCAGGGCTGGAGGAGAGCCATATTGAGGGACGCAAAAAGTCAGCCATATTGTTGTTTCAGAAGTTTTATTTCTTCTTTGCTGTACGGGGCGGTAATTGAATTCCTTACGTTGTAGGCAGTCGAATGGAGATGCTAACGACCTCTGCAACCTTCTCGGCACTGTTACTGGGGTGTAGGAGATCGCATATGCATTGCCTTTTTTGTTGTTACTCCGATATTTTTACACCTAGAGAATTGGGAAGAAACAAAAACTAGTCTTTTTTTTCTGGAGCCGTCGTTTGGCTGTGTAATGAAATATCGTAATTCAAAATATTCTGTATTTAATTTTTATTAAATGTTATTACATTTTTTGTGTCCCCACTCTGACATGTTACCTAAATAGAATATTCTTTGGTTGGTGTGATAAATTTATCAACCTTATAGTATATTCTTCACCATAAATATAACTTGTATGTCATATATATTTATTTACTAATAGTCTCACGTTTTATCTGTGTGTGTATTTTTACTGTATAAAATAACATCATCCATCGTAATTTGCCGCAATTTTTATCTTTTTTTTTTTAAAGCTCCAAAATATGTATTTATCTGTACGTTTTTTTCATATACATATAAGTTAGGCCGGTTTGATTTTCAACTTTTTTTCGAATTTCGATTACGAGTCGTGCAGAAAAATTATCTATGCAAAATTGTATTGCCTTACGAGGCCATCTTTAGGTCGCACATCTCGACCAAATTATGAAAAATAGAAAAAAACTCTTTACTTCATGAATATGGATACTAAAAATACATTTTTAGTTATTTTGCATAAAACAGATTCGGTATACATTTTTCTAACCTATAAAAAGTGTTTAAAAAGTTTTTTTAACAATTGTCTTATTGTGCAAAAAAAAAAAAAAAAAAAAAGAAGGAAAATTTGATGATCCGCGTACAGAACACATCATTTTTGTACATTTTCTGTTAGGAAGATAAATTATTTCTTACGTTATTCTTTCTTCTTGCTCCATAGGTTAGCTTTAGAAAAAAATTTAATAAATATGTATTATGGGTTAAAATAATGTCCATCATCATTAACTTATACAAAATAAGGATTTATGTAGTATTTTAATCATTATTGACAAAGTAACGAACTTCTGTTCCCATTCAAAATTTGAACTACATGTACCGGCCTAAAGATAATACCTTATAGCAATGAAATTTTGCATAGGTTACTTCCTCATCATATCACAACTTTTCCGAACTACCCGTAATCGAAATTCGAAAAAAGTTAAAAATTAAACCCCTCTAATATACATACATCTATTCCATATATTATGTGATGATATATGACGCTGTTTGCAAAACTGAATATTTCATTTCTTTATTATTTATGTTTCAGGCAATTTCTTTTTAGCATATTTGCATAATTTGCTAATAAAAAAAGATATATACATATTACACCAGATCAAGACATAATTCATAAATATATACAATGTTGGTGGGTATCAGTTCAGCTCAGATTTCTTCAAGGAGCTATGAAAGCAGATACAACCATGACGATGACAGAACTCACAGAAAGGTCAGTGATTATTGAATAACCGTTGTTGGCCTTTTAAGATTTTTATTGATAGCCAGAGCCGTCACTAGGATTTTTTTTCCAGCTGTTGATTTTTTTTTTTCATGATAATCTATTATCTTATTTTTAGAAGTACACTTTTTTATTGGTATGGTTAAGTCTACTTCGTCCATATTTCAGTAAATGAATTTTTATTACTATTTTGTAGAATTGACTTTTTTATTCAATAAGTCATTTATTTTTCTGCGAAAAAACCATTTTATAAGTGAAATATCATTTTTTGAAGGTGCCAGGTAATTTTCCTTAAACAATTTTACCTCAAAGATATTTCTCATTTTAATATAAAAATTAGCGATGTGACGATTCCAAAAAAAAAAAAAAGTCCAAATAAAGATTCCGATTCGATCCTAGTAAAAATTCCTAATGCCGATTCTTTAATATTTTAATTAAAAAATACCATTTTGTTATAAATTTCTAAGAATTACAATTGATAAAATATCTCTTTCCTTTATTGAATGTAAATAATGTTTTCATTAAATACAAGAAGGCTGCCCGACGAGTTTGTCCCATGGCGAATTGTCCCAGGGCGAGTAATCTCACTCCAAACATTCCCAAAGCAAATTTTAGAAAGGCGAGATTTCCTAGATATCTTTACAAAACTTATTTCCTTAAAATAACAGTATATGCAGCAACCGCTTTTATTTATAACACTTTAGTTCACGTATAATATGTGTTTAATTTGTTTCGTCTCAGCTTTCGAGCATTTTTTATCATAAATTATTTTATTACACTATTTCTAAAAATTATGAGACTCAAGTAAACATTCAAATGTTCGTTTTTGTATATTTTGACGGATATATTCAAGCATTTTTTTTTTCATAACTTAGAAAAGTAATAAATAATAATACATTATAATTGGAATCGCAAATTAAACATTAATTTCCCCATTCTGATTCCAGAGAAAATACTCCATTCTCCTATTCCCGACTCAAATTAATCGTCCATTCACTACAATAAATAAATGAAGTTTATACGATGTAATTGTTTATTTTGGTTGAAATAAAAATATTCGATATTTATTACTATAAAATACAATAATGTTTGTCTTCTGTTGGAATAATGATGGAATTTGCTCTTGCCTCATATTATGCTTGTTCGTCAATCCAGAATTCGTTTTTAGTATGAATAATCCATCATTTCTAAAGATTATTACTAATGAAGTTGGATTAGCAATTCTTCGGTTCGAATCGACGACTTATTTATTTAGTTTTGTTTTTCTTAATATAATAATTTTAATTAACTATTTTGTCTCTGCTTCGAATTCATTACATAATGAAATTTTTGGTTTATGCAGGGAATTTGGGGGATGTTTCCATCAATTTTCCACCAAAAAACAACCATTTAATGGGTTTTATAGGAATACACACTACATATTTTTATTAAAAAATAAGAAGGGAACATCAATTTTAGCCAAAAATAATAAAAAACTACATATAGTTCTCATTTATATATTAAGGCAAATATTCTTGAGATAAAATCTCTTCCTGGCAAAATGTCTTGAGGCAAAATTATTTAAGAATGTTTTGAGAACAGCATAAATTTTTTTTCAAAATCATTACATTAAAAATTAATAAAAATCCAACTTTCATCCCTAGTTTTCCAACTTTAATAACGAATAAACACATCCCACTTTCATTATCATCGTAATCTCATTTCATAACAACACATTGTATCTTTTTCTATAAATGAAGATAATAAATATTTTCATTTATTACTTTTTGTAAAGAGTTATTTCTTCATTTTGATTGATAAACATTAGCCAATAAACCCCCCATTTTCCCCCATACTTATTTGTTAAACAAAAAAAGCTGCCATTATTTTTTCAATAAGATTTTCTTAGTTAAAAATCACTCATATTTTATGTGACGTGGCAATGCATTGTAGAAGGAAATATACACAAATCCCACCCCGTATTTAGCACATAAAAAGTTACTTTATACTTGTATGTTCTGTCTGAAAGAATGAGATAATAATGATAGTAGATTTGTAAAATAAAAAAACCTGTTCAGATTCGTAACAAGAAAAATCAACTCCCACTTTCATTGACATATTTTATAGACCTTTGATTATATGGAGCGACGTAGCTCAGTGGACAAGGCACTCGGAAGAAATTATTCACTTGAACTCAATGTACAAAGATTTGATTCCCGTTCACTGATGGAGAAACAATTATAGATAATACTCTTAAGAATTAATTTTATATAATTGTAGTATTATCTTAGTTTTTCTACCTCATTTGGAGCGTTCATGCTTGAGCCTTTGCTAACAGATTTCTAGTATTTTATGCATAATCAAAGAGCCTTAATTCTCAGCGATTATAATTACATATAAATTAATAATATTTTCCAGCTAAAAAGGTGGATTACCACATCTATCATCGTTTTTTTTTTAGTTGGTAAACTGAAGAGTGAATTTTCTTTTTCTAAGATTTGTCATTATTACTTAATTTCTTAGGAATGAACTTCTATTTTTGTGTACTCTTAAAAGACGGAGAGTAACCCTCATGATTGTTTGCGGAGATACAATTCTTAGTCCTTATTGGACTCAAAATAGAATTGAGAATCTTAAGCAGAGTAATTCTTGCAAAGTGGAAATTTGGCCCAAAATTGACTTGACTGTGGTATAATCCCCCTTGAATCTTGCAACAAGGGATAAATACTTTTTCACCTAAATTACCAAAATCCTGTCTTGCATTTATACAAACGTTTGGACATATAATCAATGGAGGTGAGAATGACAAGATCTCACCAACTTCAAATGTGCTCCAACTACTAATGCGGACGTTCAACAGCTTTTTAGTATGTTTAAAACTACCAATAGTAATCGAATGCAAAAATTAATGGTAGAAAATCTTTCTAATATCTTGATTTGTCGATATAATATAGCAAAACTTATGAATAAAATATAAGTAAAATAAAACAAATCTAATAACTTTAAGTAATTCTTATAAAACTTTATATATCTAGAAATAAAAATTGCTAAATTTTGATATTTTTGGTTCTCATTCTTCAAAATTTTAGTGCTCTTTTTTTGCTCATTTTGGCGAGAAAATAATCCCCTCAACAATCTTAATTGTAGTGATTATTAAGTAAAAGCAAACCGTGCAGATCATATCCTGAGGTCAGATTTCCCCCCCCCACTTTGTTTGACCCAGTTTTTAGCCTCCCAGCTCAGTGCCCATCAAACCTTTGGACTTATTTGTGTAGGGCGAAGTTGAGCGACTAACTAAATAATCATCCTGCAACACAAAATCTGAGCCGATGTCCAGGATTCAGGAGGAATTCCGGAATCTGCCAAAGGAGATTATTATCAAGACTTGCTTCCGATTCTGGGGTTGAGTAGAGGGTGTTATTGACGCCAAAAACGGTTATAATTATTTTTTATTAACCTTTCACTTAGCATTGGTTATTATTAAAATCAGATGATTAGTTAAGCAAAAATTCAATTTAAAAAAAAAAAAAAAACGTGTTGGTTGTTAAATAAAAGTTGCGCTCTATATACCAGGTATGTGCCTATAAAATGAGACTTTTTTAAATTTTTGAACTTTATTCGGAAAAAATGGTTACAAATGTAATTTTCAAAGTAGGCGTCTTCGCTAGCCTCATATTTCCCCCATCTTTCAGGGAATTTGTGGATGCCTTTCCAAAAAATTGGTTTGTTTTTGTCTGCAAACCAGCCATTTATCCCTTTTTTGGCTTCAACGTGAGAATCGAAGGGCAAATCATTGAGTGCGTGACCCATCGATGCAAACAAGTGATAATCGGAAGGCGCCAGGTCTTATGAGTAAGTTGAATGAGCAAGAGTTTTCCAGTTGTACGATTCAACAAGCTGGCGGGTGGCTATAGAGCGATGCGGTGGTACGTTGTCATCAAAGAAAATTACCTTGTGTTGCATGTTTTCATATTTTAAGCGTTTCTGGCGTATAGTATGTTTCAAATCGGCCAATTCTTGTTGGTAGTGATCACTATTAACGGTTTGGCCATCATCTTCATCGATCAATGCATGTAATTCGGCGTCTTCAAACTTTTTCGTTGGCCGGCTGTGCTCTTTATTTCTCCCGTCAGAATTACCACATCAGGGTTACCATGTTGATTTTCTGGTTCTTATCTTTTTAACATACTAAAAAGATTAGCGATAAGCATCACTGGCAATATAGTTATGATATTAATTACTTATTAGATCATGGGATGTTCCCTTTAAAAGAACATTCCTTGGCTGTGTTTTAAAAAAAATATATATAATGTGACAATATTTATAATTTTATTATGTCACTTAGTTATTGTTTTATCTATATTGTTGCTATGGTGTTTATAAATACAAAATGAATTTTCACATTAAATGTCTTTTTATATATAAATAGACAATTTAATAAGTTAACCAAATTGCTTTTACTAATTTAGCAATAACATATATTGACTTAGATATTGATGATCAAAGTAGGTTGAATGAATTTAAATATGTGGCCCATCAACACAAAAGCAAGATAGAATGATATTTCTCAAAATTGAGTGTGGATTACTTTTGTATTCTTCGACAAATTATCCTCAATTTCTATCATTAAAATATTCATATTAACCCTTTGGAAGAACCTGTAAATTATACTTCAAATTGGCAAAAATTGATCGTTACAATAAAAGAAAAATACATTTTATTTGAAAGGCTATATCGGGGCTAATGTAAGTGTTATACATCGAGTAAAACGTCTTAAACTATAGTTAAAACTCTTGAGTATCTTAACTCGAATACAAAGCCTGTAATTGACTCAAATATGTCCATGAAATTTTTACTTGGATGTTTATGCTGAGGATTTCTTGGATTTTCTATATGATTAAATCAAATTTACAGCTACTGGTATATGATATTAAGTTAAGTAAAAAGTTATGAGCGTTTTTCGCTAGATGTTTTTCGTGAGCCATATCTCAAAGCTTAAAGTATGCTTAAAGTTTAAGTGTACACTTAAAAAAAAGTTTATATACAGTTTTGTGTCTGGTAAAGCCAGCTTCGTGTTACAGCCTTCCAAAATGTAAGTAAAAAAAGAGAAATTTATGTATCATTACGAACAAAGTGAAAAGGCGGAGCTTTTTTTGGACCTAATACAGTATCGAATGCAACAGCAAAGCGGTGGTTCCATCGATTCCGTTTTGGTAATATAGACGCCGAAAATGTCGATCAAACAATGAGAATCCTCGAGCACTTATTCCATTGCCAAGGAACAGGAAGATTAGCCAGAAAAACGTTTGGAACCATCTTAATCGTATAATCCAAACTATGTTAACTTTATTGTGCCAATGTGATGTCCTGCTCCCTCCTTGGCGTAGCAACGCCGGGTAACCCTTTGCTGGTGTAGTATAAAATATAGTCAATTTCCAGCTCCATTGTTATTATACTAGCAAGAGAGTTAGAACTATCAGGATCTTTCTCACCGACAACGAAACATTCATATTATAATTATTAGTTTAATAGAAGAATTCTATATGTAGGATTGTTTTATCATTTATTTTGACAATTGTCAATGTGATGTCTCACTCACTCCTTGGCCGAGCAAGCCCGGGTCACCCTTTGTTAGTAGTATATAATAAATGATTAATTCCCAAGTACATAGATATAAAAAAAAACATTTCTTAATATTTTTTAGTGTAATTATGCACCTTGCTACAAAAAATATGTATGCATTTGTAACACTTGTGAAAGGAATTTATCTTTGATAAGCTAGGAAAATATGTCGAAATATAAAACTAGATTGTGTGTTTTTTTTTGTTTTTTTTTGAGAAGTGAAACAAAGCATTAAGGTAATTCATCATTCAACAGTTTAAATTGACTATACTATGTACAACGAGCGTGTATGTACACCCACCCTCAATTTAAACTGAATTCTAAATATAATATTCCATTTAATATTATAAAATATAAATCATTAAATGGTGTTTTAAAGAAACATAAATAAAGATTTTAGTTTAAAATTAATTTCCCTTGTTATGAACTCTGAATCATTGTTATAACCACTTATAGAAACTTATATCAAAACAAATCTTTGTACTTACTAATATAATACTTTTATAACTTAATATACTTAACAAAAAAAATACAAAAACTATTCAAATTAATAAAAGAGACAACCAAATCCGTAGTTCCTTTCTTATATTTCTTATATCGATAACTAATTTTATCTAGCCTTTCAAAATATTTTGACAGATTTGGGAGATCATTCTGACTGTAATTCAATAAGATTCGTGAGTTTGGTCTGAAATTTGGTGCTTGGAATCTTTTCATTTTCCATTTTTGCCAAATGATATAATTTTAAAGCTGTATAGCATTTTGAAATAAATTTGATTAGTGTGAATATATGGTTTGATTCAGGAGATGAATCAAAAATCAATAGCTATTTATAAAAAATTACTTTTGTATGGAAATTTTTTTCGCATATTAAAGTTTGTGGTCTGCTGCATCAATTTGGCCCAATTTTTCTAGGAAAAATAAAATCCTTAATTTGGGGGAAGAGGGGTTAAAGTTTTTCCCGCCCAGCCCCTGCGGATGCCCCTCATAAGATATGAACAGAAAAGTGTGAACGAGTTTAAGCCTATATAATGATAATTAAATATTCCATAGATGGATAATGTATTAATGATGTTAATTATTAACTTTTTAAATAAAAATTTCTAATTAATATATTTGTGATGGGAGATAAAGTAGAAAGACCAAACGTCGAAAGTACAAAATGCAGAACAGTTATCTAAAAATTAAACTTGAAATCTCTTTTGGGTATAATCCATAATAATAGATCCAATGCCAACTTCTTGTTTGTCAACCTCAATGAATGTTGATCATGAACTCAGCAGTCTAAAGTCTGTTGTCCAGAAGGTTTTTGGATCCTCCTCGATTTTCTTGGGCTTTCGTTCCTGGTCTCAAATTGCCCATGGATAGAGACTTGTTCTTCTAGGATATAATCAAAATATGTGTTGATTTTTTTACTTCCTTTGTCCGATCGAATAAGGGAGTTTTTAGAAAAAACCCGCAAATATACATTAATTGATTGTAATTTCATCATACTCTCAAATCTCTTTGTTTTTTGATTTTTCTTTGATCTATAAGTTTTCCTTTGTTTCTTCATAAAAAATGTCTATTCGACGTTTTCTACGTTCAATGTTTTGTCTTAGTTTCAATTGATACTGTATAAAGGTATAAATTGTACACTATATCGTGTATTCTTCTTTAAAATAAAATTCGTCAAAAATGATATTTCACTGAGATATAATAATTATATAGAAGGTGTTTAACAACCAAAACGATTTAAAAAAAAAAGAAGGATTTTGTCGTTAATTAACCATCTGAGTTTAATGAAACCAATTCCAAATGAAAACTGAATAAGAAAAATAAAATAATTATTGCTCAATACATACGCCTTTGGTGTCAGTAACGGCCTCAACTTGACCTCAGAAATGGGGGCAGGTTTAGATGACTCCCTATATATATTACAGATTTTCTCCTGGATCCTGAACATCAGCTCGTATTTTGTGTAGCAAGAGGATCTATTGCTGTGGTAATTACTCAACTATATTCACACAAAGAAGTTCATGGGATTGAGTTCTAGTTAAGGCCAAACACTGGGTCCAACAAAGTGAGAAAAAAGAAGAGATCTGACCTCATCCTGTATCTGCACGCATACGCAGACTCTTACAGTTTCATCCTGATTCTCCAGATATAGTACTTATACGGATTTAAGAAGTTTGCAATCGCAACATTATATTGTCCGGCGCAGATTACAACAAAGACACCCCAACTTTTCCACAATTGTCGAATATATACTTTGTTGATCCATGCAATGTTCTTAAACTGATTCCAAGTACTTTGGGCTATTTGCTAAAACAACCTCCATCCTGGACATGCGCTCAAAGTTTGTTGTTAAACAACGGCTGCACACTATTGTACATTGTTTTCTTCTCTGAACATACTATAACTGGAGAAATTATTAGCAGAGAGGACTGCTCACCCCCCTGTGATAACGGCACTGTATATATTATACATTCATACCTAAATATCAAAAAAAGCTTAGGTCAAAGTTAAATTACGCCTCATTTAGTTTTTATTACATATCACTACTATTATAAAACGCATTTTTTTAAATGATTATTCACTGGTTGATTTAATTATATTTT
Organism: Lepeophtheirus salmonis; assembly: GCF_016086655.4. Classification (NCBI taxonomy): domain Eukaryota; kingdom Metazoa; phylum Arthropoda; class Copepoda; order Siphonostomatoida; family Caligidae; genus Lepeophtheirus; species Lepeophtheirus salmonis. The sequence continues at coordinate 30,705,366 of NC_052143.2, read as the reverse complement.
GGTGGCCTCATTTCATTTAATACAAAAACACTTACATTATTTTCTTGATAAAAATTACCATCATTGCTAAAATGAAACAAACAATATTTAATATATTAAACCAGTGTAGTACAAATAAAATACTTAAAGAATATTCTTTGGTGTAGCTCCAAAGTCGTGAACAACAAATTATATCTATTGACAATTTCAAAAGATTTCAACCTTCTGGTGAACGGTTTAGTGATAATGTATCCGACTATTCTTCCGATAACTGAAACAGATACAATTTTGCTCACTGATACGGGTATTTAGTTAATTGGTAGTTTAATAGTAAAATCAAGGCTAATATTAGAGTGAAGAAGTCCTGGGTTAAGGATAAACAAACAAAATAAAAAGATTATTTCCCTATTTAAAAAAATCTTTTGTAGAAAATAAAACATCTTTTTTTTCTTTTAAAAAAATATTTTTTTATAATTTATCGAATATTGGGTGCTTTTGTTTTCTTTAATACACTGTGTCTATATATCATTTAATAACTTTTTCAAGAAGTAAATCTGTTTCAATCAATGTATTTTTTAAGTGTTAACTTTTTGGCCTTTTAATAAAAATGTTTGCAAATTTGTATCCAAGAAGAACAGATACTTTATGTATTGAGTAAATACGTGTGAGTGTGCTCATGAAAAACGAGAAGTGATTTCGAGGATTTGTTGGGGAGTTATCATTCCCGTTGAGAAAGGTTAAAGTGATTTTAGTGAAAAAGAAAAAAACAATTAAATAATAAATTATTAATGTAAATTGCATATTTTGCATGTAATATATTTTTAACGATGTATGTATTTATTGTAATGATATATGCACTTGAAACATACCTCTTAAAAAATAGGGATTTATTAAAATCTTAATTAGTATAACCTTTTCTGATAAATAATTAATTTGTTTGTAAACTGTACATACTTTTATTTAAGTATTTAAATGGATCTTTGTTTTATTTTGGCTATCATTGAAAGTATATTGATATCTATTTCGAAAGGTCGAAGAAAAGTGAGATTGAAAATAAATGGGGATTTTTTTATTAAATATAAAAATTTCTCAGCCTCAACAGGGACTCGAACCTTTGACAGTTAGTTTAAAAGTTGAAGTACGGTAATGTTTATATTAATCTCTCCCTTAGAGTTCTATCCGTTGGGACTAACTATTTCAATTCTGTAAATTGTGCGTAATTCACATAGCACACGGAATTGATTTAGAGGAATTCTAAATTTATTGAGACCCAATGTTTAGATACTTATGATTACATTGCTTGATAGTACCCTCCTCTAATTCATGATTAAGGGAAGGACCTCCAAACCTTTGGGATTAAAATCGAGCGTTAAATCTTTGATAAAAATTTCCTTGAACTCAATATCATTATAGTGATACCTCTTTTCATTTTCATATTTTTTTAAAGACCGGCCATCTGATCGTGTCTTTTTATTCTTGCACTTTGGTTTCGAGGAAATACTTGTAGAATGTGGCTAAGGGTTTTCATTATTATCAGCACTTATTTCCTGTGGGGAGGGTTGTAAAACGTGCTTTCTTTGTTTTAATATCCATAGAACCTGACATAATCTGTAACATACCTTTAAACTGAAAATTGGACATTCTGAAATTACGGTTGGACAAGAATGCAAAGTTGTTTGAGCCTTCATTGCAACTCTGAAGTCCCACGGTAACTACTTTTTTATATAAAAGGTTACAGTACAGAGTTGCACACACAAGAATGGAAAAATAAGAAACTGCGTCGAAAGCCTTTTGGAAGTACAGTGTTTCGTCTTGACAAGGTTTATAGACACAAACTAAATTAATTAGAGGAATCCAGGACGACCGAGTGAAACAAGGAGAAGGCGTTGAGGAATTTGACTACTTATGGATTTATAGGAACACGTATATTATATTTAAAATTTAATTTAATTTTTCTAATTATTTTTCCAAAAAAATTTAATTTAATTTTTGCTATTATTTTTTCCAAAAAAAGTTAATTTTTTAGAATATTAAAGAATTGACATAGGGAATTTTTATAGAATCGCATCGGAATCAGGTTTTTTTTTGGAATCGTCCCATGACAAGTAAAAACTATCAGTTTCCTTTCAAAAGAAAAATCGAAAAAACTAATTATAGAATCATGATTCATGCTTAAAATACTGCTAGAATTGAATATTGTAATTAAAAAGAGTAAAGTAAAATTAGGATTAATTGAGTTATTAAAGTAAATAATATTAATAATTCTGTCAATATCTTTTCACATTCACTATAATAATATCCATCCACATTCTTTCATCTACAATTTAATATCTTTCATTCTAATTGAATTAAATTAAAATCACTGTTAAATTAAGCTATTATTTAATATTGAATACAAAGATAATAAAATGTCACGATTGAATTCATATTTGACTCCAATCAATCAATCACTGTATAATGACACAATCAAGCTTTTAGTCATTTTTTGTTTACTAGTATTTCTACTTCAGGGATGTCGCTCGTAATTCAAGGGCAATCTGTAGTAACAATAACAATTAAATATCAGTAATGGATTATTATTATACAGCTATAGAAAATATGATCTGCACAGGGGCGTCCACAGGGGAGGGGCTGTAGGGCCTCCTTCTCCAAATTAAGGAATTTTTCCTTTTTACTAGAAAGTTTAATATTCGAAATTTAATTCAATTACTCAAATTTTTGTACAATTTTTTTAAATTATTTATGAAGAGCTGTTGATTTAAAAACTTTTCTCCAAAAAAGTTTAATATTTTACATATAAAAAAAAATATTTTGAAAATTTTAAATTGTGGAATTTATTTTTCAAAAAATTCAAGAACTTGTGAACAGCTCTTGGTTTTTGAAATTTTTTGTGAATAACTGTGGATTATTGAAATTTTTCTGAAAAAAATTTAATATTTGAAAAACAAAAAATTGAATTTTTTTCCCTAAAAATGTAAGTTACAGCTTTTTACTCAAAAAAATTCAAAAATCAATTTTTGCTCTTTAATATAAAATATAATATTTGAATTTGTTTTTTTCAATTTTTTTCTCAAAAAGTTTTATATTTGAAATTGAACTTTTCAAATTTTCTATAAAAAAATTTAATTTTGTGAGTACAGCTGCGAATTTTAACATTTTTTCTAAAAATTAAATTTTTCAAATTTTTTCCACAGATTTTTAGAATTTTTGTTTTAACAGTTTTAATTTTTCAAATTTTCTGGAAAAAAACAATCCCAAAACAAAAAAAATCCTGGAAAAAAAAAACAATCCCAAAAACAAGTTTTCCTCAAAATAAATATAATCTTGCAGGTGCAGGCGCCACTATCATTTAGGAATGACGACTGTCGTTCTGTCCAGTACACTCTCACTTTGGTCTAGTTCAGTCCTGCTAATCAGTCCTAAAAACTTGGTAATAAAGTTCGGTTCTGGAGGACTCCACTCAAATTTAATTACTTTTTTTTTATATCCGTTCTAGTACTGACACTCCAAAAGATTTATAGGACTGACCCTAAGAATGGACTGGATTGGACCAAATAAATAAAGATTGACACAACAACACTTATAAGTCTAGTGATGAAAATTGTGTGTATAACGGGTATGTTTAAAACAAAAAAGGAAACCAAACATCAACTTGGTAACCCTGACAATTTGAATAATGATTTGGAGAAGAGAAAGAATAACGCTCATGACGTTTCATTAGATGAGCTACTATCAGCTGTAACAACTAAAGCAAGGAGGGTTAAGTTTATGCTCACGACTATCTAGTCAATTTTTACATTCCTAAATCCTTAATAATCTTTGAGAAACACTCTTCAGGTTGCAACTACAAAAAGTCCTGTGCTTTTTATTGTCATATTTTTTACAATTCTAACAAGGAGTATAAATAATTTTATTACACTTAAGTTTATCACATGTATAATATAGAGACTTATTATCTACGGACAAATATATAATAAAATATTTTATAACTCTCTGCATGTTATCAAGTCTAAGACTCCATTTTGATGTAATATAAACCCCCCACTTCAATGCAGATATTGCGACATGCAAGCTAAGAATTTAATTGGCAAAAATTATACTTATTCGATTGATTATTTATTCTACATACACAACTGTCAGTTACATACTCCACAATTATGTGCAATATTGTTTCATTTGAAGAAAAAAAAGTGCAGCAAGGAGACATAATTAAAAATATACGAAAGTATTTATTACAATGACTCCACTAACAATGAATGAAAGTTTTACTAACATGTAAACAGCCCTGATGATAACCGTTCAAAAGTGTTAGTCGATCATAAAAATCGTACATGTAGGTCTTCAAAATACACTTTTTTATGATTCATCAATAATTATCATTCATTTAGAATAAATTATCACAGATCCCTATTTTTCTAAGTTGCCCTTCAAGGTAATTATAATACCTTATATCAACTCTAACCTCCTTCAAACTAAAAGGATGTTGCATTAAGCGAATTTCATTATGTGTCCATGATATCAGGGGCGTCTGCAGGGGAGGGCTGGAGGGGATGTAGCCCAACTTAAATTATGGAATTTTTGATTCTTACTAGAAAATCTTCCAAAGAATTTTATATTTGACAATTTATTTTAATTTATCAAATTTTTTTAAAGAAATTTTATTGCCTCTGAATACCTAACAAATTTTGAAATTTTTCTACGAAAAATTTAATGTTTTAAAATTTTTTCAAAAAATTATATATTTTAATTTTAAAAATTTTTCTAACAAATTCAATTTTTTGTGAACAGCTCCAGATTTAATTTTTTTAGAGTAACTATAGATTTTGAATTTTTCTCCAAAAATTTTATTTCTATTTTTTTTCTTCAAAATTTAATTATAACATTTTTTTCCAAAAAATTTAATTTGTTGAGAATAGCTATGAATTTTTGAAATTATTTCGGAAGAAGTCTAATTTTTTGAGAATAGCTATGAATTTTTGAAATTATTTCCTAAAAATTCGAATTTTTTTGTGAATAGTTGTTGATTTTTAAATAAAAATTCAAAAAAAATTTAGTTTTTGTATATTTTTTTCATAGAAATTTAATTTTTAATATTATTTTAAGAAATTGTAATTTTTGGATTCTTTTTTCGAAAAAAATAGCGGGAAGTACTTTTTATAAAATTTAAAAAAATGAATGTTGAAAACTATCCTATCCGGAAGCCTTACAGATTATTTGATTTTTAAGAGGAAGGATCCTGAGGGGAATAGAGTTGTGTTTTTAAGATGGATACAATCATGGAAGAATTTAAAAATATAGCCAGTGACTCTTTAGAATTTAAACCAATGTCTGGACCACCTATGAAAATTGAGTTGGATCACTCTCAACATATTAAAGCCCATAAAACATTGACGGCACGTCCGATAAACATACAATAACAAGATAGAGCAAATGCACTTATCGATAAATTAATTAAAGATGATATTATTGAACGAGTCTCTAACCCGACTGAATGGATATGTCCTGCATTTTTCTTCAACAAAGAAGAAGGGGAGGAAGTACGATTAGTAGTTGATTACACACGTCTTAACAAATATAACAAACGTCCAATACATCCATTTCCAACAAGTGAAGATATAATGCGGAGTATCAAGCCTGATTCGAAATTTTTTGCTAAAATGGATTATGTTTGCGGCTATTTCCAAATCCCCTTAGAGGAGGAGAGCAAGAATCTCACTACATTTCTTTTACCAGATGGTAAATTTCGATTTACACGCGCACCTATGGGCTTAAATGCCAGTTTGGATAAATGGTGTTCTCATTCTGATCCTATAATTGGAAAGGTATGGGATGCTAAAAAGATAGTTGACGATATATTTATTGAAGCACCTGACGAAGAAACTCTATTTCAAAGGACATGTCAAACTTTAATAGAATGTAGAAAGAAAAATATTAAAATTTCTATAAAAAAAATTGTTTATAGACCATGTGTTAACTTTGCTGGTTATTCCGTTTCTGGTGAAGGTGTAAAAGCAAATGAAGGCAAGCTCGAGGCTATACGTAAATTCCCAATACCAAAAATATGTCAAGTTTAAGATCTTTTATGGGGCTTATCAATCAACTCGGACACTTCGTACCGGATTTGGCCCACATGACTACAAATTTAAGATCATTGCTGAAGAAAGATTGTAAATTTTTATGGCTAGAAGACCACACAAAGTCTTTTGAACAAGTAAAAAAAGCCTTGCTTAGTTCAAGGGTAATTGCCAGTTATTTTAATCCCGAGTTGTCTACTCAATTGTTAACAGATGCTTCACGTTTGAATGGAATAGGATTTGCTCTAGTACAACGAGATAACGACAACTGCTTAAAACTAATTCAATGTGGATCAAGAAGCTTAACTTCAACGGAATCCAGATATTCTACAGTGGAACTTGAGTGTTTGGCGGTGCAATGGGCAGTTGCTCGTTGTAAGTATTACTGATACGGTTCACCTAAATTTCTTATTCTTAGTGATCATCGTCCACTTGTTGGTTTGTTCAAAAAAGCAATTATGGATATCCCAAATAAACGCCTTTCAGGTAGAAATTAACTGATTACAACTTCGTATGGGAATGGGTTCCAGGTAAATCTCATGAGATAGTGGGCGCTTTGTCAAGAGCTCCGGTATTTGACCCACCTGAGGAGTCGGATGAAGAATTTGAGGATAACACAGTGTTATGTAACAAAATTTGTACATATCCTAGTGTGCAACAATTGATCGACGCAGTAGTAAACGACAGTGAATATCAAATGATATTACAGGCATTCAGGTCGGGAACAGAAATGAAGAAATTTCCATTCAACCACCCAGCAAAACAACTATCGTCAATCTGGGATCAATTATCTCTATTTGATGATGATGAATAGCCACTCCTCATTTATGACAACAATCGTATTATTGTTCCTTCGGCCGAGCGGGAAAGAATCTTACAATTACTTCATATACCTCATGCAGGCATTGTGAAAACAAGAAAGACGGCGCAACAACTCTACTTTTGGCCAAATATCAACAATGATTTCAAAAACATGATAGAGAAATGTGATTCCTGTCAGAAGTTTTTACCAAGTAAGCCAGATGAACCAATCATTAATTCAGAGGCCGAATATGCAATGTCACATGTGGCTTCCGATCTCTTTGAGTATAGGGGTGTTCACTATCTTCTAATGGTTGATAGATTCAGTGGTTTTCCTTTTGTAGACAAATTAAATTCGTTGTCTACAGATGCTGTTACAAAAATTCTATTGTCATGGTTTTATTGGTTTGGATTCCCAAAATATATTCGTACTGATGGAGGACCACAGTATAGAAATGAATTTGATAAATTCTGTGAAAAATATATTATTATCCATGAGATAAGTTCACCGCATAATCCTCAAAGTAATGGTTTAGAAGAGCAAGCAGTAAAGTCAGTTAAGTCAATCATCAAGAAAACAAATAAGACTAATATAGAAACATAACTATTTGCTTGGAGAAATACACCCAGGGCAGATGGATTTAGTCCGGCACAAATGATGTTCAGCAGAAGACAACGTGGTTATTTGCCAACACTACCTAATGCTTATGAAAAAATCGATTCAAATGATGTTTATGAGAACGAAGAAAACAATAACTACCGAGTATTCAAACGGTGATCCACCAGAGTTCAAGATTGGGAACAATGTATTGGTACAAAACCCTATTTCCAAAACTTGGGACACTGAAGCCGTGATCAAAGACATTCGAGATCATGGGAGATCATATATATTGATTAAGAACAATCGTGAATTGATTCGAAATAGGAAGTTCCTAAGGCTAAACAAATCAGGGATATTGTCTGAGAATCTCAAATCTGGAGAAGAAAACATGGAACATAGAATGTTGAGGAGGAGTGACCGGAATAGAAAGAAAACTGTTAAATTTAATATTGATTTCTACATTGTGTATATATATGTTTTTTGAAAATGATTTAATGTCATTTAAAACCTTATGTATATTCCCTTAAAATCTTAGAGGGCATGAGGAGTTGCGAGTTTATTTATGTATATTAAGTTGCGTTACATTTTATGCAAAGTCATTTCGTATATATTATCTTGTATATAATATAATAAAGAAGTAACTCAATAGGTGAAGAAGTGAAGAATTATTCCTAAGTGCAAGAATCTAATCACTGCAATTAATTACATATCAGAGTGAGTAACTTTGTGTGAGTGTTCTCATGAAAAAAACGGAGGGTAACACCAAAATTTCGTTGAGATGTTATCTTCTATATTATTAAAAAAAAAATTGTATGTTTGTCGAAGCCTAATAACTATGAGCAATGCCGAGTACTACCAATAGTATATTATCTACTATGATATTATATAGGTATGTTACAAAATCTTTCTCTAGATTAGTTCTAATTTTTTTTCTCCCCAGGAATTCAGTTGCTCGAACAGCTTATGGATAAGAAGTTTCGTAATGCATAGAACACCATACATATATGCATCTTTTAAATAATAAATCAAATGACTTTCTATAATGAAGTTACTAAAAATTTACCCGAATAATGTTTTAGAGGGTTGAAACTATATTGTCATTGGTAAAATTTAAGAAAAAGTGGCAATGTACAGCTTCATTTAATTACTTAAAATAACCTTCGAATTGGCTTCAACGTTTGGCCCAAAAATTACCCTTCTAATTAATAGAAATTTTTTATTTTAAAGTCAAAGAAGCTGGAACACTTTTCTATCCATTATTGAAAAAAATATACAAATGGATGGACGTAATCCGTTTTTTATGAGATATAACAATTTTTAATTGCTAATAAATAGAGGATGTAATGTTCACTGCAGATTTGCGTGGCTTTTTGGGGCAAAAAATGACCTATCCAGTTGACCAGTAATTTTTTTTAAATGAGTGATCATTTTTCTTTTTATTAATGAAGAATATTTGATGGAAGGAATCAGTTTTTATGAGATGAAGAAGTAAATGGACACTAATAAATAATAGGACTATTATTTTCTCTTCAATTTGTATTTAACGTTTTGGGCCAAAAATGACCTTCTTCATTATAAGAGATTTTTTTTAAATTGTGAGGAAGCTGGAACATTTTTCTATTCATTAGTGAAAAAAAATCAAATAATATATGATGGAATTAGTTTTTATGAGATAAAGAAGTTTGTAGACGCTAATAAATTATGATTGGAGTGTCATATTTGTGTTAGCTCATTCTTTTTTGGTCAATAAAGCCTTATAATAGGGGGCTGAAGGAACACAAAAAGAATCTTGAACAAAAATTTTAAAAAAGAGAAACACTGATTTCTTTAAAGATAGTCAAATGATTTACAGCGATATTATGTTGAATTTATATACAAGTCTCTTGGATGAGTTGAGACACTCAAAGATGTTCACTATAGCTTAAGATCTTAATTGGTTTCAAAAAACCAACTAGGCTCCGATATGTCCTTTAAAAAAAAATAAACAACTTCAAATATTTTTACTAAATTACAAGAATACAATCCAGACTTACTTTTGAGAAAACCCCATTCTAACTTGTTTTTGTGTTGACGAGTCACATATTTACTTCTTTATTAACAGATTTCTTTACTTCTTTTTGTAGAAAGTTTAAAAAGAGATTTAAGATATAATGAGGGGCCCTGTTGACGAGTTTTGGGGCACTAGACGTAACGAAGTATTGTCATCTCTTCAGGAGGAGGATAACAACCATAATCGAGGCGGAGAATATATGCAGCAAAGTAGCTCCTACAATGTATGAATACAAAATTGCAAAAAAAAGTATCATTCAATTCGCACATGTTGTCACAGAAATGCATCTGGTTATTTCATTCATCTGTAAAGATTAAAAATCCGCACATCATACCAGACTTGAGCATTGAATGAAAAAACGAACGGTATTCACCCTTTCCCTTCATTTTTTTGAACGAATAAACGACGAGCAGAAAAAAAAATGAACGGAGTTCATTTTGACGTTTATTTTCTTATTGTCTATAAGGGGTAGCATTTTTACTATTTTTTTTGAAGATTACTACATTTTTTTCCCTGATTATGAGTATAATTATAATTATTATTTATTGCTCATTATGGGACCCCCCAAAATGAATGGAACCCTTACTATTTAACTATATTGTATATGCCACGGGTTGGCCTTGCTCGTAAATTAGGTTACTCTGAAAAATATGTTTGTTCAGCTCTTTTTAAAGGAGGGAGGCTGTTGACATTTTTCGACGAGACTTCTTTAAAAAAAATCCTGTTTAATGAGGACTTGTTTAGTTGTAGATAATAAAAAAAAACCTAGCTTATACCCTAAGAAGGAGCGAGGACTTTGCAACAAATTGATCAATCAGACTATTCGTATACGAAATAAGGGTTTCCTTTTCCTCGAACTTTTTCAAAAGATGAAGTAATTTTCCTACCAATTTATCTTGGCATGTCGGAAGCATGGTCTCATTTGAACGTGCAGAGTAGAGATAAATAAGGGGTTTGGAATGATTAGTTCGATTTTGTTTAGGTTTTTATAGGAAGCGGATATCAATAATAACCAATCAGTCTTGGAGATCCATATTTGAAACGAAGCCTCCAATAGGTTTCCTACTCCAAGCCAAAAAAAAGGAGCAATTTTTCATCTCTTTGAATGATGAATTTGTGAATAATGAAAAGGTAATAGCGTAACCATCTTTCCTTTTCACTTGTGAAGGGATTTTCGAATATATATTATTAAAAGAACCAATTTCAGCAGTCTCAATGCTTCAATAATTATAATCATAACCCGTGGTGTCTTTCATTAAATTAATGACTGTAAGAATTATACTATTAATAAATCCAATTTTGGAGATATAATGATATCATATTTTTTGCTAATTAATTTAATGGACTCTTCTAAAGGGGGAAAACCTTTTGATGAATAAAAACCTCATTTTTTTAATGAAGATCGGAAAAAATAGCTATCAATATGACTTTAATGCTTTAGAGCATACAATCACAATCTACAAAAGTGTTCATGTTAGAACTCATAGTCCATATATTGGGGGAAAATCTTATTTCTGCCCCGTAAATTCAGCTGGAGAAAGTGGCAATATAGTTGAAATACCTTGTTTATATATGAAGTTCACAATAGAGCAGTTTTACATTTAAAGCCTCTTCTAAATAAATCCATCATTTCTTAGTTTGTGGCACTGACAGTCTCAAGTAGTCTGGTATATCCATCAGACTAAATAACCACACTATCTGAGGCTATTGGTGTATAGATTCAAATTGAAATAACCTATTATTATCAAAAAATCAATACGTATAGCACATTAATTAATTAAACCTATGACGCGTACTAGGTTAAAGCGTGGTGAACATTTTCGGATTTTTGGAAATGAGAAAATCCTTGTCCATTACTAAATATTTCCCCCTTTTTTATACAAATCTGTCAAAAATAATGATTTTGATTCTTTTTAAATCTATATTTTTGAGAGTTTTGGTGAGTCAGTGATTTTAATTCTAAGTGACTGTTTCTGCTGATTTTTATTAAAAAATAAAGGATTTTTGAAGAAGTTAAAATTGTAATTTTTAATAATCACGTGGTTTAGCATTTTTGGATGAAATAATATGCTAACAAAACAACAAAAGGTTATTAATTAGAAATTCGTATTTTTGTATGTTTACCGATCCATTGATCATAATTTTCCAATTTGATCCATGAAGTTTTTGATGTAGTCAATGTTCTTGACGCATATTCTATTAAGGCTAGGTAAAAATTAAATCAACATATATAGCACTCAATGACAACTGGGCCCGTCTGTGCCTCGAGCAATACCAAGGCCATCAACTATAAGTAGGTAGTTTAATTCCTTCATTTTTAAAAAGAGTCTTGATAAGGCTCAAAAAATTAATTTGGCTTATTATTAAGTCCTTATAAATCTTTAGCAAACACGCAGTTTCAATTATGTTCATGTAGTTAATTATATTTTTCATATCACCTATCCTTTTGAACTGTAACTTTTTTTGTATCCAAAAATATTTTGTACAATTTCAATAGACATTCTCTTATTTAAATTTCTTACTTTTCTCAAACGATATTTTTTAGAAAAATAATCCAAACCATTATTTATAATCTTATTTCAAAAGAAAATAAATAGAAAAACCCTTTCAAGTATTTTTCTTCATTGGCAAATTTAATTATTATTAATAAGTTATCTACCTTACGTCTTTCCCCCTAACACCTCCAATGTCGGGCAGTCTTTACATAATGGATTTTTGTGATTGACATTGAATGCTGCAAAATTGTGCAATGGTTTGTCATATTTCTATTTACTTATTCAAATATATTATGCGGTTTTTTTATCAAATTAAGTAATTGGACTATTAATATTATTTCAAAAACTTTACTTTATTAATTATGCAAAAAAGTAATTATTAATGTTTTCAATTTCTAATGTTGATATATTTGTTGTAGAATCAGTTTATTCCTGAAATTAAATTTCAAATATTAAATTTTTGTGAGAAAAATATCAAAAGTCTATAGTTACGCACAGAAAATTAAATTGGTTGGAAAAAAGAAAAATTGAATTCAAGTTTAATTTCAAATAATAAATTTTTTGAAATAAAAAAATTAAAATAATAAATTTTATTCTTTTTATTATTTTATTCTTATTAAAAAACATTCCTTAATTTGGAAGGAGGGCTATAGACCCTGCCCCTGCTGACGCCCTTGACCCAATATGGTCCCTTTCAAATCAAATATATCAAAGCCTCCTTCTTTTATTGGGAATATAAAATATGATATATATATAAAAACCTTAAGGGAAATTTGCAGGTTCTCCAAAGTTTTTATAAGAATAATATTTTTATAGAAATCGGAAATCATTCTTTAATGGATACAAATGCAATCGACTTTCAATTTTAAGAAAAATCCTTCCAGCTTGTTTATGTATTGACAGGCCATATATATAAAAATATTACAATCTGTTAACAGAAAAAAGTATATTCAAAGGACTATAAAGTGTTTTCGCGTATCAAAAAATTCGTGACAATCTGTTGTTTTTAAATTATTTTTGAATTCTTTTGTATATTTATTTATTTCATATACATTAACATTAAACAGATCTAATTCTAATATTTTATAGTTCTTTTAAAAAAATAAAAAAATTCCAGTTATTAATTTAAAGTCGTTAAAATATTTTTTTTTAAAAGTACTAATGTATTTAAAAGAAATAAAAGAAAGAAGCAAGGAAAAAATAAATAAGGCGCACAAACATAAGCCTTGATACCAAATATTTCACCTATTCCATCTGTTCCCAGCTTCGATCAATCTGTTCTTAAGTTTGTGAGTCATGGAGCTGAGTGTGACCCAAAACAATGTACGAAAAACAATTTTGTATTTTATTTTTCGACTGCTTCTTGATGCTAAAAAATACAGTTCAAACAAGGTTTTGAACAATGGTCTGGAAAGTGTCATGGGGACTCCGCTCCACAAAGTGAATACAAATAATAATAATAACTAGTACGAACACGCAATCTAAAGATTGCAAATGAAAAATTAAAAAGATTTTATTTATATTTAGCTTATTTCTGCTGAAATTCTCAACTAAAACGTTTTACTATAATTATATAATGGGTATATCTATTGTGGAACCTCTTTATATACAAGATTTTTTGTTGTTTCTGAACATTTGATGTAAATATAATCAAACCTGCACCCTTTTTGACACTCTTGAAAATGCAACATATGACCATGTGAAAATACTAATTTTGGTAAATTCTTTCAAATGTTTGACCCTGTGGTTTATTTGTTGTCATTGCCATTCTTAACTTGCCATGTTACTTCTTCAACCAAAAAAGAAGATTGAAGATACATTCCATGATTAACTCATTCATTCTCTTCCTAATTCCCTTTTTGAATTTGTATATAATACAAGTTCTCCCTTTTTCCGTTTGTACAATAATTCGTTTTTTGGATTTTCATTTATTTTGGTGCATTTCGAATCGACAACCCATACTTTTTAAAAAAACTTTGAGACACGGGGAATCGATCTTGTTTTATGAAAAAAATCAACTTATTAGTGAAAAATCAAACTTGCCTCCAGAGCCCAGGAATTTGGTCTGATCAGACGATTCGATCAAATTTTTTGAAATAAATGCGTTAATATATTGTTTGTCTATGCGGGTCAAATATTATCACTCACAAATAAATGAATAAAATAATAAAAGTCAATTTTGGACGAAAAACAAAAGGTGTTTTTTGTTTTTTTTTGTTAAGTTTGGGGCTTTTCAATCCATGAGTTTTATTAAGTGAAAATAGACTATTTTTTATGTTGAGACACCACGTATGGTGAGAAACTAAAGGATTATGAACATACGGCTATTATGAACACTTTAGGAATTAGCCACAAATTATATTTAGTATTTTGCTCTATGATTACATTGCAGCATTTCGTATAGGAGCGAAACATGCAGATATTTCTAAATAATTAATTAATATTAGAATACATGTCAATTTAATCAATTACTTATACTGATATATATAATGCTTCGTTTGTGACTACCTTTTATTATGAGATCTCAAAATGATATTTAAAATATAAATATCTTATATACAATTTTTTTACAAATTAAATTATTAATTTAAATCACATATAATACTAAATTGATTTACCGGGTATACCTGTTTTTGCAGGTAATATGCAGATATTTTTTGTATTTATGTTCCGTATACAGGCATTACCTGAGCACATCCCTAAAATGTATATATTTATAGCTTAATATAGCAAAATCACTTCAACAACCCATTAAATAAAGTGACAAAGGGGAATGGAACCCGTCATTTTAAAAATCCTAACTGCCTTTCTGATTCCTAGTAATACACAGTTACTATACAGTGTGCAAAATAAACATTGATGCTTTATCACATACTTCTTTCAAATTTTCAAAATAATTTCACTGGGCTGCGCTACCATTGTCTCCAATCTGATTATAAAGGGGCGTCAGCACTTATTGATGGAAGCTTCATATATGGCTGCCCACTGCTGCTCTACAAAGCACTTGAGGTCATCCAAATTTTGCTGAGGGGTACCACAGGCTCTCTTCTTGACTACTCCCCAAATAACATAGTCAAGGAGGTGGGAACAGTCTGGGGAGGAAGGTGGTCAAACCAACCCATTATACTCTAACCAAGTCAACAATTTCAGGCCTCTCTTGACCCGGTTGGCCTTGGTTGCTATTAAAAGCAGTTGACGTGCATAAGAGGCATACCCCAAATCCTAAGTCCAAATACTGACATTGAGAGCCTTGGTATACTGCCACATCGACTAAGGCCAGATTTAGTACTCGTGCTGTCCACGTCCTCCATGACCTCGATTTTCCAGCGTCTACAGCTACCAGGGTACCTCCCAAGGCTCAAGACTGAAACCACCATGATTTTAATATTGTAAACAATACTCCGGGAACACCCTACGACCTTTATGATATACCCAACACTCACTTAGGCGTGGAGCAAATTAGATACACATTGACTTTTTGCCTCTGAAGTATGCATTTATGCTCTAGAGTTGAGCATTTTGTAATGAGAAAACTACCTTCAAAGATTACAAAAGGAAAGACTGTTGTGCGTGTGCTCTTTTTTCTTTTTTGTTGTTTTTTGTCGTCATGGAGATAACATCTCCCTCTAAAAGAAAAATTCTTTCCAATCTTTGGTGTAAACTATTTTAAAAATACATAAATAAAATAAAGGCATATGAAATTAAAAATAATTATGATATTTTTCCTTCACTAACGTTAATTTAAATGTCGAATGTTCTCCTCTTCATAATTCATTTTCTACAAACCCTCCCCCCCTTCCCAAATAATATAATAGGCAGCTGATATGAACAAAGGTCATAATTCATGTGTACCATATGTTTTGCTCACGCCTTCAATTTTTTTTTCATTACTACTCGACCTATAAGCACATGTGAACTGTCCATAACGATATTTTTCTTATATTCTTTTAGTCAGAAAACTATTTGTATAATGATACTAAATTTTGAGGTCAGAACCTGTACGAAAACATTGGTATCGTGACAGCTAGCTACTATTTATTTTTTTGTTTTTTCTTCAAACGTTTCCTTTCCTTTTTGTCGGTCGAGGTTACGTATGGATACAAAAGCTTTAAATGAGGCGGGTAGTTTTTTACATTAATGCTCTGGGTATTTGCCCACTGATCCTCCATCCCAATTTTATAGAATGCATTTAAATACATTTATATCTGCAAAAAATACACAAATATGAATAAACATACATATATATTTTGATCATTTCTATTGTTTGATGTATGTGGTATAGTATGCTCTAATTCCAAATCCAAAAAAGCAAAACAAACAAAGCCTATTGTGATAGCCTTTGTTCTGCTATGAATGTTTGCTCAAAAAAAAGTATGTATATATATATTATACGTTATATAAATATATTCTTTTTTTAGATCTCTAATACATATTTAATGGATATCATGAAACCCCTACTGTTCAGAAATTGACCTGTACCGGATGGTTAATTGAAATCTCAATACTTACAAATTAAATAATTAATTAATGAAGGTTGAGTGATTGAACTTAACTCTTTTGAACTATTTTTTGACACTTTTGACCCCTCCCCCCACTCTTGATACCAACCCCCTCGACAACATTACGAAGAGTGGGGTGTAAATAAATTTGACATTGGCTATGTATCAGAAAAAGATTATTATAGATTTTTGTTAAATGTATAATTTAAGAATGGCAGGATATTTTCTTTTTTTCTTTCCAAGTGTGTAAGTTTCAAGTTTCCTCCCGGTACATAAATATAAATATTTATCTACAAAATCCAAAGATTGGACATGGAAACTTATAGGAGTAATTTATGATCGTTTGATTCAAAATCCTTCTCCTCTTACCCCAATTTTATATTCTTCACTCTGCAAAGTTATTTCCTTATTATTGAAAGATTGCCATAATTGAGTTTCAAATATCTACTGACGTTGTCTCCGATTTTGAGATAGAAAGAACAAGTAAGGCATGCGGGCAAACTTTTACAACGTACTCAAAAATGGGACAGTCTAATACGAATAGCAGACTGGATTTATTTATAAATAACTCTATTCAGCCCTTTGTACACATCAAGTAGAGTATTTAATTGTGATATTAAAAATTCATATGTTGTTTCCAACAAACTAGAAAGTAGCATGCGCTTGAGATTCATGGACACTTATACATTTACAGACATTTCTAATTTCCTCCAACAGAACCTCTCAAATCAATATAATACAAGTCTGTAGGTTTCAAGTTTCCACCCGTTATGTTTCAGGAGTTAATAAATTTGATGACATGGAAGTTCCTCTCCATTATACATACTACATTCATCCTGTAATTATACTGTAATAGTTCATTGTAGATACAAGAAAAAGTCGCCGTGTTTTAATTAATAAGATGTGATTTCCTCCGGCCTCATCCCTCAGTACACACATCGACTCCGAGTCCCTCCCTCCGGAATATTTCATAAAATACAAATTCGCTACCTCCTCCACATATTGAGATATTTACTTTCATAATCCTCCAAAGTAATTTATTATTCCCCCTTGTAAAGTTATTTCCTTATTATTAAAAGGTTGCCATAATAGAATTTTAAGTATATTGTATTGCTGATTCCAGATAGAAAGAGAAAGTATGACGTGCAGGCAAATTTATATAATGGCCCCTATTTTTTTCTCCCTTCACAAATACTTTTTCTGATGGAGACAATGAAAAAGGGTTTTTGCTAAGAGTGGGGCCTCTATATCCATTTTAGTTTGAAAAGGAGTACTTTTAGGCCTCTAACCTTGTATTTCTATTAACTTTAGTGTTATCTATATTAAAAAAAGTTTTTCTGTCTGTCTGAATATATGCAAACGAGTCAACGGATATACTGTATATTGTACTCCCTGATGAATGAAATATATGTTCCTCTCCCGCCTTCTCTCGCAATTTTTTTTAAAACAAACTACTGAACTCTACTCAACTGACATCCCAACATGTTATTTTTTTTTTTTTCTGAAACTCTTATTATTACTTTTTCATTCTTGATGACAGAACAACTCGTATAGATTGAAATTAGCATTGTGTAAATAAATGTGAGCGTGCTCATGAAAAACATGGAACAAATTTTAGGGTCCTTAAATTGTTAAATACGAGGTCCAAAGTATTTTTCCATCATAAACTAATATGGTAAAAAATATATTGAGAACAACTTTTTACTCATATAATCATACTTGAGACGTTACAAGAAGGGCCAGGAAGGGCCCATTTTTTCAATTAAAAATGGCTTGTGCTACACTAAAAAAGGCTTACGAGGATTCAAACTTTTGCATTTAGTTTTTTTAATTTTCCGCCACAGAAATAAGCTTTGTACAGGGGAGAAAAATATCAACTCGAAACGGGACAGTCTAATGAATATTTATTGGTAATGAATAAAAGCCGGACACGTTAATTTGTTCTTTATTTAGATTACATATTTAATATGAATATTTTATTCCCGTAAATTAGCACATGTTTCTGTAAAAAAGTAGCTTTCATATTCAGCTTTTAAATTAGCTCATTAAGATATACTCTTTTATTAAAATGAAAATGGGAGTACAAGAGTGTCTCATCAACACAAAATGTGAGCTTGAGTGGTTCTTCTAAAAATTTTATTCTTAGACAAATTATCGTACAATTATGGGCTAAAAAAAGGTCATTTAAGAAATACCATAAACATATTTCTAAAGGAAGAAAATTATTCTTAAAAAAAAGGCCTACATTTATTTTCTGAACAAATTTAATTTGAAATAAAATTTATCTTCAACCCCACCCAAATCGGAGTTTGGGCCTGTTTCAAGTAATGCCAGTAGTTCAGACCAGCCCTGAGTAAGAGTAATGTAAAATCTAAGTAATGATTAATTATATCTAAAGTTGATAATTCTGTAGAGAAAAACGCATGCAAGGAGAAGGGGGGAGAAAGACTTATGGTATCATTGTTTAAAATACTGATGTGATTATCATCTGCCTGCTTTATGATGATTTTTGAGGGTATAACGAAAGAATTTAATTAGAAAAAGGTTTAATGAAGACAGACTACGTATAATTGACTTTGACGTTTTCAAATCTGCTGTAACGGACAAAAAACGTCTCACTCCATGAAATCGTAATTAATTATGAACCATATTCTCAGAATAATAACTAATGAAACGACAAAGTAGAGTATTTCGAAATATATTTGAAGTTCCAAGTTTAAAAAGAAGGCTTAAATTAAATGTAATTTACATACTAAAAAATAAACCATCATACATTTATGTTAAATATACAAAATTAAGCAATTATAATCATATAACTAATAATAACAATAAATTATAAATACAGAATTTTGAAATAATAGATTAATTCAAATAATATTTTCTTGTTCTGACATCGGAATTCAGTTAAATATGACATAAGGTTGCAAAACACAAGCGAGACGTGGAGTTTAATCAAAAAGATAATCACCCCTCTTCTTCATGTGGAAGTTTCTATATACAATTGTGCACAGGAAAGATATATCTCTACCGATGAAATCTAACTAATTATTAATAGTAAAGTAACTCGTTTATGATTGTGTAATCATAAAATTACACAATAAATTTACTAATAAAAAAAATGTTAGAATTAAATCCATTGTAAAGATTTAGTGCAAAAGCTAATTATGTAGTAATGTCCGGCAATATTACTCCTTATTAAGGGCATAAAAAAAGATCCCCCGCCCCCGTTATTTATGCTTGTATAACAACATACTATAATCATGAAGGATACACACAATAGCTAATTATAATGTTACTTAAGTGATAAAAAAGTAATATTTATTGACTATGTAACATTGGACACCCTAATGATCATACCCAAGTTTTTCAGTGAAGAAACTAATGTCAGACAAACTAGTTGCAAACCATCCAAAGCTACAATCCCCGTTGCTGTGACCGTTTAAGCACTTGTTTTTGCCATTTAATGAGTTGAGTATCATAATTCTTTATAATTTTAGCTAAAATAGAATTATATTTTATGATTAGATTTTTTTTTTAAATGAATACTTACTATTAGGTGGTAAAAAATTCAGAGTTCCATTTCGAAATTTGGTGTGGATGACTCTAAACATGCTGAAAATTATCTTAACTTCACAATTTACAATGGGGGTATTTCTATAAATGGCATCATTACCAACATCCTCCATTAATTAATGATGGTTCCTCGGGAAGGGAAGAATTTACCCGTGTATTTCTCCATAAATTTTTAGAACGTAGGATGATTAGCAATGGATAAGGTTATATTACATGCAATAAGACTCTTTGTGAGATCAAAGTTAAAGTCTGACTTGATGTATTCATCGTTAAGTTGATTTTATAGGTGGATATCCCTACTCTTGATATGAGATGAGGATAATGAGTGGTGTGTAATTCTAGACAGGGGACTAAAGGCACATTTATATAGACAAATCCGACAAGTCATCTGTTTCTCATCCGCTAAGTATTTTCAAAATTTCCGGGCCTCCATTTTCAGAAGTCCAGACAGAAGGCAACGTTATTTTAGGCATTTTATTCAGTTCTCTATCGACTAACAGCATCTAATATTATATTAATATTGAATAATAAAGGCGGGAATGATAACGTTCTTGATAGAAGAAGATGTATGTTATTTAATCAATGATACCATAAGTATTTCTTCCCTTCTCCTCGCACACTTTTGTCTTCTTACCAAAATTATCAACCTTAGTTATATCTCGTCTACCGTAAGAAAGTTTCGGCACTAGTTATTTTCTCTGTCAACTGTTCTGCCTCAAGAAATGGTGTCTTAATCCATTTTTCCTTTCAACATTTCACCTTAATATATGAAATAATGTTTTTTGTTTATTTTTTAACGAAATTGTTGTTCTCTTTCGATTTTTTAGTCAAAATATGTTGTGTTTATTTCAATAAAACGGATTAAATGGGGGTTGTCTGTACTCTAAATTATTGAATTATGCTCACAAAATTTCAATCCATATATAATCTCGCTATGTTATGTGTTTAATCCGGAGATAAAATATGTAATAAAATTAATATACTAAGAAAAAGACTCATAAAAAAACATGACAACGTTCAAATTACTTCTCTGTTATCAATTATTATGATGAATTATTGATTTTTTAAAAGACTCATGGATTGAAAAACGAGTAAAAAATGAAGCAAGAGTATATTTCTTTCATTATTCCAATTTAATGTGTTTTATAGAAATGAACATTACATATTTTCGATGAAAAAAATCATAGGAAAAATCCATTAGACCAAAATTAAAAATTAACAACATTTTAATCCTCATTATTAAATATATTAAGGGGGCATGAGATAAATGGACTTTAGAGCGAATGTCTGAGGCAAGATAGTTTAAAGCAAAAGTATCCTGTCCCAACAATATAATTACAAGAATATGATTGAGTCCGACAGTATTACGTAAATTGAAAATTTGTAATAACTTTAATATCCGCTGTACAGGGGTTGATCTAATCTAATGGGTCACATTTTATTATCTTCAATCCGAAATTAAATTGGTGCAAAGTCATGGAGGAGGACTCCAAGACATATTATCTCTGAATAGAGCAAGCTGATACGGTTAGAAAGAGCAAGAAGATTCTAAATATCCTCAACGCCAACAAAATTTGGTCAAAGATTTGCTCTTTCCTGATGACAATAATTTCATCGTTGATGCCATCGTGAATAAGCAGAACAGCCCTTACATCACTACCAAACATCCAGACATGTCTCAGCTTCAGTGAGACATGTCTTCAGAACAAAAAATCCAGTGTCCAACACAGGCAAAGTCTGTCCTCCCATTTTGTGGGGAGGAAGGAGTGGTTCAATGCAAATGCTTACATCGAACTTCTGGATAAGAAAGTACTACCTTGGGCCTGATAAAAGTTCGGGGACAACTTTTAGTTCAACAAGACAATGGCCCAAAACATACATTCAAACTCTGCGAAGACTTCTTGGAAAAGAAAGAAGCCTCTCACATCTTATCTACTATGCAATGTCCAGCACAATCTCTTAATTTGAACCCAATATTGTGGGAACGCAATAACTCTATTGGGTTCAAATGTCTGAAATGGTGCTTTGGGGAATTATCATTTGGCAAAAATGTTTTAGAATAATTATTCTAGAACCATTAATTATATTTCCTTCTCTAGGAACAACTGAATATTGAACCTACGCACATTGTGTTAAAGAGAATAATTTCAACTGAGCTCGTTGTCCACCGAGCTACGTATCTCCATTGCTTTGACATATTATATTTTATACTTCTAAGTATGTAAAATTAGAAAATACAACTCCATCCATGTTATGGGTAATACATTTATATTTTGATAAACATACCCAACCACTTTGTAATTTACATATTATGACAAAACAGTTTCTTATCTTGGTAAATGTACAACTTTATTTGGAATATTTTACTCTTAATTATTAAATAAAGAAAATTCCCATTTTCCCCTCTAATCCGTTCGGAGCCCAATTGATTGTAAAAATATGTTCATCATTAGTGTCAATATTTTTGTTTAATCCACCACTTCTTGAATCTCTTCTTTTACCTTTCACTTCATCCAATGCCTTCCTGATGTTGTTAACTCTGACTGTGTATAATAAATAAGGAGATCAACTCTCCTCTTTTGTACAAACATGTTCTTCAGTTAAAATCCTGTAAATCTACTTAACCAGGTGCACGTCCAAGGGGTGGCCTGTATCTCCCTCAAATTAAGGATTTTTTGCTTTTTACTTGAAACTTGAATATTTGAATTTTTTCAGAATATTTAATATTTGAAATTCAATTTTCTGTGTATTTCTATAGATTTTTAAAATTTTCTCCCAAAAATTTAACATTTTTTTTCAAAAAATTTATAATTGAAATGTAATATTTGAATTTTTTTCCCCAAATTATTAAATTTTTTATAAACAGCTTTGGATTTTTGATATTTTCTTCCATAAAATTTAATTTTTAGTGAACAGTTCTGGGTTTAAAAAAAAATTCCAAACACCAACCCATAAAAACCGGACATATTTATGAATTTATGAAAAAGTACCCACTTCTGGTAAGATATAGAAGGAGATGTCTGGTGAATGTTTAATACATAGTCATTAAATAGTTTTGTTTGCAGGAACTATTAATTTTTTTATCAAAACTTATTTCTAAACTTGAGAGAACCCTTGAATAAAATCATAAAAACTATTACGCCAAATTTATTTCATAAATTGGTAGCCATGAAGTACAAGGATCAAATGACTTTAAAATATGAATTGTCTTAGAAACGGTCAGTCCATAACTTTAAAAATGTAGCAGCCGTACTTTGAGACTATGTGACTTCTATTGTTACCAACAAGTAAGGGTTTCCTTCTCGTACTGTCCTTCAATATATAATTTATTTATAAAAAGGAAAAAAAAAACTGGGAAGCAATTGCTTGTTTTTACTCATTTTCTCCCCTCTTCTCCCCCCTTTTCCTTGCTGCAATGCGACAAGCAACTGCTTGCTTCGTCCTAACCAAAGGGTTTCTCTATTTTCTATGTATAAGTCCTATTTTTCCTGGAATAGCAATAAAAAAACACCAATGATTCTCTACAAGGTCCTTTTTTTTTTAAATATAGAGAAGTTTGTAAAAGTATTTTATTTTCCTCTTAATAGGATGATTATATACAGGGTGGAGTTTTCAAACCTGAAAAATTTACAATTTATTTCCCAAAATTGATTAAGAAATTAACAAATTTTTTGCTCTTATATGACAAGTTCATAGTGAAGTCAATCACTTAAGCCAACGAATCTTCAACCACAGGCATCCAACCTGGACCTGATCCTGGTACAGGACTTGATAGTGAACTCTTTACTCATCTATGCCACTACCCTCAAGAATGCAAGCCCACAAGGAGTTAATAGTGTTATGTGCACGTTTATTGAACTCTCTTCAAGTAACAAAGGGGTAAGATCCGGGTAGCTAGGAGCCCACATTTCCTTTCCCCAAAACATAAATGTCTTAAAAATGTTGATTTTTTTTCGTAAAAAATCTGGTTCAAACTTGTACAAATGGCTTCAATTTAAAAATTCTATTAGGACGCCGGATCCTTTAATATCAATTTAAGCTCCCTAACATCTATATCTATGGAGTTATTTACGTTCTTGGATGTGCTCCCGGCACGGAGACACACAATAATGGCCGCTCATCGTTCGTATTCGGAAGACATCTGCAGGGTTTTGTATTTTTCCGTATACAGTTTTGTCTGCTAAATTTGATGTGCAGACTTTTATAAATATAGATCTGAGGATTGTCAAGATATTGAGGTCTAGACTTTTTCGGGATTTAAAATTCCCACCCTGTATTGTATTGTATCAAAGTTAGAAAAGTAATAAAAATCTATGAATAAAATAGGCAAATCTTTTCGGATATTTATTGTATACTTATACATTGTATATATACTTATTGAACCAATGAGAAATCAATGTTTTTACTTAAGTATATACATGTATGGAATATGTTTACTCTTCTGCTTTGAGATTACATCTGCCTTGCTCTTGCCGATACACAAGTTGCTGTGGGATTGACGGTGAAAACTTTTTCGTCTGGTAAAAATCTCATAGGAAGAATTTGGCCAATCCGAACACTGCCTCAAGCGCTCCAAACCCTTGGCATTGGTGGCGCTGGAGAAGAAGTGTGCCTGGCCCAGAACATAGGAGGAGAAGCTCACGTCCCTAATGACCCTATTTATCGTTATCGTGCTTACAGAGTGTTTCTCGGACAGCTTTGACACGGGCTTCGTTGGATGCACCTCAATTAACCTATTCTGTCCTGTCATGAATTTCGAGGGTTTTTAATATCCCTGGTAAGGTCGTAAGACTCATTCAGGCACTTTAGAAGACCGTGGATGGTTGTTCTTTTGTACCTGGGAGAGTCAATGAAACCCTGGGACCGTTTCCTACTTACCTTCAAAATTGGCTTCAATTTTAGTCATAATTTCTTAATTTTCTAGTACAAAGCAAAAATTCCTTAATTTGGGAGGGGTGGAGTTAATGTTTTTCATTACTACGAAAATTAATAAATAAGAATTGGAATGATAAATTAAGCATTATTTTCCCTTAAGCATTATTTTCCCACTGCCAATTCTGATTCCAGAAAACCCCCTGATTCTCCGATTCCGATGAATCGTCCCATCACTGAAAGTGAAACAATTATAATTAGAATCATTGAAGAGTCTACCACAGTCTTTCTTTACACGGAATTTTAAAGTAAATATTTTTTGTTCGGATCTGAAATTGATCCCTGAATTTACGACACTGCTATATCCATTTAAGAATGGCAAGTCCTGTCGCTTGAGTCTTTGTGTCGGAAGGGATTCATTGTGTGAAGTTGTCGAAGCAAGAACATTTACAACTCAATTCCAGATTTTGACTGTAAGGATTCTGGAAAGTTTTGCATGCTTTTGTAGAGTTCCCTTACGTTTCATTTTTAAATAAATTAGTTTCTCTTAATGGGGAGGGGAAAAATTTGGAACCTGAAAGGCAGCCATTTTGTTTGGCTTGCCAACAAAGCAAAGATGAAACTTTTCTGAGAAACGGGCAATATATTTTACTCTTTTGAACGCCAAAGCTCTGACTCCTAATAAATTGAAAATGTGGAGAGTCAATTCATGGAGAAAACTGGAGAGCAATACTTTTGTACTATGCAGCTACATATACCGGTTTTTTTTTAAATACTAAGAATGGGCGGTGATTCCTGTAAAATACAAACTGTCAGATTCAGCTAGATACATGACTAGTTTAAAAAGAATTGTTCAGAGGTATGAATGCCTTCATCGAGGGAGGCCAATGGATTGATTACTATATTTGAAACATTTTAAATAATATTGTTTTATATAATTTCGTTTTCGTCTTATTGAAATGTTTCATTGTTTGTAATCTAAGGTCTTGGCTAGAAGTCTAATACTGATTCACGTTCATATAACGCAATTCCTCCTAGCAATTCATATTATAATATTTTATGTTCTGTATATACAATATATTTACATGTTTGATTTGAACAGAGATAATTACAAAATATATTTAATCTGTTTATGGCTTTCCTATTCTTCTGACATATAGCGACCACATCGGGTGGTATCAATGCAGGTCAACTTGATTTAAGATGCCAGACAATTTGTTCATTTGAAGAATCTATATTTCATGTATTTTTGAGAGTTTAAATTAACTTTTGCAAAAATAATGTAGTTTTTGTTGAATAAAAGATTGGTTTCATATTCTTGACCCAAATCACTTAAAACAGAGGTACTTCTATACGGAGATTATAACCAGAGTAAGTCTGACCAGAGGAAAATGCGCCTCTCATTCCAGATTGAATATTTCCAAAGGGTATCTGTGTCCTCTCATTTTGGAGTGTTTCATTACAGTTAGCCCTAATTCCGAAACAATCGATTTTGCTAAAAGTTCCCATAGAGAAGCATCTTGTATCCATAACAAAAAATGTATTATATCAGTAAGTCGCTAAAAAAATTTATTAATTATTTTAAAAAGTGATCAAAAGAGAAAATATATATTGCCAAAGAAAGGAATCTTTTTGAAACGGTTTTAATATTTGCCAGG